>NC_134758.1:8176417-8794453 GCF_050436995.1 Anticarsia gemmatalis
TGACATTACATACTTATTATCACGGCAACATTCTATGGGTGATCACTACATACTTATGTCGCGTCATCCATATTCATACATTTCGTCATTCCCACCGGGCTGTAGGTGCGGGCACTACGCCTTTATCCTTTAACGATAAGATGATTAGTTTCTTGGGGCGTCCCCTTACTATACAAGTAGTATGCACTAGGATCACATCGGTTTTCAAGTGTTGAGGAAGTGAACGATGTTTTATCGATGCATCCACCCACGTTAGCAATATTTATCTACATATCTAGGTACTCAATAAATCAACAGAGCAGAAAACATGGTGAAGGATATGCGATCACGTTTACACAAACATTATCATATTTTCAGATACATAGTATATCCTCGAGTTTATAGTAAAGACAAACCGTACATATTTCTTGCATTGCTTTATCCGTTTTACAATAAACATCTGGGTTTGATTGGTCAGGTGACACCCATTACGCGTTTCATCTACGAACTGAATAGAGTCGACATTGTAGCTATTAGTTGGATTACGTTCATCCATGTGCTAGGTATAACGAGATTGCACTCGAGTCTAATGATCACTTACAGAACCTTCCGTACTTTGTTTGTTATTATAATTTTACTTGTTCACGTTAACCTCCTCACATTACAAACAAGTTACGGCGTAGTTAAATTTCTTGAAAGTATATCAAGGTTCTTTACGATGCCTAATTATGTTGCAATTATTTTATTACTGTGTCCTTTGGTTTGTTTCCACGTAGGCCTGTCGGACACCGAAATGTTTATCCTTGATTCAAGTTAGTAGATCACTTCGAGTTTTGAGTGGAACTCTTCAGATAATAATCTCGAGAGTGTGACGATAATAAAGATGGACTAGACAAAGCAGGCCGGAGATATTTAATATTACGTCACTATAAAACGATAATGTTTAAAACTGATATGATTATCTTCAAATGAAACGTAGATGCTTTTGGATACCGTAACTAGGATACGACCTTTTAAATCTTGTATGCATTTTTGTCATATAACAAAACGGGTGATGAGTATGAATATAAACGAGCATGTATGTATAAGAACGAGAAAAAGACAGATAGATTATGTGAAAGAGGCCATGGAAATAAATTAGATGATTGAAAGAAAGGAATTGTACCGACCTTACTTGAAGTGGGATTAGCGTAAGATAAAGATTGTTCGGGAATGAAACTGAACTTTTGGATAGAATGATTTAATAAATATGATTCTAAGTCTCTCGAATGCAATATTAAACGTGTCTATAATGTGTTTCAGTGCGGCGGCTTTTATCCCGGGGCGTCACACCGGACGCTACAAACGAGGACGGTCTGACCGCACTGCACCAGTGCTGTATCGACAACAACGAGGCTATGATGCGGCTCCTACTCGACCACGGCGCGAACGTCAACGCAGAAGACAGCGAGAAGTGGACACCCCTACACGCGGCAGCTACCTGCGGGAACCTTAACTTAGTACGAATATTAATACAAAGAGGAGCGAATTTACTAGCGGTTAATGGAGATGGCAATATGCCTTACGATATATGTGAAGAAGAGAGAACGCTCGATGCGATAGAGAGCGAGATGGCGGCTAGAGGAGTGACGCAACGACTGATCGATGATACGAGGGCGTCGACTGAGATGAAGATGTTGAGGGATGTCGCGGATTTAGTGAAGGACGGGATGGATTTAGACGAGCCCCGGGATACACAGGGTGCCACACTTGTAAGTATACAGTACATACCGTTATAATGTAAATAAAACCCTGCCCCACTTGATCTCTTCTAGTAATAAGAGAGAGTCTAGACTATGCATTACGCAGAGCAGATTCAATCTCGTAATGAATGATACTTTAAGATTAATGACAAATCAGTCCCGATGACTACATTATTTGTTAACTATTGATTGATAGAATAGTTAACTTTAATCTGAAATTTAGCTCATTAACCTTAAATAAAGCGATTTATTTGCAGTAGTTCTTATGCCACGCTAATTTCATATCACTGAAAAAGTTTAGTTTTTATTTCTGACTAAATATACTCAGACCTAAATTTAATTTAATACATACATAGCTAACATAATTTGTTTGTTATATATTTCAGTTACACATAGCATCAGCGAACGGCTACATCAAGGTGGTGGAGTACCTGCTGGAGCACCGAGCGTCGACGGACGTCGTGGACCATGACATGTGGCAGCCGGTACATGCGGCGGCGTGCTGGGGACATGTATGTACAAAAATCAAATCATTTATTCATTTAGGTCAAATAATGACACTTATGATAGTCCATAGATGTCCATAGCCAGTTGCGCTCACCGTTCGGTAAACGATCTGTGGGTTAAGCGAACATTGGCGCGGTCATTCCATAGATGGGTGACAGCATAGTGGTATTAGAGCTGGGCGTTTCCGTGGTACGGAGGGCACGTAAAACGTCGGTCTCGGTTGTTATCAATTAGATAACAGTCGTTAAGCCACGTCAAAGGTCTTCAGGCGTCTTGAACAACTTTGACACTAGTTTGACCACTAACCATACGATGAGAGGGAGAGAGACTTATGATAGTCGTTACAATGACTGAATCTACCACTAACTCGAAAAGGGGGTAGAACCTTATGAGAAGAGTTAGCAAGAAACTCACGGCAACTCTTTTCAATTGCCAAAAGATTTACAATGTGGTTGATACAATAATTGGTCATGCGAGGAGCTGCCAACAATCAGCGATATAGACTAAACGTCAATTATGTGATAAGGAAAAAGAATATAGCCAAGTTATTTATTAGTCTCTGACCATACCGCATGATGGGAGCACCTACCAACATGTGACAAAACTAATCTGGGCAGCCAGTAAGCACATTGTTTGTGAGCTCTATAAAAAAAAAAAAAAAAAGTGACACATTTAATTGTTATCATCAAGTTAGACACAATATCAATATCATCGATATATTGCTTTGTAACTCTGCGACCTAGGACTTATCATTTCCCTCTTTTACACATATGTACATTTTGCGTTAATTAAGTTAATCTAATCAAGTATTTATGTTGCAGTTAGAAGTGTTGGAGCTGTTAGTACAATATGGAGCTGATCTCAACGTGAGGAACAAGCACGATGAAACGCCTGCAGGTAAACACACAGCACTATTCAGTTTAACAATACAACGCCATCTTTCCTGAAGCGTATGCAACGTATTACGTATGCTATTTTCGTTTGAAAGTATGTAAAATTTTATGATGAATGAATCACGATGTTTTTCCTTCACCGTCCGAGCAAGTGATAATTATTTCTAATACACACATACCTTCTTCTTTCAAAAAGTACTTGGTATGTTGCCTCGGGTACAAACCCTCGACTACTTGCGTGATGGCACAACTTAAACCCCTCGGCTGTCGCTCTCTAATATAATCTCGGCTATGGTTCGGCTACTGTAATCTGCGAAATAAGTTCGATGTTAATGTGTTCTATATCTGTAGATATCTGCGAGGAAGGAGAGATGCGGGCGCGCATCCTGCGGCTGGCGGCGGACCAGGAGGAGCTGCGCCGACATGCTGCCGCCGACAGACTGCGGACTGCACGCCGCTCCTCATCTACCGCCAGCACTAGCCGGTATGTTCATCAATTTACACCATGAAGAACACTCGATGTTTCAATACCCCCTGTCTTTATAAATACAAAGAAGCGTTATAAACTTCGGACAGTATACCTATGTGCTAGTCCCTTATATCGAGCACTTTTTGTTTAAATTTCGGTCTAATGGTTTAATTTCCGGTATATTTTGAAATAAATAGAAAAGCTCCCTATCACTTTGCCCGACACGGACACGGAAATATAAATCAAGATCCGAGAAATAGATTCGTGTAGTGTACATCTCTTTTTGTCAAACCAAGAAACTCGTCAAAAATTGTTTTTAAAGGCTCTAAGATTGTTCTACGTCGATCTGTTCTCATCTCTTTTCATCTGTCAAAAAGTGATTAGACAATAGTCAAACTGCATGCACTAACATGAGCATTTGTACACAGCGTGCGCTCAGTCCGGCGCACGTCTCTCCGCGAGAAGCAGCTGACGGCGAAGGCCGACGTGCGCGGCGAGGCGCGCCTCAGGGAGACCTTCGACTCCACCGTGGACGACGACATGCAGGTCACATCTTTGTTTATATCTATCTAATCAGCTCGTTTCCACCCACTGTTGAGTATAAGCATCCCCCTCAGCACGCCACTGGTTCTGCGCTTGTCTTATCCATTGCAGCCCTACACATTTAACGATGTCGTCCGACTATCTAGTTAGTATTGTTTATATACCATTCACCAATTGAGACAACCACCAAAGTCCCACACGTCGACGACTAACTAACTATATTCCAAATGCAATCTACATTGTCAAGATCAAGTCGTCGGTGGCTGGGTAGCTGATTTTGGTGGGCAGACTTATAACATGTTACAGATTCTTTGACATTCCTTCTGTTGTAAATATAATGTAGATGTGGCAAATATAATGGCCATTCGCATGATTACAAGATCATTCTTCTACTTTACGCACAAAACTGTCGTTTAATGGAGACAAAAGACTAACAACAACAGCGTCCGTTCGATGCGTCACACTTCTATCCAGATCTGTTGTCCTTTATTGCTTTCTAATTTACAGCATGTTGCTATATTTAAACACAAAAATAGCACGCCAAATCAATTATTTATCAATATTTAATGAGTTTAAGAATTTTCTCTCCAATTTTTTAACCTATTAATTTTACTTTTAAAAGCCCGCAGCACTTAATAAATCACTAACTCATATTATATGCAAGGTGAAGGCATTTACTTGCCATGGGATAAAATGGGCTGACAATAATAACTAAAGTGTTATGTATATCTCAAGTTGGACTAAGAGCTATTTCGCACAATTATATAATAGTCTTGCATTACATACCTACAGGAACAGGTAATTTATCTAGAAGCTAATTTCCTGCAGTAAACTTAATATAACCGGACAAATAAAATATCCTCTTATCTCGTTATCCAGATTAGTAGTCACGCAATCATGGTGAAATCGCACTTGAGCGATACGCACAAGTCATTAATTTTCTATGCTTGTAATACTCGCTGAGTCGCTAAAGTCACCATATTTTAATTACTTTTTAACCGACTTCAAAAAAGGAGGAGGTTACAAATTGGAAGGGCTTGCATATTTACATTTAACTACAGTACATACGCACTTTATTATTAATACTACTTTATTAATAATAGCACGTAAGATAATAAATAGGATAGATTAATAAGGTCCCTGGCCCCGTATGTTAGGGTTAGCTAGGCAGAAAAAACGTACCTACACACATACAAACAATTACATTTACTTTTCAACAAACACAAATAATATATCGTTAACCTTACATTTTTGGACTCAAGGCCTAACCCCTCCCTCATTACGGGAGGAGACCCTTGCCCAGCAGTGGAACATTAATGAGTTAAATTTATTTATAACCTTACATTTTTATCGCACATCAGACCCCTGCGTAATTTGGATTTAAAAAATGCCTATCTGCTATTTTATTCTCATTAAAAATATAAATGATAATTATCAATTAATTACGTAAGCGGTGTACCAGGAAGCTAGTTGTGTTTTGTTTGTATACGACACGGTGAAAGTGAACTCATAAATCAAATGAACAAAACTACTATCGCGTACAATTGTAGCAAAACTCATGTTTATTCAATTAAGATTAGTGAGACATGTGAAAATTTCCTTGCTTTATGTCAAAGTCAAATAAATGTGGATGACAATAAACAACAACCACGATAATTGGCCATTGGGTTCTAATTAAATTTACATACATTATATGATATATTTTTGTATTGCTATTTTTAGTAGCGATAATTAAATGTAAATATCGAACTGTCTATGTGCAAAAAAAAGAGTTTGTTTTTTTAGTATTCAATCTTTTATTAGAATTCGTAACTGATTTATGGCTTACTACTTTTTATTAGACCAAGTCGATCGTTATCACTGGATTCATTGAATGAATGGCACTTTACTCTGTAATTACGTTTGTTATTATCAGATTATTCTAGTTATTAGACGTTTAAGAACAATCATGTAACAAAAACTGTAGTACGCCACGCAACGCAACATTGAAGAAATGCCATTAATATTATCATAATGAGCGCTCGTCTCGTGCTAAATGCAATTTAAATAGCTACGTCATCGCCCGCCAAATTAATATTCCGCTTTCGACTTTCGCGAAGGAAAAATATGAAAAACTATGCTTTAAATTAAACTCGTAAGAATTAAATGCAGTTACGTGTCGGTTTTGCGTTATCAAGTTCCGTACAGATTCTACTAATTGAGTATACCAGTAGATTCTTAACAGTCGGTACTGTCGAGTATCGAAAATTTGACATTTAAAATGTACTGCCAAAATAGTTTCTACGACGCCCGTTTGAGGCACTAATCAGATTTTAATACAAAATTTCTCGAAAGCTAGCCGGTTGTCGGTAGTTGATTATTGTAGAGAATCGAGCTACTGTATAATGAATCATGCAATTGTACTTTGTAAAATCAATAAACTGTTTTTTCCTCAATATTTCATATTCGCAGGTTCATGATCCTTAATTAGCTAAGATTGGCCCGTTTTCTAGATACAATAACCTTCTATATGGTTGTTTTCTGCACGATTCGATTATTAACATTCATATATGGCAGCTTCCTTCAACATTTCCTTCTAACACGGAATACAATAGCAGTTATTATATACTAGAATAATAACAGAGGAAAATATTGCTAATTAGCTAGTACGTATAAACGAAGCCCAAAAAAACTGGGCCAGTTAACTGTGAAAGGGAAATTCAGTGTCGCGACATGGGTAATATACATATGTACTATCGAACAAACTGAATCATGACCCACCATGTGCTCATTTTCTAAAACACGTCTATATACGCGTAGGTCGAAATTGGCTTGAACCTACGTTTCCTTGGTAATGAATTTGTTATCTGTCATTATTGCGACAAATCTTTGTGCGCCAATACAATAATGATTTGCTACCGTTTTCAACAGGCTCCGTGGCGTAGTGGGTTGATGTTACGACTGCGACGCGTCAGGAGTGGGTTCGATACCCGCTCAGGACGTGGTTTATTCGGCCATTATAGGAAATAATGTAACTATAAAAATTAAAATAATATAGGGTAACCAGCATAGTTATTACCCGGCTAAGGAATTCATACACAATTTTGGTCAATAGTATCTTTATTTAGTAAAACATTGACATAAACTCTATTATAAACGCAACTTAAATATTCTTTCTAAAAGAACATCAGTCCTTTGTTTCAATAACTTTATACTAATTCAATATAAAACACTTAAAAACCAGAAATACTAGCGAATACTGCTAATTCATGTGTTATCCTTAACAAATATTGCAACAAACTTACTTTTTCTTTTCGAACTACACACCTGTCGCACAAACGTCGGACATGAGTTCTATAAATTAAAAATGTTACCAATATTCTAAAAGTGACATATATCGCAATTAATTTGAACTGTTTACTTTAGAAATTAAAATAAACGTATTATTTCTTAACATTGGCAATCACTGTATGATGGGCAATGACTGTACTGGTTACCCTAATCGTTTCACAGATTTCTAAATGACGTGCTATTTGATATTTGACACAAATAGGTTTTTTCGTAGTGAAAACAGTTTAGACTATTTACATTCTAGATTCAAATTAAGAGTGATTTATCGAAAACGTATCTACGTACTGTAATAACAAAGGTCAAAGTTGTCTGTTGTCGTAGATGTATCATAAAACAGTCGTATGCATGTTTAAAATGTCCTAAGTGCAACTTTGACGTTCGAGATGAAATTCTTACTGTTTTGACGGTGTCAAGCGAATTATCGGCAAAATGGGTCATGATTCAGTTGGTTCGATAGTACATTGTTAATAATTATGTATACATTGGTTTATGTGTTTCTATTGTGTAACTTTTACTGTTTATTCAATTTCACAAACGCAATCTGCACTGCACTCTTCCTGCACGCACTAATTAAGATTATGATAACGTGTGTTCTTTACTTAGCTGAGCGTGAAACTTGATAAAAATTAAATTTATGATCATCCTCTTCTGCCCTCTCGAGAATTTTCGATATAATTGGATAACTCATATTCGTTAAATAGCTTCTTTCAAAATCTAAAAAAATTAACAATATCCAAGCTTCCTGGGTAAAAAAAAGGAAGACTGATTTCTTGACCAAGGGATAACCGTTACTATACATTTTTGTAGAATTTTAACAACCATCATGTTCGTAGTTTCATCGTAGACCTTTACCGTTGCAACAGTTAATTCACATTTTAATCACATAAATAATTACTCTACGGATATTTCGAGGTACCTAAAGCTTAAATTGTCAAGTGTTATGAGAAAGGTGAATGGAACTACCATTAGGTTTTCACAGCGTTATTTGGCAAATCAAATTTTTACAGTGCAATGTGACTACAACACGACCACAAAGCGAACAGTTATAATACTAGGTTAACTTTACTCTATATTAGTAAGATTCTTATCAAATAATTACATCCCACAATTAAAGTATCTTGTTAAATATATCTTGCATGTATATTTGCGTCATGTTAGTGCATTAATCATAAGATTACAAGCAGGTACAAGTGTACAAAGTTAATAAAACGAATAACTAGTAATAAAACATGATGCCGGTTGTATTCAACTTGTTGCGTATCATATAATATGCGGATGGATTTTGAGGTTATCTCAATTTTGCATCTATATTGCGTAAAGTATCTCAGGAGAGTTGCATTTGCTAATGTTGGTATTTAAAAATATAAAAATGCATTTCTCGTTTATCTTGGACATTTGTTGTTACGAAAGAATGTTAAAATATACCTAATATAAAATATATGCATCTCGAGTGACCAACACGAAAAATTGAAGCACCTTACGCCTTGATAGTATTTATGTAGATTAATTTTCACATCGTAGAATAATAGAATAACATAAAGTTAGTTGACTACTATTTACATAAATAAGTTCTAAGCATGCAGTATAAAAAAAATCGCTGATACAACAAAAATACTGGATTTTTAACAACTTTGAAAGAACCGACCACTTACTAACTATTATCTTAACAGATCATTGTGTAAAGAAAGTTTTCAATCAGTTTTCTATTTCCGGACTATTGGTCCGCATCGACTGGTGGCTGCATTCCTAGACGCATAGACATTCAATACACACAGCATATTCATCAAATAACTAACACATACGAACATCATACCAAGCTTGCTACATACATATTCGGTTCGGCACATTAGGTTCAGCAATATTTATGAAGAAACAACAAAACCGACTCGACTCACTTGTTCGGCTTGTGCCGATGGTTCTCATCTACACACATTCGGTTTTGCCGCCCGGTTAGGCTGATTAATGCCGAACCGAATATGTTTATAGCAACCTTCATGTCTCGTTCCCATAACGCTAGGAAGACACCAAAGAACGCAACTGGGTAGGATCCTCACAAACTTCCCTTGCTTTATCGATACATCTTGTCATACAGGACCATCGGTTACGCGTAGGTACTACGCATCTAACCTTTTTGAGAGACAACACTAATATAATCCGTATCTTTCTTTTAATGATCGAAAATATTATTTTAGTTTATAATAACAGTGCATAAAATCATAAGAGTTGTGTTTACAGTACAACTATAAAGTAGTACAGACGTGTATTACTTCGCTCACGGCACAACATAGCCGCACCGTGAGTAATTGCCCACCAATTAGATATGAGGTAGTAACGCACGATTTTACGTTCGTATTAACAGAAGGTATGTGGCGCAACATACCCCGTGCTGGATACTAGCCCGTTTCTAAATCATATGATGTATTATCCATTATTAACATTTTTATTACATATTGTGCTAACAATTTATGATGATTGGCAAATATTAACTGCTTCGGTGCGTTTTCAGGAAGCCTGATATCGTTGTAAATCAATTAATTTGCATCGCCATTAATTAAATTAATTACTTACAGTGTTCTATTAGTCCGCGTTTAACGTTTTAATTTGTGTAGTTAATGTTAATAAATGCTGGCATTTGATTTCAATTTTAATTCAGATTAAAATTTATTTTTTACTCGGGGATAAAGCGAATCCATTTATCCTTAAATCAAACATTTAAGTACTTCGATGAAAAGATAGTGTAGTACTTATATAGCCATTGAAATGTTTTTACACACATACTGAACGTCCATCGTCAATACCAAAAAGTACCAAGTGCTCCTAGAACCGGAGAAAACATCGTGAAATCATTAAACCTTGCCAATTTTATCGATCGCTAACATTCATGTTGGACATGATTTTATTGATCCCTCGCATGAATGAGCATCTGATATTATTTAACAAAAAAATTGCAACAATCTCACGCTAAGTTTGCGAGTAATCGGAAAACGTTTGTAATTATACCAGAGCGGGGTTCGCGTGTTATCTTTTTCATATTAAAAATAGTTCTAAAATGACTGACTCGTTTAAATACTTAGGGTCAGTTACAGTTTATACCTGATATATTACTTATCTGCTAAATAAAGTGACGACAATTGTGTAATAACAATATAAAAAATTCCATCTCATTAGAAATCTGATATATAATATATATACGTGACGATAAATTAGAAATAAAATAAATAGATCTCTTAAAACACAGGCATTAAATGCGTAGAAAATGGCCAGTTAATGTGAAGAACTCAATCTCATTGCTTCAATAATCTTTATTACTGTTTCCAAACAGTTTCAATTAATCTTATGTGTTTATGAAACTGTATAAGACAATAAAACTGCACTATATTATCTGGAGTTATTTGAAAGTGTGTTTTATACGAATCTCTTCTCAAATGGTTATAATTCAGTTACGTGCACAACTCATATGAATTTATAGAAAATACAGTAATAAAAGAAAAAGCGTTTGTTAAAGAAAACTGCATTTAATCGAGCTCATAATTCGCAAGTTGAGCTTGATATATTGACACACTAGAGGCCGCCCGCGGCTTCGTCCGCGTGGAAACCCTTCCCGTGTAAATCCCGATCCCTCGAGAACTCCGGGATAAAAAGTAGCCTATGTGTTATTCTGGGTCTTCAGCTACCTATTTACCAAATTTTATCGTAATCGGTTCAGTAGTATTTGCGTGAAAGAGTAACAAACATCCATACATACATTCTCACAAACTTTCGCATTATATTAGTAAGATGAATGCAAGCAACACATGACGGTGTTATCACTTTTGTTTGTGTTAAGACCCAAGTAATACGGCAATAATTTTATTTAATAACAAACATGGCCGTGTTTGTTATAAATAAAAGAAAATTCACAACACCACCGTTGCCTATCGGAATTTACAAAGTGTGCGATTTCAACACGGGACCGTTGTTTTTACGTTACCCGTGCGTACTTTCTCTGCTTTCATCTTAACACGCTCGTAATTAGTTGGACTTGTTTAATTTATTACTAACATTATATACACAGTTTGACCACGTCCGTGACGTCGCACTGATAGTGTCTATTGTTTTATTTAAAAAATACACAGATATCATTACTCACAAAATGACATTTTGTGTGAAGCACGAGTGTCGACTGTCCAATGCACAAATGACAGTTGATGAAAGTTACAAGTTTTCACTCAATAAATCATTTTTCTTGTCTCCGTTATAATGTTGAAAACCACTTAATTGTGATGACAGTCTTCGATTAGAAAAAGACAAGTGTTGCCGCTCATTAGAGCTCATGAAGAGAAACACTACAAATACCAGCCCGGCTCTACGAAAATCTATTTAGCTACGAATTGTCCGTCTCAACATTCATACATTTCACTAAAACAAAATAAGTAATTTCCGACAACTTTCCATCTTAGTTTACTAGAAAATTGAATAGTTAGATACTGATTTCTTTTTTATATGCAAAATATCAATATCGGCGTGAAGGCAGGCGTGTCGCACTTGTAGACTTGTCGTGTTGTAAACTAATAACGACTAGTTCCTCTCCACTTCGAGGCTTACTAGAGCGATTGATTTGCACTCGCTTCTCGCTTCTACTCACCCAGTAATGAGTTCGTAGTATTACTATATTTAATTGTTACTGAATTACTGCAATTAGGCTACGTGAATTAGTGCAAAACTATGATCTGCTATGCTCAGTAATTATTTTTTATGATGGCGTTTCAAAATATTAATTTACACGTTATCTAGTCCCTGAGTAGTATAACAGTTTGACTGTTTTTAATCTAAATGTGTGTAAAGATGAGGCAATGAGTCGCGTGTGAGTCAATCTGCACTTGGTTAATGAAGCTGCAGGCATCCCGTTCCGATGGTCGCGTTGATTGACACACGGCGATTCACTAAGTTTTCCTGCGATTTCCCTCGCCGGTGGTAGTCGGTGGCCGGCCGCACGCGCGCTCTCAGTATTGGTCAGCGCGCTAACACGCACTGTGCATTGTCCATTCGTTTGTTTCATTTCGACGATGCATTTTGATATACAAAAGTCTCCCTTCGAACTTCAATTCTTCCTTTATGGTGTTCTCATAAAGTGTTGACCATTGTTCTGTCAAAGGATATTATTATGTGCTGCTATAGTGTTGATATAATGTGTGTTGTGTGCCGTTGACTACGGATTATTATCATGTCTTTGGATATTATGTTTTTGACTAACGACAACTTGCGGCGCATGCGCAAGGAGCCGCAAGTTCTAGGGCTCCGATACAGGGTATGAATAAACACTTGAATATTTTCTTACATTACTTTCCTTTATTTATTTATTTTGATAACTACTAAATGCTTAAAGATATTATGCGCGAACAATCGCGAAAGAGGTAAATAAAATAAAAAATATTTTTTTTTTGCATAATTAATGAAATAAATATTTTTTTAAGGTCTGCAGATCAAATTTTTATACGAAATAATAATACGAAAAAAAAAATGGTTTAAGATAGAACGTACAATTAAACTAAAATATCATTATGATGATGAAAGATATTAGAATTTAGCAAAAGAACTTCGAAAACCTTTTGAACATATTTTATAATCCGTCTATAACAAGATATGATTAAGAGCTCTTGATCTCGTGCTCTGCGGTTAAGACAATGTGTCAATGATGCCCAAGATTACATTACAAATCCCTATCACGTTTCCGAACACCTGACGGTAATCCAGAGCTACAACATTAACCCCTGGTTTCTGAGGTACATTTAGCGGTAGTTTATCTATACAATAGCGTTAAAACTCATATAAAAAACGCTATCGAATAAATAAACTACTGCTAAATGTACTCAGAAACCGGGCATTAATAAGGCACATATTAGATATTAATTATCAATTTAATGTAAAATCTGAAACAATTTGAGTACTACATCCAAAACGATCTCATATGTCTTGTACGAAATGAGATGAATGTATTCCGTACTAGTTTTTTCCCACAGCTCTTTTCCTACAGTTCTTGGCATGGTCTGAGATAAAAGCTATCGCTCAGTTGTATTACATCAAAATAGATCAAGTAGTTAGTCATGAAAGCGTAACAGAGTTACTTTCGCTTTTATAATATTAGTATGGAATCTTATGGTAAATGCTCCAATATGGGGATAGAATCTTAACTATGTTGCGACTGTAACCTGCTACGACGGCGCCGGCGTTGCAACTACCTTTATTTTTGCAACTCTATCAATCATAAGATATCTCTATGAAAAAAGTAGATAATTCATGATATTGAGAGTGAGTGATTGTTATATTAATTCACACTTTTCCACCACTTCCGCATGTCCTGTGCTAGTCGCATCCAAGTACGACATGCGATTATGCTTAGATCGTCGACCTATGCTGATCGCCTCGAGCCTCGAGCGTGCCACCCGCACATTCGACTCGCTACATTCGACGCGGATTTCGCTAACGTTTTACACTGATATCGATCTGCGATATGTCGATTAATAGGATTGGAATTTTTACATTTAACTAACATCCTTTTCCAGTATATTAAGTTGCATGAACTAAATACGTCTTCAATACAATGTATGCAATTACGAAATTGATAAGAATTACAAAACGCAGACCTTAAAGCCTTTCGGTTCAGGGTCTCCTTTTTCCCCGTTTGCTGTTGCAAAATATTTCCGTGTAATATTTAAATTACTATAGAAGTTTGTGAAATTTTGAATGTCGTTTTGCATTACAGGGCCTATCGAATGGCGTTGAAAACGACCAAAACACCGCGAACCTACAACCGCCGGAGCTGTCGCACAAGCGGCTATCGAACAGCTCCACGACGTCCAACCAGAGCTACGACTCGAGCGTGGAGTACGCCGTGCCCAAGCACGCGTACGGCGGGCGCGGCGCGGCGCGGCCCAGCGACCTCAGCGACGGCTCGGACGCGCCCTACGGCCAGCAGAAGATCTCCAACCCGCTGTTCGGCGTCAACGCGGCGTCGCACTACGCGCCCGGCGCGCTGCCCGCGCACCTGGAGGCCGTGAACGACCAGACCAAACACTACGACAGAACGAGCTTACCGAACGGCGTCAGGAAAGCGCCCGAGGGCCAGGACGATGACGTCATCAAAAACGAGGACGCCCTAGACGGTAGGAAAGAGGTGATCGTGAACCCCAACCAGATCGCGATCACTGAGGGCGGCACCGCGACCTACACCACAGACAATAATGGTAAAATCAATGTTCATGTCACCGTCATGATTAACGCAGGTAATTATATGCATCCTTACGAACTCAAATTGACCGTAACAGCACATCTAATATACATAAATACGTAATATATAGCACAGTTGTAACAATAATATCTGTAAAGTTAATCTAACGGTTTTGCACAGTGATGGTTTATATATAAAATGAAGTTTGGGACTGTTGCCGGTAAACACCACTCACGCTCTCGAGGATGCATATTGAGGCAAGCAGTCTCTCTCTATCTCTGACTCTCGTATAGTTGCATGCGTTACTTAGCGTCTGCTCATTGTACGTTCCTTCTGTTGTGCTATTACGTTACTGGGATTATTTTGTGTCCATTTTGTGTTACGAGTGCACGTTCACTTTAACTATCACCTATTTATTGTTCTGTTATCTGTTCACTGCACTGTTACTCTCATTTTCAAGTTATTTTATTCTTTCATTGTTACGTTTACCTTATTAGAATAAGTATCTAGAATCTTAGGCGTAAAATTAAGTTTGCATAACGCGTATAAATTGCTTTAAAGATAAACATTTGTGTTTACTAACAAATATGTGAAAGTAACTCATCACAATGCCGATTAAGAAACAAACTTTGAGAAACATTCTATGTAACGTCACGCTTATCTCGTAAGAGTTTACACATCTAGGCTTAAGATACGTTTCGTGGTCGGGTAGTAACGTCGGGCGCGGGTTTCAGGCACTCTGGCAGATCTGAAGAAGCAGCGAGCGCAGATCCGGACGAACGGCAGCCCGGTGGAGAACAGCCTGGCGTCCACCAACAACCACAGCATGAACTCGCTGTCGGAGGTGTCGAAGCAGGACATGCCGGTGCAGCTCAACCCGCTGAGCCTGTCGCCCAGCGCCGGCACCGTGCCGCGCTTCAGCGGCAACACCAGCGACGTGGTGGGCGACTCGCGCTCCCACCGCTGCTGCATCATCATGTAGAGACTGGCGTATGTGCCGCCGGTAAGCGTACAAGTCTGATTGTCATTCCAATTATTTTTGACCGGCTTTTGGACCGTCCGTCGGTTCACTCTTTCCGGTTCCACCTTCGCCTAAGAGTTGTTATATAGCTGTGGTGGCATTTAAAGGGAACAATTGATTTATTTCGCTCCGACTGACTGAAACAGAACGGTGCCCGGAGTAGGTGAATCGGCGGACGACGGTCCGGTAGAGAGAATTATATAAAACGTAATGTAATCGTTGCCGATAGAGAATTGCCATGATTGCTCACGAAGCGAGGATTGCCGATGGCTGGTAAACAGTGTGATAGATATATAAGAGCTCAACAACTATTGTATTTTAGCGTTAAGGAAACTATGCGGTTGCTAATATTTTATGTAGTGTTAGAAGTGGATCCTATATTGCAGTTATTGTCGTATGTTTAAGTATTGTATTATATGTAATAGTTGCCGTCTTACGTATCTCCAAAACATTCCATTATACGATTATATTTGTTGATGTGTATTATTTAATTGTAAATAATTTATTTTCATTGTAATTTTGAATGTTTCAGTATTCTTTTGAGTGAAAATATGATCAAACATGCTTTTCGTATATCTTCCAATGTTACATAAAATGCATAATAAGCATTTTGAACAAAACCAAACATAGAACGCAAAAATATATGATAATCGTAACGATTGTATAGAAGTGCCTCGAGTATTGGTCAATCGCGAATCTATGTTAAACATAGAATTATTTAATTAAATACGATTTATTTAAACAAAACTAATAAATTATTTTAAATATTATTAAGTAAATTATATGTACTTTACGAGACTAAAGTGAAAAAATATTATTTAAAACATATAGTAGAGCTATTATGTGAACGATCCTAACTATACATAGCTGCGATAATTGCCTTAGTTTTGTCGGACCACCCTATGGCAATAAACGTAATATCACTAGATGTAACAGATATAAACCTAGTACTTAACAAATGGGTATACTTTTATATACACTCATGTAGTACCTTCACAATTTTAACTATTAGATATGCCATATAAATCAGAGTAATATTCATCATAATGTGTTAGAACAAAACCTGTACAACATTTGGGGCCTGTTTCACCGCTTACGGATAAGTACATTTACGTAAATTGCCAAAAAGTATTCAAAACATCTGTAGAAATCCTCTAGTTAAGTTAACCGATACTTATCTGTAGGCAGAGAAACAGGCCGGTAAACTTCTATGTTGTAATCGTGTTCATATTTCCATCGACCTACATTGTCAAAACTAAATTCAATTTCTGATATTTCTGTTCTATTAGAGCTGTTTGAGTTTTGAGTAAAATTTTGACTAAAGACTGGATTTGTTATGTAGGTTTTACATTTATTATTAGTAAATGATGGACTTGTGTGTGTGACTGCAATCAAGAATGTGCTAAAATTATAATGCTTGAATGTTCTGCGCTAGCACAATGTATTTAATTTAGTTAGACTTGCTACACATATTCGGTTCGGTATCAATCGGCCTAGCCGACCGGCGAAACCAAATATATATAAATGATTAGCACAAGCTAAAACAAGTTAGTCGATCTTATTGTTCCGTTATTTTGCACAACCGAATGTGCTGAACCGATTTTTTGTGTAGCTAGCCTAACTGATAGACTGTAATCGACTGATTATAACCATATATTTATGATAAACGAACCATAATATATGGGTTTTACGCATTTATTTTATTAGTTCCGGCATGGTACTTAATTCTTAATTTGGCTAGTGTTACAATTCGTGATTGCAGTCGCACGCATGAGTCGTTGTTTGGATTCAAAATACAGCTGACTGTTGACAGAGCGAGGGGGCCACGGCATTCGTGCTGGTAGTTTGTTTCACCGTCCATATGTTACAGTAATGTATGCACATAAACCTCCACTCTCCCTTTCTGTCTTACCTAATAGTGATAAGAGGAAAAGAAACGGCGTTACTTATAGCTTTCTGAGGTACATTTAACGCTAGTTTATCTTTTTAAAAGCGTTTATACTCATAAAAAACGCTATTGAATAGATGAACTACCGCGAAATATACTCAGAAACCGGGCATTAGAGATTCAGTAGGGCTTAGCTGGTTTTATGCTTTTATTCTTTTTTATAGAAATTAAAATTATATTATGTAAAGGCCAGTTTCTCGTTGTTTAATGCATGATTCGACAATTCGACATTCGTCTAGCAGTTCGGGTACTAGCTGAATGTAAAGTCTTTTATATAATTATGATTTGATTGGTCGTATTTCTGCATTGCTTGTAATATATGGACGCATAGTCGAGTGCCTTTTTCTTGTTTATTAGAGCTAAATACTCAATTTGTGCCAATATTTTTATATTTTTTAAATTGCAAGCACAAGTTACTTTTTAGATGAAACATACCAGTATTTTGTTACTACGAATAATTGCTAAGTTACTCGGTGATCGTACAAGTCTTCTGATAGAAACGTGTGACAAACATATGGTTGTACAATTGTGAATGTTTATTATATATAAGTAGAGTATTCGTGGTAACATTGTACGAGTTGATCAGTTTGTACCCTTTCTTTATGTAAAGTGGTAACCCTCCTATATAGAAAATACCCTTAGAACTAGAGAGTTTCACAACTTATAGGAAATCTTTGCTAAATACCTATTGTGTTTAAAAATCCAGTGTTCACTATTTGTGGTATACTTGTTAGATGAATGTGACAGGTTGACATTCCTTTGTATATCATCTTGTTAAATTTTATATTTATACAATGTAATATAAGCTTTTGGAGTCGTATTTATCACGTGTAGATGTCATCATAGTTCCCATCCAGTAGCAATTCATTCGTCCATATCTTAGTCATTAGTATAGCTATTTGAATTTGGTAGATTAATTTTATCTTCAGTACTTATAAAGTACTTACATATGTACGTTATATGTAACGATAACTGTCGTGAATATATCAAATATATAATGATGTATACTGAAATAAATTATATTTATATACACATATTAGACATACAAAGCAATACTGAATGGCCTTATAAGTAAGCACAATACATTTCATTTATTATTTTGTAACAGTATTATTTTTAAAAGCATTTTACAGACGGCATTTTGTGATAATCTTTAGTATTTGATAAATTTTGACAGAACAAATACTTATATCAGAATTTAATATAAATTATCCTTATTAATATTTTTTTTAAATTATCCATTGTATAAAAAATATGTTATTTAATTAATTATTTTGATTTTTGTGATCCATGTGTCGGTTGTGATGGCAGCTTGTCTTGTCGAGGTAAAAGTAGACAGACAAATGATAACAAGAATTGTATTAAGAAAGATTGTGATTACAGAACAGTTTGTTGACAACTGTTGGACAGTAGGATTTTTATGTTTTCCAATAAATACAAGTCACACATTATTGATATGATAAATTAAGAGCTAAATAATAATAAAGATTTTATTAGTAGATTGTTATTCCACTATTATCGATCACATGCCTCTTGCCGTGTTGTATTTATTATAAACGTTTTCCTAGAAAAAAATAATAAGATAGATGGTGTTCTTTGAAATTTCCGATAGATGTTTCCGTATTAGTAATATTGAACAGTGCCTGTTGTCAGTCTTGCCTTAGTAACGTGTAAATCCTGTGTTGAAATTTGATTGTTATCGTCATGATCCTTTGTATATAATTGTAGACAAATGATTGTCGAATATTTAACTTTGTATATTACCTATGTTAGTGTATCGAGTGGCAGCTACTTTCCATTTACCTGTGTACATAAACTATCTGTTAGATTAATGTTTAGTCACTTGTTACGGTATTGTAAACGAGTAACGTCACAACGGTTACGTCATACAAGTGTTCTTACATGTTATTTAGAAGTGTAGTGGTTCAACATCACATACGTTGGTGTTTGTAGCGTTCCCGAATTTGAACAAAAAATAAAATATATCCGCCTGAGTATTTTGCATATACTTAAGTATTTTAATAAAACGCGAAAAATATGTAGTAGCTATTTTCATGTGTTTATATCTAGCGGGGCCCCCTTAGCTAGAGCGATGAAAGTGATAAGAGCGGTTAGCTCGTTCAATGTACCTACCAAATATAATGAAATGGTCCAATGTACCTCCGTTGTATCCACAGAAATGACCTCTGAAGTTGATGTCCATCCAGCGGGGCCCTTCGTCGTTATCAGGCCGAGATACTTAAAAGTGATGTCAGACGAAACTTGGCCCAATGTACCTTTCTAGTCATGTATTTGTTCTTAAAAGTTTGTGATGATATACCAGAAATTAAGTTTCAAAGTTTTGTCTAGCCAGCAGGGCCCTTTGTTATTTGTATTAACATATGCATAAAATGCAGACCATTCTTATGTCTTCCCAATGTACCTCACAGTTATTCACTATTTACCTAATTTTTCGCGGTTTTTCTACCTAAACAAAAAAATAAACTTTTCATACAAAATAGTCTGTTTGTGCTTTGTGTTTCTTACCTTACCAAGCGCATACTACGTACTACATTATTTTCTTACCAGGTAATTTGAATTCCCCTTTTCCCTCTTACGGGATGATTCTACTCATAAATATGTACAATTTCGAAATCAGTATTTAAAAAAATCAACTTTTCATACAAAATGAAATATGAAACAGACTATTTTGTATGAAAAGTTTATTTTTTTGTTTAGGTAGAAAAACCGCGAAAAATTAGGTAAATAGTGAATAACTGTGAGGTACATTGGGAAGACATAAGAATGGTCTGCATTTTATGCATATGTTAATACAAATAACAAAGGGCCCTGCTGGCTAGACAAAACTTTGAAACTTAATTTCTGGTATATCATCACAAACTTTTAAGAACAAATACATGACTAGAAAGGTACATTGGGCCAAGTTTCGTCTGACATCACTTTTAAGTATCTCGGCCTGATAACGACGAAGGGCCCCGCTGGATGGACATCAACTTCAGAGGTCATTTCTGTGGATACAACGGAGGTACATTGGACCATTTCATTATATTTGGTAGGTACATTGAACGAGCTAACCGCTCTTATCACTTTCATCGCTCTAGCTAAGGGGGCCCCGCTAGATATAAACACATGCTATTTTCAACACGTCTATTTGGTGTATTTCTAAATTAACTGTCGAGTCGACCTTGCCATCTCGATCTTGCCGTTGCAAAAATAAACTTTGTGTAGTTAATATATAAACATTAATATATTGAGATATAAAATGTACTTATTAAAATATGAAAACGTAGATTCATTTTACAAGCTCGGCAATAGTCTACTTGTTCATAAAGTCCTTTGACCCCAATTTGTCAATTCCTGTAATGTCAAATCGATATCTGTTGATTGTAGTCAGTAAGTCTCATATCAAAACCCCAGTTTCTACAATTGATTAATATGAATATGATAAAAATATCCTGATTTAATCGTTCAATATATTTAAATAAATTATTGATGTAGCGTGTTCAATGTGATCAACAGAAATGTTATGTTGTGGCGAATATGACGGACATGAAATTAATATCACGTATATACTATAGTTTGGTGGCTTAGATCGTCCTAGACTAGACTTGAAACAATACAAAGGTTATAAATGGGATCGTTTTCTTTCCGACATGATTGGCACAAGGGTACGCCAAACTATAGTGTGTACGTGAAGGTATAACTGTCCTTATAAAGCCAGTGTTAGACACTACTGTTCAAAGGACGCGACTGGCACAATGTACAGTACTTGATGCAGACTCAATGCACATTGTTTGTTTGTTTTATACAGTTGTAATATGTTTTGTTGTCTTTTGTTTCATACTTCTTTCAGTTCTGTGTATAATTGTTCATGCCCTCTAAACAGTAGTGTAAAATTACGTTTTCTGAAAATTAATAAATCGTTTGTTTAAATCGAGGTCTTTGTTTTATTTTCACTCTTCCTATTCTCTTCAGGAGCCTTTTCATGTTAAAATTTCAAGAACTTATAAAAAATTGTGACTAAAGAATACTGACAGGTTTTGTTTCATAAAAATAAGATACAGCAAGAGTGTACAGAGTTGTAAGTTATCACGTGCGTCAAAAGTGTGAGTAAAATCGCAACCAGTTAACGCTATAAAGGGTTTAAATTGTTAAATATTAAGACAAACGTCGCAAAAGTGCTGAAAATCAAATATGGCTAGTTTTCAAATTCTTTTAGCATGACCGTGAATCGGTCAAAGGTTACCTTCAGCCATTTCGTAAGGTTCTATGGTATTGATTGGGCATGTGCCGCCAATCCGTTTGACGCAGACGGCGCGCGTTCAATCAAGGTTACCGCTAGTCTCCAAACTAGCTGAATAACCTATTGTATTATTCAGTTATACCTATCTGAATATTTAAATAAATGAATAATCAAATTGTCTTTCACACTTTCTGTGAATGGCATTTTATTTAAAAGTAATAGATAAGCACAGAGTCTGTGCTATTGTTGTTGGAAAACCGGCGGCAACGAGGTAATATAAGTCGAATATCGTGTGTGCCAGTGTTCGCCGGACCGCCACACGAAGCAGACGCGTCGCGGCCTCACTCCACACATCTTTCCACGATCTTTACCTCGCGTAAATACGCATTTAATATTTTCTTGTAGTAAAATTAAATTAATTATTCTCTTCTAGTCGCAATAGCCAATAGGCTTGATAAATTTATTTGTGTATGCTGTCTTTAATAAGAAACTTCTGGACCATGAAGCCACCAGTCAACGTAAGTAATTTTGTGTTTCATTTTTTTATTATTCATGTGTTAATGAAAAAAGTCTTTCATGTTGCTCCTCAAACAAAGAGTTTCCAATGAGAACCTATTGCATAACTTGCACCCAGTTTGAATCCCCTGTAAAATACTTTGGAGTCTTGCTGCTTGTATGTTTGTAAATATTGTCCAGAGGCTAGATCACAAGGTCTTTCTTTTATTTTAATCATCATTTTATTTTTATTAAGCTTTATTGACCTAGTAGAATATACTTAGGTAGGTATTAGGTACTGGCATGATTTAAATTCCGCTTTTCATGATGAAATAGGAAAATAATCTAGGTACCTTTCCTTTCCCACGTTACCTGGGTTATTATTGTGACGCATTTTGATTCATTAATAATTGGTATTAATTCCCCTAGGCACTTAATCGAGTCATTATTTTTTGCATTAAATTATTTTCTTGGAAATTTGGGTACTATGTATCTCATTAGGTACTTCTATGCTCATTATACCTACTTAAGTATTTAAAATATTTTGCAATAAGTAATCGCAGGTATCGAAACACTAATATGGATCATGAATAAAATTCCGATTTTTTTTATTAACATTCGGCTTTTTATTAAAACGTTAATATTAAATGATATAATAGGGACACCATGTGTAACATTTTGTAGAGGTAAAACATCTGGCAGCTGTAGATAATTTATTTCCACTAGCAAAAATTCAGGTTGTCAGATTCATATGATTATGATCCATTCTCTGAATCATTGACGTTCACAGACCGGTTCACGTGTTTGTTGATAGCAATTAAGGTTAATTTTGGCAGAGAAAGCAGTACAATGAACTATCCTTACGGTCACGTACTACCGCTGATGTGCTGTAGTTAAAGATAATGAACTCTAATGGATATTTTTACCGGCTCTGATGAATTTGCGGTCGATAAGACGTGACGTGTCGACAGACTGATCAATCAAAACATTGTTTAAATAGGCTAGGTACTGAGTCTGGGAAATCTACAAAAATTATACCTACCTGTGTTAGAAGATAAGTCGATAACTAACAGTTCAACTGTTAGTAATCAGTTTAATCTGATTCTGTCCTGTACCTACTTTATAACAGAAAGCACAGGGTTTTAAGGACTTTCCTGTGATCACGCATCGTTTCCCGCTGCGTTTTCCTGCATCATTCACTACGTATATTATATTGCATGTCATTTCTATTGCTCATTTTGTCTATTAAATATCGATGTGGAAATCCCGTTCTCCAGTAATTTTATAGGTAGGATAGTTCCCAGTTTCCTAATAAACCTATAACAACTCACGTTTAAGGTCACCATTTGTCTCTTTGTCTGATTGCATACACCCTACCATCGCCAATTAATTAAATGTGATGGACCTTGCGGTGCTTCAAATAAATATTGATTGGAATCAATTACAATGACAATCAGAGTGTCTTATTCTTTTGTATCGGTTCTTGTGGTTAGATACACACAGAGGGAAAATCAAATAATGGAGTAGAAAGAACCTGCAATAAAAAATAGGACATGATGTTTTTGATAGGCATTTGCAAATTACTCGTTACAAAATCAACGTAGGTAGGTATAGCTAAAGCAGAAGCTGCATGTTTGCCTCTAGTTAATAACCGTTCATTCCGAAAGAAGACCCCCAAGACACTAAGTTTGTAAACAATTACACTATCATCGAGTAAACATACTAATTGTATGCACCGTTATCCATCGTTCATGAACTGTATTGATAGATCGGTATCCGCAGCGCAGTGCGAGCGGATGTCGTGTCAAACAACTACGCTCTAACGAGGGGTCCAATGTTAACATGCGCTAATCTATCGCTTTTGAATGATCATCGTTGTTAATTGTGACCTTCTGACTGTTCATATCGAATTGTCCTTAATGATGTAATACGATGTTGGGCGTGTTGTTAAATAACTATTGTTTGAGGTACACTTTCGATTTCTTATTTCTTTACTCGTGCAAAGGAAAGGATCCTTACGTTCTTTATAACAACAAAGTAGTTACCATATAGAACCAATTTATTTGCGATGCGACATCATTTGAGTTGCGACAGACTCTATTATCTATATAAGCACTATATGATTCATTCAACTCAAATAATGTTCAGCCAAAATCAAAAAGTTACCTGTGGATCACACTTCATCACACTAACTAGCTGGTGTTGTTAAAATGTATTGCACAGCAAACAACGTAAAACATTTATTTTTTTCTATTCCCAGGCCGCGCTGCTCCACGATGTGGACATCCCGACAAAGAAGGCCACCTTCGGGATGGGCTGCTTCTGGTCAAACGACTCTTTGTTCGGTGCCACTCCCGGCGTGATCCGGACACGAGTCGGCTACTCCGGGGGCACTACTAAGAACCCACACTATAGGAGCCTGTAAGTAACTTCATTAACTCTCTTCTCTTTTTATTTTAGGTAATGAAAAGGTGATATGCTCATTAAAAATTTAGACCGCGTGCTAATTTATAAAGATAAGTATTTCCAATGACTTGTCGGGGTAATTTTACTGCTCTACTTTATCATAAATTGACTAAAATAAATAATCATACGATACGTTAAAGCTTTGAAATAATCCGAAACAGAATATGTTATTTTCTGCAAGCCATAAAATAATAGTAGTTAGTTGTAAAAACAAACTTCTTTTTTTTTAAATTATATACCTACTTACTTGGTAGCTACCATGAAAAGTAAAGCAATTTTCAAGTACCAGCGTGTACGTGCGTCAAAAACTACGAGTAAAATCATCAAAGGAAAAGATGTCCAACTAATCCAAACTAAGTACCTTCCTAATCACCCAGGTATTAAAGGCTCAAATAGAAAGTATAATAAGTGGTGCTTAATGTAAGCATGCGCAATAATGCATCAAGTGCAATTAGGATTACAGAACAATTTAGTGCCGACACGTTTAGCTAATCTGTTGCACTTGAATTGCATTAAGTTATAAAAGGATGAGATTATAAGTGGGTATTGATAACAATGGTAATTTACTGCTTTCTATTCCACTATCACTTAGGCTTCCAACCTTCATTGACTACTACTGTCCTCCTTTCAAGAATAATTAAAGTCCAGGGCCCCCTTAACGAGAGAATAATAACTTACATATAACTTACCCCCGGTTTCTGAGTACTTTTAAAGGTAGTTTATCTATTCAATAGGTTTCTTTTATATGAGTCTAAACGCTATTGAATAGATAAACTATCGCTGAATGCACCTCAGAAACCGGGGGCTACTGCTACTACTAATCGTATGGTTAGTGGTCAACCTAGTGTCAAAGTTGTTCAAGCCGCCCAAAAGGCCTTTAACGTGGCTTATCGACTGTTATCTTAATTGACAACAACCGGGACCGACTTTTTACGTGCCCTCCGAAGCAGGGAGACGCCCAGTTCAAATACTATAATGCGGTCACCCATCTATGGAATGACCGCGCCAAGGTCTGCTTAAGTCACAGATCGTTTACCGATCGGTGAGCGCAATTGGCTACTTTATGCTTCCTTTAATATTGGTCTTAGGACATGTTACCGTCTTCTCTTAAGAGGGCATTACAGTCCCTGTTGGGAGTTCTTTCTCCATCTGCTGGCTTCTTCCCGTCCCTAGTTTTTCCTAAGTCGTTTGTTTCCTAACGTAAGTGAATTCGTTTGTCTTATTGAGTCGCTTGATCATGGTTAGCATGTTTGACACTCAAGCTAGAAATACTCTTTGACATAATAAGTTCGAATGAGTCAGCCCGGCAGAATTTTTATCAGCCCCCAAGAACCTGATTGATACGATTGTTGTCCATTATTATTGAATATTGACGAAATGCAATAAGTGTTTATTCTTATCTTTCGCGGAATTTGCACACGAATATTGTGTAACAATAATAAATACAGCAAAATATTATCAGTCCGATATTTTATCACAAATTCAAGGTTTCATTTAGAACCGATAGTGTTCTTTAAAATATATGGGTGAAGTTTTTGAGATAAAACTGGGTTATTAGAGTTCAATAACAACGTTTTTTTAAGATGCTAAGCTGTAACATAGTACCTAACATGCTACGTATCTACTCATTGACGAATCTAAAATTTTGTTTACCTGATACTTTTGAGGCAAATTGCAAGAAATATTTTAAGCAAGGAAACTGGATTTCTGTTCTTTGAGTTCTGAGTTAACTTGTTCTTGAGCCTCTAGAACGCCTCCCTTGAATAAACAAGCGTAGCCAGCAGTCTACACATAAACTTAAATTTGGAACAGTCGTAGTAAGAAAACGCTTTATAAAGTAAGTAGCAGTTATCCAAACGGTACTCAATCGTAATAAACCTTACAAAATATTCTATCTATTGTTTGTACACAGATCTTTAAGACCCTGGGATTTTTTTTATAGTAACGTCAAAGTTCGTCATTCATGCAATATATTACGTTATTTCTATCTATTTACAAGTACGTATGTACGATTGTTTCTCTTCATTGTGGTCCAAACATTGCACACGAATAGAATGACTGTGCTATCTACACGTGTCTCTTTATCTATGAATAATGCTTACTTTTACTATCATCATAACACGCTTATAGAATGATCGATAGTAATTCCGTAGTAAATACTGAAACGTCATGCTTGCACTATCCATTGTGGCGTAGTCTTCGATTTAACTGAAAGACTGTTCCACTGAAATTCGTACTAATTGTTTTACTGTTTGCTATGCTAATACTGCTTAACTCCTTAACCGATTTTGATGTAATTTAACATGGCTTCCATAATAAATAATGGTTTAAGAAGAAGAGTTTGAGTAAATAAAGTACGATAATATAATTTGTCTTCAAGCTTTTTTATTTTACATCATTTACACGCGAGCAGAGCGTGTCAGCTGGTGTCTTATTTTAGTAGGAATTTACAGTAGACATTAAAGACATTCTCATCCAACAATAGAAAAATGTGTTACGAATTTATTTAAAGTGTTTCCGCGGCTGTAGAATATAAGTCAAGGGCAAGAATAATCGATACGGACGCGAAGTTCAAGAATAGCGCGTTTCGTTAGAAGTTAAAACGTCTGTTGCATATAAATTTTACATTAAATAAAGAGGCTGTTTGAAAGTGATAGTAAGCAACTCGAACGTTAAACCCAATAGGATCTTGTTTTGTGTTTATTTTTTATGCAGTGTTTAGCGTGTAGGTAATTCTATACAAAGTCAGGCTTGAAGTTGAAATGCAGGATGACTTTTATAAATCCTAGGGAATTATTATTATTCATATTGTTTACTTACTGCAAGAGTCATCTATCAACTCATCATTACGTCAGGGTAAAAGAAACTCATCCTAAGTACATGAAATTATTTATTCAATTTATGTACAAATAACACTTAAAAGGATTATTGAACATGCATTTTATCAGATAATATAAAAACAATCGTCAGAATGAAAAGTGTTTTCTTTTTATTTTTTAATTGCTAGATAGTTAAAGCATAATAAAGATTAAAAACAAAATTGAAAACAAATAATATCATATTTGTATATCAAGAGGAAATTAGTCATGTAAATATTACATGGATAAACAGTTCAGGAAAATGAGTAAACTAAAAATAGTTACATTATTGCAATGTTTTTTTTATTACTATACGAAGATGTCTATGTTCCCCAATTTAGTTAAGAATCTATGGTATCAACCATAATAACCAATTTTACTATGAAATAAATATGGGATCCGGACGCCATCCAGAATATGGGAGTAGTTGGAAACTTTGCATTCTTCGGCATGCAAGGTTGCATCTCGGCGTTTTTTTCCTGCAACATTTACAAACAAAAAAGCCATAGGGTCTGATTGCCCTAAAAATCAATAAATCTACTTTAATTATATCCGACCTAGGTTAATTAGCTACGTCACCCGTGTCTGATAGAGACAATGTAGCGTCAGTTCCTTGCTCTACTTAATTTAATCTAATCACAACGTATCTGAATGTCATATTTAATGTAGCTATGCTTTGACACGTGAATGTCACGAGATTTATCTGTTTCGTGTCTTTACTGTAGGCCTACTAGCTACTATGTTTCGTTAAATTTCGTTAACATTCTATATTCGATAGCTATCATGTGTCCAAATCGAAATTTTGTTTCCTACTCTTGTCAAAAATTTGAAGATTCAAATTTCGTTCGGTCGAAGTTTTGAAATGATTGATATCGTTAAGAAAAAACGGAAACGACACATAATTTGAAATAATCGTTTTGATATTACAAATGTAATTTTTGTATTATTTGAATGTCTGTTGCTCTACATCGCAAGAACAACTGAACGGATTACAAATTCATATACAACACAGTTGTCATAGAGAACATCACAGACGAAGTAGCCGGAAAAGCTAGGAATGCATAGTTTAGATATCAAGAGTCTCACAATGGCTTGTGAGTTGTGAGCCCAATTTGACGGCGACGTCCGACGTCCGTCAAGGTTGCCGGCGCGTGCGCAAGGCCAAGGCGTCGCGTGAACTCGCGCGCTCTAACCCACGGACACACTGACCATTAATAGATTAAATTTTCATTAAAAGTGTACAAAATACATATGGTGCTTCGTGTTATGTAGGTACATAAAAACCAATTTATGACAAGATTCAGGATACTATTCAGAATAGACAAACGATGATCGACCACTAACCACGCGGTAAAAATAAATAATGTAGAGATCTTTTATAGTTTTTCTAGTCATTTAGTACCTAAATGACGTAAGGTGAGATAAAAACAGCTGTAAATGAAGAAAGATAGGACTACCTAGTAACTTTCCTTTACTTACTATCGTTTTCCTTTCGTAAACTAACTCCTAAAGTCAGAGGCTATTTTTAAGACCCACGTGGCTTTTATTTTATGATGACAAAATTGGATACGGACATACGTCAACGAGAGTTGATCGTTCAAAATCTGCTTACAATATTTCATATTCAAACATAGTGTGTAATAAGTCTAACATTACCAAACTAGTTTTTATTTACATTTCTTGATGTATGACGTCATAGTGCGTTGTTTGAATAATATTAGCCACACGAGCATGAAGTTTTGGCCGCAAGTGTACTTGTATGAAACATAACATTGCGCGGTTATTTATTAATCGATCTGATCATTTAATTTAATTGTAATAAATCTTATTTAAGAGTTATTACTGCTATTTTCTTTTGTATTTTGTCTTGAGACATTAATTTGGTTAACTAATACATGAAAATCATCAACAATAACGAATTTTAAAGTTAACTGTACCGTTAAATTAAGGAATTATGGTAAAACCACTTCCTGAATGATTTGATATGTCTGACTAATTACCATATTTCAATCATAGGAGTAATAAATATTGATTTCGTAGAACTGTTGCTTATTTATTATCCGACTTATAAATATTGTGAAAGATTCTCTGAAGATCTGAATTTAGTTACTTTCAGTGTTTGTCACTTTTTTATCAATTTTGCAGCTGTATTGATCTGAGTGAAAAAACCAAAACACCATATTACTAATCAGAGCTTACATGACGTCTATTAGTAAGACAGTTATTCATAAGCACACTATAAACCTATTTTAGTTAAAACACTTCTAAAATATGTTTTCTATTTTTCATTTCGCTAAGGAGTGAAAGAAACAAATCTCTATAAGCCTTTCATAACTTCATATGTTTTTATGAATAAGAGGGTTACCAACTTATTCATATATAGTAGATTTTTAACTAAAATAGGTTTATAGTGTGTTTATGAATAAGAGGGTTAGTGTATAAAGTTAAGCAGTATTCATTATTTTAATCGTTTAATTTCTGTTCCTTCCAGTGGCGACCACACAGAGGTGATTGAATTGGACTTCGATCCTAAGACTGTGACGTATGAAAACCTCCTGAACATGTTTTGGGCAAACCACGAGTATGGACTTACTACTAAGCTAAAGAGACAGGTAACTAACTTTTCATTTATATTGTCTGAGAAATATCAAGGCAGATAACTAAATGCCTGCTACTGACTGTGACATACAGTGTAGCCAGCCAATGTAACGTTTAAGGTTCTATCTCAGTGCAATAAAGAGACTAAACTTAGATAGTATGAAGTAAGTAGGTATATTGATACCTAATATATAGAAATAATATTTAGAGTAAATGGGTCGCGCGGAAAATCCCGCAGCGTTCCTTCGTTGCACTTAACTGGTGAAGTGTAGGAAGAAAACCTGATAACGTAAAAATATCTAAGTAGACGTAGCAAGCAATTGTGTGATAACAAAACAGGCACCATACAGTGAAATGTAACAAAATTCGTGTAGCTACTAATTCTGCTCATCGAAAACTTTACAAATAATCTAAACCATTTCTAATATTCATGTCCGCTGCTCAGAATACACTCGTAGATTTTCATATTTTATTTTAGTAATGGCAGAATAAAACTAGAATTTAGCTGTCGAGATATACCTACATTTTTTATGCCGATGATCCACCGTTCGTTATTTATGTCACACTTTTTTATCTCTTAAATAGACGTCTTACACGTGATTCTCCCGTGTCTTCTAATGTTATAAGGAATAAAAATAGTTAATTGAGTGTGTAAACACGAGAAATGTGCCAATTATGTAGGTGTCACCCTACGCAGTTCATACCCACACGTGTTCGTTATACTAATAACTATTTTTTGTCTATATACGTTAGGAATATACATATACATAATTTTGTAACGATAAAAAAAATCTACAACAAAAAGATAAAAAGTTTTTTATAATGTTCGATTACGCGAATTTCTACAATCGGCAACCGGCTAGCTATCGAGGAATTTTGAAATAAAATCTGATCAGCGCCTCTAGCGGGCGTCATATGAACAATTTTGGAGTACCATTTATATGTCAAACTCTCGATACTCGACAGTACCGACTTTATCGAATCGGTTACCGCACCGAAGTTATGAAGTATTTAAAAATACAAAATATGCCACGTTTCTAGCTATGCCATTAGTGGATTTGCAACTTTGTACAAAATAACATAAGTCTGTAATAAAAAGTCACATTGACATTGCAAAAATACGTTAAACGAGATAATTTAGACACGGGTACATAAAATGTCACGATGACTACAACAAAGTCATACCTTAATTAGTTCTTGAACTTTTATTGCAATAGACTTGTTCTAAGCTATCTATATTTCTATAGAATCGTATAACTTACAATGTCACCCTGAAGACATTTCATACCTGTTATTCAACTTCTTGTAAAGGTTGCACCATAATTTCATTTTCTTTAATCCCTAAATATAGGTTTAAATCACACACCACATGGTAAATTTTACGATGTAAGAACCCTGTGTTAGTATAAAATTTTACCTGAGTAGACTTAAAAGTCTTATATAGGGCCCGTTTCTAACAAAATATTAATAAGCAATATTCAAATCGAAAATTATGGTATTAAAACGTTTACAAAACTACTTACAATGATGACGAAAAATGAAACCTTTCACACATTACAAAAAACAATTTATATTTACTAATAGCAATGTTTTACAATTTCCAGTACCAGTCCATGATCCTGTACCACGACGAGGAACAGAGGAGAGAAGCGGAAGCGTCGTACAAACTGATGGAGGAACGCTGCAACGAACCGCTGAGGACTGAGATTGCTCCCGCTGGGATCTTCTATCCTGCTGAAGAGTAAGTAGAGCTGGATTTTTGAAGCTCATTTTATCGGAAGTCCCTTTTCATCACCCCTTATTAAGCAATAGCGTTATTTCTTTCTTTCACGTTGGGTTTCGAACCCTTCAGCTATATTTATAATACCACCTGATCAAATACTGCCAGTTTCACAGCTTCTGAATGACTGCCAGTTAACCTGTCTGCTAAATTAACTGAAAGTTAATGTTTGAAAACTTCAGACAAAATTATATGATCTAGCTTTTAATGTGGTGAAACTGGGCTCAAGAAATCTAAAAGTTGTGATCGTTTTTTTGCCTTAACTTTGTTAGGTCATATAAAATACGTATCTCTATTTAGTTGACTAAATTGCCAATCGTTAGTCGACATTGACCAACGAACTAGCTTAATTTATCATCAATGATATTGTGATAATTAAAACGGCGACCGTATCGCCCGGCTCTAACCTTTCAGGATACAAAGTAAGATGATGATTGCTAAGAATCAGGTCACGGTCCGCTCCTTGTCCGCCGTCCCCTCGGACAATTGCTGCTTCATTTGAATTCAACCTATCAGCTCTGACGGTCAATGCAATTTGCCAATCGTTTAGCTATGACTGTTATGCAATACATTATTGAGGATCGCTTATTTGATTTTGATATTCGTGACTATGGGTATCCCAAATATCGAAATTTGATTTATTATCTGTATTTGGAATATATGTAAATATGTAAATTAGGAACTAAAATACTATCTCTCAATAGAATTTTGTCGGTCGGTTTTACCACAACTGAATGAGTGTCGGTTAGGTTATCAAGTGGATTATTTAATACATTTGCTGTCACTTTATCCATTGGATAGGTTATTCTTCTCTTATCCATGAGTTGTAAAACAGGACCCTTATCAAATTGTGATTAACTGATTAAGTTCTACCGATGTGAGGATGTAGTTTTAAGTCAGTATTTTTTTGTCGATAAACGTATTTATTTAAACCTTGTCAAAATCTTTATAAAAAAAAATAAGGCTACTGCAGCTAAGTGCCTAAATTAACACATCTTTGTACATCTGATCTTAAGTTCAAATCAATCGAGCCAATCTGTAAGATCATTCAAGACATTGGAGCACATTTATGCCACGTGAATACATTTTATTGCGCCTCAATTGTTTAATTAAAAGATCATAATATTTGACATGTTTCATTGAACACTTATTACTGTTAACCACCTTTTTGTCATTTGAACTTTGGTCAACTGATACGGTCAGCTGTCTACTGATGTCTTATCAAAATTAGTTGGGAGAGTCAATATTTCCGCTTTTTATTATCGATAATTTTGTAAATGCGTAATTTGAGTGATAGATAGTCACCTATTATTATAATTAGTTCCGTGTATCATGCGTTAATTTCGTGAAGCAGTGTTGAGACCTATTTTTCTGCCGTAAAGTGCATAAAATGTTTCTTAGTAAGTTTCGACTGTCTCTACCTATTTGAGAGTGGCGTAAAATGGGCTATCGAAGCGAGGACAAACTAACTGGCAATATAATAAAGAAAACGTCAAGTCGTTTATTTACAACCTACCTACTTTTTATGAAGAGCCTGATCGCACTCACCTGTAATAACTTAACACCAGATCATATTGACTGACTCTTCATATTTTTTTCTTCACAGTTATCACCAGAAATACAGACTGCAAGGACACAAGGACCTCTGCAAGAGTCTCGGTATGGACTCCGCTAAACTTCAGACGTCTCACTTGGCTGCCAGACTGAACGGGTACCTCGTGGGAGTTGGAGGCAGAACACAGTTTGAACAAGAAGTCCAACGTCTTGGCCTCAGTGACAAACAGGCGGAGTACGTGAGGAGGGAACTGGAACGCAATGAGGGCGGCGGACTGGCTTGCTAGCTGCAGTCATAGGATTCGATTACTTTTCTTCTTCACCTTGTTCTTTATACACACTTAGAGGGCTTGAGATAAAATGTTTTTTTTTTCTTCAACACCTGTCTCAAAAGACTAGGTTTCAAAGCTCTTAATGTTTTTGGCGGCAACAAATCTCATGTTTTCATGTTTTGGTTTAAAAAAATCTAAGAATTTTTGTAACCCAACTAAATCTATAATGGGTTTCAAAATATTTTTGTATAGGTATCAGATTTTATCTAAAGTGATGTCATATAATATTTTGATTGTTAATTTTCGGACTACAACGAAAATTCTATTTGGAAATCAGTGTGAATACAATTATTTTTTTACAATGTACCTAGATGAATTCAGTTAGTACAAATTATAAAAAATAGCAGCATTTGAGTTTAGGCAATCTTAATATAGTTTGTCAATTAAGTTTTAACATGTAAATTTGTTAATGTAGGTATGTAAAGTTTTTTTTGTGTAGCTTGTGCTACCAACCATAAATAAATTAGTGTTTTTTTTGTTTGTTAGGTACAGTATTAAGTTTTTCGAGTAAATAATGCGATTAATGTGATAATTATGATTTTATCTATTTGTTTACGATATAAATAAGTGTTACCTATGTATCGCTTTTCGTATTGTTAACTAGTTAAGGATATTAAGATAATATATATTTTAAAATTTTTGGTCGTTTTTTTCTCACTTTTTAAGTCCTAAGTTTTGCCATAGACTCATTTATTCGATGTAGGTAATAAAAAAATAGTGGTTTATAAAAAAAATATATTATTTTCTGTAATAAAAATAATTTGAATAGCAGATTATTCAAAACTCTACTGTCTTTTATAAAAAAAATGTGTTATTAAATGGGCATCCTGCAATTTTGTTATCTACTACACAAGAAACCAATATTACGGGAGAGTCGCTAGCTCCATCTAGTTGACATTTGCATAGTTTTAGTTACTGGTATCTAGACAAATAGATAGACAGACAATGTAGGTACTAAATAGTTGAATATTACTCGTCCTCGTACCGTACGATAGTATGTGGTTTCTATTCAAAATTATAGGTGGCGCTAGCTGCTATTGTTAAATATTTAATTTCTTAAGAATTCTTCAAAGGGTCTTCAAAATTACAACCTCTATATCGGTTGATAAACAATTTAATTTACTATTGCTAATATTTATAATCCCCTGCAGATTGAGTTTTCACTAGTTCGCCGTTTTTCTCAGTAGTAAAAGGATATAAGTAACACAAAGGTAGGTACCTACTACTTACCTATGATTACAAAATTTTCAAACAAAAGGTGATAGATCACCATTCAATTGAAGAGCCACTCAAAACCGAATGTTGAAAAATTTTAACACTAATTAACTGAAATTCTTAATAAGAATTTTATGTTAACTTAACGAGAGGCCATTAAATTACCTACAGATTTTATCCAGATGTTATTAACATAACAATTACATAAATATTGTTACTTATCTAAAACATTCAAATGAGTTGTAAAAAAGAAACAAATTTTACAAAATAATACCAACCAACTTAGTAATAATTATGTAAATTAATTACCTACGTATTTTAGTAAGAAGGCAGATAACTTGTTTTTGCAGACGAAAAAAGTCTTAAATTATTTGTTTCTTATTTTTTTTAAAGGCATTTAGAAATACAAACTTGTCATTCTCGTTTAATTAAGAAAATCGATTCGCTACTTGTTTTTTTTTTTACTTGTTTACCTGTTTTATAAACGTTTATAGGTACTTATGTATTTTTCTAAAAATATTCTAAAAGATTTGTTTAACAAAACTGTTTTGTTTCCTTTCGATTAAATATTAAAGCCATGTTCTTCCACTGCCTCGTGACCGATAATCATTCTAAATAACCCCGTTACTTCACGGAAATCGACTGATTTTATCTATAAATTATTGAACAGTACCAAAGTACCTATTAAGTTGTTACGAACACCCATCACTTATAAATTATGAAAGCAATAGACTGGGCTATTTTAATAAATACATACAATAGGCGATGTTAACTGTACATAAGTTGTTTTTGCCGTTCTTTTATTATTATTATATCTAGAACTACCTACTTTTTGTTATTTAATCCCGTAAAGATTAGTTTCGAACATAATTGTAGAACATATCAACTGTAGTTTTGTTTTTTTTTAACCTATACTGTCTTGTTATGTAGTTTTTTTTATAGTTTTGTTTTATTTAAAAAAAAACATGTTTTGGTTAATCAAACACACTTCATAAAGGCTCGTTAGAAATACATGTAATTAGCTATAAAGAGAAATATTAGATCCCAACCGTCATTACAGTTCATAAAAGAGATGTTATAAAGCGAAAAGTAACTAGCTATCTAAAATAAAGCCAAACTATACATACAGTCTTTAAATCAAACTGAAAATGAATCTCTTGATAAAACTTTACAGACAAAATGAAGAAGCAATCAGTTCAATAGAAAAAGTGAGACGTGATATCAAAGAGCCAAGAATGAAATAAATGATTTCGGTTTCTGTTTTCGTTGAATTTGTTAATCAAATCAAGAGTCACTGAACTGAACATTGGCCCCTATGAAAAACGACATCGTGAAAAACCTCATTGCCGAAACAATGTAGGCACATAATAATTCAGCCGAATGGGAAACTTTTGGACCAAAGATTTTATTATTTTACTAGCTTGTCTTATGTTTACTAATCTTTGCGTAAAAAGTATTATCCTTAACTACGTAAAAACGAAATTAGATAAATTTAAATTTAATTTAAGATGAAATTATTAAATTAGTAATTTTTATTTTTTATCCAGTTTAATTTACTTTTTTTTGTCATTTATTTTACATTTTATATTGATGACATTATCAATGTTAGTGCGTAAAAAGTGAACTGTCATTCTCATGCTTTAAATGTTTCTTCATAAATCAGGATCTAAGTAGGTACGATACACAGCTTAGCAAATGAAATAAAAATATTTCTGTAACTGTTGAAATTTATTTTGCATCTGGCATCTATACTCGTATGTTCACTGTTTAGCATTCTTAATTTTCCAATAAGTAACTCGTAATCACAAAACTATGTAGCTAATAACATTCGGCGTAGTTTTCCATCCTCTCGCATCCATTATCATCGTAACATTTAGCGATATCATGCGAGATCTTACATCCTGACTAATTTAATTACTAACTGACTAAACAAGTGTGTATTCATACAAGAGTACTAATCAAATGGTTCGCCGTGTTTACAATGAAGCATTGTACATGAGTCAATCACCCTTTATAATAAGTCGGGTAAATATTCCACTTATTTGTTTATCGACACACCCTTTTGAAACGGGGTTAGTCGTCGGAGTGTCAGTGTAATTTGTCATGTTTTTAGGTTAATATTAGTTAAGTATACACATTAACACCATACATTGGGGTTTGTAGTGTATTGAGATCGATTATCTCGTGATCCAGTTCAATTTATTGAGTTGTTTTTTAGGAAATCGTCAATAGTTAACTAGGAAAAGGTTCTTGTGTTCGCTGGCCCAAATGCAAGCTATAATAATGTTATATAGGTACCTACTTACCTATGTACCTAAAAGGTAAGCGTTGATATTATTGCTCGTGTTTCTGTCTCATTAATTTGTCTTTTTGTCATTGTAGAGGCAAAGCTCTGACACTTTCATTCTCAAAAAAGAGGCAAGGTTTGCCTTAGACCACGTCCTTCATCCATTACTTGAGCCGAGGGCTTAATTTATTTGATACGGCAGCTACCTACATCATATTGTATCATTGATTTTGCAAATTGCAGACAGAGTGATTGAATTTTAGGGGATACATTAATGATTTACGACGGCTCCCATTTCATTATCCCGTACATTGTAAACAACATAAGTCTGGCGCATATCTCTGTCATGAGCCGCACATAAAAATGTAATTATGTATTCATTATTCAAGGTAAAGAATGCAAGTCTTTGATGTTAGAACGTAATACACATGTAAATCGTGACTTTAATACTAATATCATGTCAGTGATTGATTAATCAAAAGGAAACTGGTCTAAGCAACATATTACAAGCGATCTTAGTTGCAGTCCCCAGTTGGTAGATTAAAGCTGAATATTTGCTAAAATTAATTTGTAGACGGGGTGACAACAATGTGGTTTCCTAGAATTGCTAGTTAGTGGGTTTGCTTCGAAGTCGAATGAAGTCGATATGGTTAACTCTTGTAGACACTGATGACGTTACTTCAGTGATTCTTTGACAATATGGTGGATCTTTACAAGTGAACTAACTAACTGTTTTCTGATTACTTCGAAGCTTTTTCTAGTTCTAACAAACTAATATGAATCTAACAAAGAGCATCAGCCAATCTATTGATTAATATGGATCACAATTACACATTACCATTTGGAACACGGTAACGGTGATGATAATATATGAGTCATTTGATTCACACAAAATTTCGTAATAGTAAACTTTAGCAGAAGCCAGTTGCTACTTTTGGAAGTCAACGTAGAATCTTTGCCTCGTTAAACTTTGGTATTCCAGTAACCCTGACTTTGAAAAATATTTTGGCTCGAATAAATGCCACTGTCAGTCTGTCAGCCATTGTTTACAAAAAAGCGAATAATGTTGAAATGTTATGAGGATATATCAATCAAAAGCTTTCAGCAGTTTCAAGTACGACTTTAAGGCTGCGTTTCCACCAGAGATGTGCGAGGATGCGTAGCGAGGGATGTGTTTGTAAAGAACCAATAGAATCGCTTCATTTACCTCGCCTCGGTCAGCACAGCTCTGGTGGAAACGGCTCAGCGGAGCTAGATTTTTGCGCATACAAAACAAGCGAGGAATGTGTGCGAGGGATGTGTACGAGGGATGTGTGCGAGGGATGTGTTGAGAAGGATGTGTTGCGAGGTTTGCGCATACTGTACCAGCCAGTCCACAGACGGAGTTTGTTGGAAGTAGAAGTGCGTAAAATAGATATGGATAATTGGAAAAAGAAGATACTTTTATATTTAACAATCGCAACGCATCCTCGCACCACACATAATGCGCATTTTCACAGCTCCGCTACACATCCTCGTAGACACATTTTCATCGCACAGCTTTGGTGGAAACACCCACACATTTTCACAGCACAGCTAGACATCCTCGCACGACACATTTCCATCGCACATCTCTGGTGGAAACGCAGCCTAATAGTTCTTGGTTGCTATGCTGTTTATAAACAGGCAAGGAGTAAATATTTGGATGTAATATTGCGTAACCTCTTGAAGTGTAGGGAAGGGCTCCTTAATATCTATAATTAGCAAATTATACCTATTTAAGAATCATAAAAAGACATACAATAGAGATACAATACGCGCAATCTATCTCGCCCGGCTTTTGACATTTTTGGAACCAAAATGGTAATGTTACAGGGCAAATGTTCTATTTTGCCTAACTTCAAGCCGGTCAATATAGATTGCGCGTACTGTAATGAGGAAGTTTGTTTGACATTAAACCTCGGCATTACAATTTTGGACTTCTATTTCTTCTATCTAACTTTTCGTAGAAAGAAACAAATCTTATTCATGATAAGAAAGAGCCCTAGAATCTGACAAACTAGTCAGGCAAAGCTCTAGGATGTATTATAATAGACAAGTAATATTTTTTTTCATTGCCAGCCTGTTGACGTAGTTCTACCTACTTCCTAGACAAATAAATCAAATGGTAAACCTACCGTGATATTAATTTACATTGAATAGATCAAGAAGATACCAAGTGATAAAAAACAGAAATGCGTAGTTTTCTACTGCGTTCTTAATGTCTATTAATATGTATTGTGTAACGGAATGGACTAGCTGTTCATGTAGCTGTAGATTTTAATACATTTAACATATGCACCGAAGTTTAGCACATTTAGGTAGTTTAATTTTCAGTGATTATTCTATTTTAATTGTCTTTTAAATAGTGAAAATTTACTTAACCGTTCCGGTCCCACTGCTGGGCAAGGATCCCGGATGTAGGAGGGGTTAGACCTTGAGTTCTCGACGCTGACCAAGTGCAGGTTCGGGACTGCATGCCCTCAAGAAATGCGGTGCAAAATTTTTAGTTATGCAAGGTTTTATCACGATGTTTTCCTTCACCGTTACAGCAAGTAATAATGATATGCTACAACGAAATAAGATTTCAATATTATGATGACTTCCGCCTACTCCAAGCTTTTGCGCATTTTCCATAGTTCCTTTCCGAGTTTATTGACACAAACATAATTAAAAAATCTCCACACGAGGAAGCTATAATCCTATCCAATTCAAATTCAAAAGCAACTAATAATCATACATTTGAATAGACGCTTGTTGTATTTATGTAAAGTCAAGTTCAAGTCATAAATGCTTTTCAAATGAGCTCATTCCGATAATGTAGTCGTTAGGAGAGCTCAACGATTAGCTTATACAAAGAAGCTGCTTAGTTTTAATCGGTGCTTTACTACCTTTATCTTATTTTACAGTAGGAACATGAGTCTTTGAACTGTCTATAGCAATACAATTTATTTTTCAGCCTTGGTCGAAGCTACTGCGTTGTGTCGACGCAAAAACGACGTCACACTGCGATGCAAGATTCTTAGCAAAGCGTCGCTGATTTTAGCGGTCTTCTTCTTATCGTATGGTTAGTTGTCAACCTAGTGTTAAAGTTTTTCAAGCCGCCCGAAGGCCTTTGACGTAGCCTAACAATTGTTATCTTAGTAGACAACAACAGACCGGCAGTTTACGTGCTTTCCGAAGCATGGAGACGCCCAGTTCAACTACCACTATGCGGTCACCCATCTACAGCGACCGCGCCAAGGGTTGCTTAATCCACAGATCGTTTACCGACCGGTACCTTTGCATTTTACCTACCTACAAATATGTTTTCCATACGAGCAAAAGTTATGTATTAAAATTAAATACCTGGGATTCAATTAATCATATTGATTTAATCTTTCACAGTAGGCTTGATAACTGTCAAATTGCCGATAGATAAACTCTCTCGATGGCAGATTATGATAAGTTAACTTGATGACTTGTTCTCTACTATTATTTCCGTTTTTAACTGATAAGTATGGAGTCATGCAAGGCTTACTCACCGAAATAATGATCGGTTCAGCCATCTAGCAAATATAAACCTACGTTTTCTGGAATTTGTTCTATCATTAAAACATACTAAATATCGATTAAGGATAATCTCAAGTAGGTAACTCTTCTTTACTTAGTTTGCAAGAAAGTGGAATCGATTTTGTCAACTCGCATTTTGTTATTAAAAGTGGTATAAATCCCAATCTTTGCGAGGAACACGGGTAAGGAAAGTAGTTGGGCAAAATTATAAATGAGTATAAGCAATCAATATAACGTTCTAAGAATTACATCATTACTTACAAATAATAATTAGTCGCTAATTTTATAAAAGTAAATAAAAGAGATATTTTCCTCTCGTGGGTTTTTCATAAGACGACTTGTTACGTTGCAGTTATCAAGTTAAACGTAATTTTATTATAATTGCGTCATAAATAAATATTTGCACGTACAAATGTGCAAATTCATTGTGGCTTTTGCGTAGAGTGTAATGTGCCTCTTTTAAAAGGTTATTGTTGTATTTTCTTAAAAAAACAATAAAAAAGAGTTATGTATTATCATCCCTATATGACATTTATTCTGATGGGAATTAGATGAATAGTGCGGTACATAAAGTAAACAACGGTCAGAGTTTTGACGATATTGTAAGGAATTATAAAAAAAACTGTTCATAATATTGATAGCCCCGATACAGGCTGCGCCTAGTGGGGTTGTCGTAGTTATAAGCATAATTTTGTAATACTGGGCTGGTAATAAATGTTTTTTTTTTTTTGTCTATATTGTATTTACAAAATAGAGTACCTAGCTGTATCAAACAGCTCATAGCAACGTAAGCCTTACAGGTCACCGATCATCGAAATTCTGAATTGTATGATAACCCTTGCAAACAAGGCTCTCTCCTGAGTTATTGGGCTAATTATAACTGTACGGGGGTGTGGCCTTGTGGCGTTTTTTGTAATAACTGGTGTGAGTGTAAAACGTTAAAAAAAAACAGAAATTACGTTATCATTGTACAGTTAATAATGAATAAACCTAATTAGTTTTTAATTTTCGAATACAATTGTCATTCATTCAATGACTTAAAAGAAGGTTAAAGACCTCGAATCTGTTTAATTAAGAATCGTAATTATATTTCCATCTAAATATTTGTCGTTATAAATACGTTTTATTTGTTGAAAATATTTACTTCGAGCTGCAGCGCACATTATGCCAAGAAAAATACCGTAAGGTTATCCTATTTTGTATTATGTGGCTGTAAATAATGCACGTAATTAAATATTAGGTTATATCCGCGATTTTCTCCGTGTGGAAGCGGTCAAAAAGGGATGTCCAGGAGTCAAAATCCAGTGTCCTAGACCAGGTTCTACACTATTCAAGTTCCTCACCAATTGTAATAAAACAAGCAAAAATGTGCTTTTCTGTAAAAGAGTTACAAGCATCTATACTTTCATACATTATAAACCTTTTAAATTATATCATAATAGAAGGTTATAGGATACCTAATCATATTGAGTTTGAGTATAAAAACACACGATTTAAACCTACTTAACGTCCATTATCAAAAAACATAACAAGCTTATTCTGCAAACCTAGATAAAGTGATTACCTAACAGGAAATGTGTTTTAATGCAAAGATATCGCAAATGTAAAAATACTGTATTATTTACTAAGTAGATGAGATAAGCGCAATACTCATTATTCTAGAGCTACTAGGAACACATCTTTTCCCCGATGACTCATAAATATTGAAAACAAATAATGACATCATCTCAATTCGTAAACAACCGATTATCAATAGGCCATAAGTTATCTCAGCAAACCTTATACTTAACTAGCTGACTCGCGCAACTTCGCTTGCGTCACATATGAGAATGGGTCAAAATTTTACAACATTTTTTACTGGTACTCTGCTCCTATCGGTCGTAGCATGATGATATATAGCCTTCCTCGATAAATGGGCTGTCTAACACTGAAATAATTTTTCAAATCGGACCCGTAGTTCCTGATATTAGCGCGTTCATACAAAGAAACAAACTCTTCAGCTTTATAATATTAGTATAGATTAGTATAGATACGAAAGTCTCTCGATTCCAAGTTATGTTTTCATATAAGATTTAAGTTATGTAATAAATAATTAGATCAAAATATTACATAAGATTAGTAATAGGGTTATGTAAGAAGCGATTTATGTACTGCACTTATCATTAACGAATGTTTAACAAAAGAGCTTCAACTTGATTGCTTTCAGAACTTTGGCATTTGTTGTCATTATGACAACCAAAGACTCAAAATGAACTTTTAAATAATAACACCTCAATAAGCCCGAATACATAATATTGTAAGATTAAATTATCCCACTAATATTTTAAATCGCACTACATGAAGATTGACGAAATCGATCGATTAATAGAATAGAAAAATACTTATTTAACTGTCATACCAAACGAACAGTTACTATACAACCTAATTTCTTACTTTAAAACATGTGGTTGATATCTTAACTACTGCCATATACTGCCAGATGACGACAGTTATGACCTAAGAAGGCGTGGCTGTGCTGAAAACTAGGTACGGTCTTTAACTATTTCAACCTAATTTCGGTGTGTCTTCTATACTTCTACTTTTCTTATAGATATTTCAATCCCTTGTATGATATTTTAATCACAATATGAGCTCGATTTTATCCCGTTTCGATTAGAATACGATCTCATTACGGGCTATTTCAGAATTACTTCTTTTCAAAGTATGAAAAATGTAGAATTTAAGCAAATATTGAACGTACTTCATATTAAAAATAGAATCGTAATCAGATGACGTATGACGCAAACGTTTACAAATATTTAATAGCGCGATATTTACTTGTAAATTAACTATTTGTATGTTTTGCATTCACAATAAATCAACGTTATCTCTCCGTACACATACTTAAGTAAATGACGAAATGATTTATATGGCTCCCTTTATTTAAATGAGTTCATATTCCAATTACGTCAATAGTCTAGACTAGTATGAGACTTCTAGGGCGCCTTAGTTACAGACTTTTTTTGTATCATCTTCGATTTGTATCTTCGTTCTTCTCGACCTGTGTACAATTCACGTAAATTTTCCGACTGTAAAACAATTTCCTTCAAGATATTTACAAGACACAGACATATTATAACATATAGTATATATTGTAGTGTTCGCTACTGTATGGTGGCTTATTTGCGGACAGCCGAACCCAGAGCTTGCACCGGAAGGGCCCGTTTTGTGTAACAAGATAATGGCTTGGTGGAGCCCGGCGACGCGTCAGGGCGTCACTCGCCGACCACCGCGCCCCGGCCAAGGGCACTCTCCCCGACCCAAGTTCATGTTTATCTCTCCCTACCTTTCCAATGATGATTCAAGGGAACATTACAGACAGATAAAGAGAAAATAACACTGTTGTTTTGTTATCGTCTGTGGTTAAAGAAATAAAGCGGGTTAATGACTTCATTAAGATGTGATATTCCAAATGACTTCGGCAAATGTGTTTTGGAACGTATGGTGTATTTAATTACAATTAATTACTTACTCATCCTACAATGTGAATATCTAAATATTGTAATTTTTTTACCGTTGTATTCTAGTTACTATATCATGTTAAATTATATTGATAAGTACATAATGAAACGGGTCACATGGAAATGACATTACGAACAAAGTGTGACTTGTCTTGAAAATAATACTCATTCATTAAATAATGATTCAGACAACATCTGTTCAAATAAGAGATCATGTGGAACACTTTCGTGCGCCACTGTATTTTATAAATGGAAAATGGAAAATTTTATCACATTTAGATAACATAGAGTCGCAGATATAACGTCCAAAAATAAATATTATACCTGTAATAATTATAGAACTTTCATGCGTAACGTGTTGTAGTTGCGCACGAGTATAGTGCGTACTATTTCATAGTTTTAATCGGAAAAGGTGAAAATGGAGGAAGATAATTTATAACGTTGATTTAAATATTAACTTGAAGGTTTTAGAAAAACGGTTTCTTCAAACTGTATGAATAGGGAATACGAGACTTTAATAGTAAAACTTAGCATGAAAGTCTAGCAAATTGGCTTATTTAATTCTTAAGCGAAATGTTATAAGCAGGGCTTTTTGTTATTTCTAAAAATATAGGTGCCAAGCTACTAACTGCGTTGTTAACTTTTTGAGGATGGTACTTTTAAGGCGACCTTATACAGGGTGTCCCAAAACTCAACGATAATCCGAGACAAGATGAAAGGCCAAATCATACCGGTTATAGGAAAAATAAAAAATAAAATCCATGTCACTTAGTTCAGCAATAATAGACACTTTTCAAAAAAGTTGAAATTCCACACCCTTGGTCGCATTTTCAAGTCCTGTGATCACCAATGTCACAATTTCGCTGTGTTTTTTTGACTTTCGTGATCTTAATTAAATATGCTATTAATCGTATAACAAATTAATGCACAAAACATTGTTAATTTAATAAAAAAAGTTAAGTTTTAGTGAGTCATCTTTCTCAAAAATATCGTTAGTCAACTTTGACGCTTCATACTGAAAAAAAATGTACTACTTTACCCTTGGCAAGTTATTTCAAAAGTTGGCGCATTTAATCAAGATTTCAAAATGGTATAACACTTGCCACTTTTCTTGCCATTAAAAATGTTATTTTTATTTGAACGAAGAGTATCCTCGCAAATGGATCGAACACAGTGGTACAATTTTATGGCCTCCTCGTTCTCCCGATCTAAATCCAGTAGATATTTTTTACTGGGAATGCATAAAAGAAAAAGTATATTCGAAATCAATACAAATTTTATCAGAACTTCGCCAGAAATTTGACACAGCGTCAGAGGAAATAAATGCAATGAATTTTGATTGACTGGTGCAAAGGTCTTTTGTAAGGCGTTGCAGAGCCTGAATTCATGTTAGAGGAAAACAATTCGGAATTACTTTAGTTTAAGGAGAATAATTAAATAAGATCGATGGTTGGTTCATTGTTTTTTTTTATTATTATAACCTATTATGTTTATTACATTAAATATTTGTTATGGACTGACTCTTTACTAAAAATAATTGCTTTCCTCTGGCACGAATACAGGCTCTGCAACGGCGTACTAAAGATTTTTTCACCAGTCAAGCAAAATTCCTTGCATTTATTTCTTCTGACGCTGTGTCAATTTTCTGGCGAAGTTCTGATAGATTTTGTATTGATTTCGAATATACTTTTTCTTTTATGCATTCCCAGTAAAAAATATCTACTGGATTTAGATCGGGAGAACGAGGAGGCCATAAAATTGTACCACTGCGTCCGATCCATTTGCGAGGATACTCTTCGTTCAAATAAAAATAACATTTTTAATGGCAAGAAAAGTGGCAAGTGTTATACCATTTTGAAATCTTGATTAAATGCGCCAACTTTTGAAATAACTTGCCAAGGGTAGTGTAGTGTATTTTTTTTCAGTATGAAGCGTCAAAGTTGACTAACAATATTTTTGAGAAAGATGACTCACTTAAACTTAACTTTTTTTATTAAATTAACAATGTTTTGTGCATTAATTTGTTATACGATTAATAGCATATTTAATTAAGATCACGAAAGTCAAAAAAACACAGCGAAATTGTGACATTGATGATTACAGGACTTGAAAATGCGACCAAGGGTGTGGAATTTCAACTTTTTTGAAAAGTGTCTATTATTGCTGAACTAAGTGATATGGATTTTTTTTTTATTTTTCCTATAACCGGTATGACTTGGCCTTTCATCCTGTCTCGGATTATCGTTGAGTTTTGGGACACCCTGTATAGAGTTGTGAAAGCATGCGCACTCAATTTAGAAATAGTCAATAAATACAGCAGAAGCTATTTGTAGGCCAAAATAATTCGCACAGATCGTAGGTAGATCGTTTATGTGAAGTGATCGTGAGATTAACCAATTTCAACAATTATAACATTATAGAATGCGATCGATTTCCTGTTAAACTACGTACTTAAGGAAAAACTACTAAATTCGCTACCAACTTCCCAAAATAGAATTGGCCTGGGCTTGTCTGCCGATTTCATTGGTGTTTGGAAATTCTGCGTGCCTACGATTTAGGTTGATTGTAGATTTACTAAAAGATAGCATACTGAATAGACTTCAGCTTTATGTCTGTGGAAACTTGAATGTAGAAGAAGATGTATTTTATATTTCTGTATACACACTATTATTTCCTTAATTTTTTTTAAACACCAACTTCATTTAATTTCTGAAACACCCCAAGGCAGTCTTGGTAGAAAATGTCTTTGGCATTAAGTCCACCTAATACATCTTTGTATAAGAAGTTTAAAATAAATAAACTATTTCACTATTATTTTAAGTCAGGGGATTTATGTAACAGTTACAAGTATAACTTATAACCAACAAACGAATAACAAACATATTTACTATTGCTAAGCCTATTTAGCGAGCTCTCAAAATGTCATATTATGAGTTATGTATGACATAACTAATAAGATTATGTGCCTAACTTCCAAACACCTACTTAGCAGATTATTGAGTAACTTCGGCCCGCTTGCGTAATGTTGGTAACATTGACACATACCACAGATAATCTAGAACAAATGACAGCTGTGACGTCACGTAATCTAGGCTTTAATTGTGTAATTAAGAGCTTGAATTAACTTTTTAATCTTTGTAGACATTGTTTTATGTGATAATGTTTATTTTGACTAACACTAAGAGGTCTAGTCATTAAGTCCATGCTACTAATTAAAACGGTTTTAAGTTTTGAAATAGAAACTGGTGCGAATAACACATTACTAGACGGTTATCTATAAATTTATTTAGAAAGGTTAGGTTTCTTTAAAATACATGAATTAGTAACCACAAGAAAATATTCTATTTTCGACCTGTAATAGCAAACATCCTTTATAACTGTAGTAGATATTATTATATTAAAGATTCCCCATCTATGACTCTGAAAATAGGGTCGTGTTCGATGAACTTTTTGAATCATATAGCAGGAAATTCTAATAAATTACGATAATGCTTTCTAAATTAACACTGGAAATACCTATGCACATCTAGGGCATTAGTTATAGCAGTAAACAAACACGACCGCTTACTTCTAGGAATAATATCATAATATTATAGACTGATATCAATACGATGCAAATATTTCTCGTATCAACTGGATTAGCTGGTGAAATACGGACACAAATCTGACAGGTACACGTCGAATGACACATGTGATAAGTGTGATGTAACTTGTGGCGTATTTTATTATATATACTATAGAACTGGTACATGTATAGAGAGAGTGAAGATACTATATCGTAAAAGACACGAGACAAAAGTTACAGAGTCGAACACTGAATGATTTACAGAACTATAATAAGGTCATAAGGTTTTGCCCAGCTTTTGTATCGTCAAGTAGAAGCAGAACTTCTTAATGGAAGCCTAATACAAGTGCGGAAAATTTCTACAAAAATGTTCGTAAAGCATAAGTTAGACACTTCTTCGTAAGGTTGTGATTAGACTTTTCGACGCGGAAAAGCCTAGATTTTCTTGCTGCTGCGCGATATGTAATAAATATTACAATTAGAATCGGAAACTCCTTTGATACCGAATTAAATCACCATTATATATGTTACTGTAAAAGCCCGAACGGTGGTAAATCCTAAGATTTTCCGGTATAACCTAAGATTTACCAACTCTCAATGGTAAAAGTCCGAACAAGCCAGAGTTTAAAAACTATGTTACGATATATAAAAAAATTCTCCTTCATTATTATGTTTCTAACTATTTCACGGTATAATTATATACTGTGACATAGTTATAAAGAAGGAGTTTTGGGCATAACGACATGGGTAGGTTAGGTTAGAAGGCTAAGGTGGGAGCGAGCGAAGCGAAGCTCCCACCTTAGCCTTCGTGGTTATTTTTTTTTAACCACCCAGAAGGAGGAGCCCCGCGAAGCGGGGCTCCGGCGACATCTCGATATCATCAAGTGAATATAGGTAAAAGTTCGAAATAAAAGAATTGTTCGGACTTTTACCATTGCGAGTTGGTAAATCTTAGGTTATACCGGAAAATCTTAGGATTTACCACCGTTCGGGCTTTTACAGTAACATATACACAAATTCTTACGTCAATACCAAATACAAAGTTCCTAACCACCTGCTATCTGCAGAACTAACAGGAGTCATTCATTCTTTTACAATTAGTAATAGCAAACAAGCACGCACGTGTACATGCGGTCTAATACCACAGTGTGTACCACAATGCACCGAGATTGTACCGAGTTCGCACTCAGCAGAAGGTTCGGACGGTCACGTCACCGTTCTAACATGATTCACAATTGAATAATCAGTATTTATTACCTTCCTGTATTTCGCACTAGTTTATGTTTACGAATCATGTTTTGTCGATTAAAGTACGATGATGACGAAACTTTTGTGGTATAATGTTTACTGCCTTATATGGATGTATGGAACGATTGTTTAGGAAAAAATCTGGTCTAACGAGCTTTGAGATTCATAATACACTTCCTATTTGATCGCTCTTAAAATCTACGAGACGATTTACCGAAACAACGCTGCGACAATGACCGATCAGGCGAAGAATCGATAGATTATAACGTGCTCTTTCGTCCACAGAAGACTTATCAGTCCACTTTCACACTCTAAGGTCATCCGCCTATTGTAGGTATCTATCTTTTCAGCCTTCTTCTATCCGTTCTTGCGTATAGGAAGCCTCCTCAGCACACTACTTTGCGCTTGCAGCTTTGTACATTGTGCGACTGTCTAATAGCCGGGTCCTGATTGAGCGAGCAGCCTCGCGAGGCAATATCTCGGTCCCGCTCATTTCGATCTGAAAGAAAAGAGATTTATGCCTTGTGTCCAAGTCATAGAACAACTAAAAACATTATCATCTCTCTGCTCCAAGTAGTTACTGATGCAGGATGCCGTCCAATTCAGTCCATAGTTGTACAATAGTGACTACTCGTTGTTAACAATGTTATTCAGTCGTGACAAAGTAATAGCGTTAATAACAAATAGGTAGAATGTCTGCAACAATCAGGGTAATTACGGCATCACCAGTTTTATTTGTATTAGGTACCTAATTACTCATTGATATGCAAAAATAAATAGTATTGACCCGAAGCCAAGTTATCACTCACAACGACGGTGTATAAATGCCATAATTTGTAAAGTTCTTCCCCCATTTTAGTTCCCTTACCATTTAAAGTACTCTGACATGATCGGGGCTTTGACAAGGCTACTCTAAAGATCCAACCTACGATCAATGATGACGGGTTTAGAATGATAAAAATCGTGAAGATATTCGAGGCATCACGCAAACAAGAAAAAATAACAGCTTTAATTAATTTCATTGCCCGCAATTTTGCAGTGATTAATTAACTGATACGCTTTACAATTTTGTTTTGTCTTGAGGCTAACAAATTGATAGTAGAACAGAAATTTTGGCAATTACCAGTTTAAACGAATTATATCTAAATTCACAACACTATAATAAATAGTTGATTTCGTGCACCTGTTAAAACGTTGGCCTTTTTAATGTTAGCAGATAATGTTCGATAACAACAATGTGTTGCGATAGATATAGATTACGAGGATAACACAACACACGACTTTACGATACATATGGCGCTGATAAATATCTACGATCATTTTATCGAGCTTGAGTGACATTGTACTAGTATCTGTCACACTGAGCATGTAAATAGTCGGAGCATGAAAATGGTATATGTATATCTTGCTCTCATAATTAGTTGGCAGAGCCTAAATCACGATTTTACCATCCCTTTAAGACTTGTTCAGAGGTTGATGCAGCTTTTTTTTGCTGGAATTTTAGACAAATTATAACTACATGAGTAACAAATTAAGATAATATTATTCATTGACTCAGGATAAATACTGTCATAATTTTTTTGTGGGTATAGATACTGTTATTGCATTTACCGCCATTTCGGAAGGGTAGGGTACAATAATTAGGCGACATATGAATTTTAATAAATTCTTCTGCTTTTTGCGCATGGCGTAATATTAACCAACAAGGAGGCCTCTGGCCAAAGGTACCGGTGAATCACACTATATCAATGTCTTTGTTAGTAATACCGAAGGTATCATCTGCTTTTATCTTAAGGTAAATCCCAGAATGAGGAAACCGATATGAGGATAACAAATATGACAAAAATGCAAAATAAAAAGCAGTATTAAATACTAAAGGGGCCAAGAAACTAGTTTAAAAGAAATTTAGTTCCCTGTACTTAACACAGAAAAGAAAAATGATTCCTTTCGCTAATTTTAACAAATGGACACCTACCTACAAGGGTCAGTGCAAGTAAATATTTTTAGACCTTGCAAGCAAAATACAAAAGACCGATCAGTTACTTATAGACCACGACAAACATCAACAAGGACTACTTAGCACTTCAACGTACCAAACATGGCGTAATAGTCCTGCCAATAAATAATTTGCATCATAATGCAAAGGCTGTCGCAACATGCAGAATGCGAACTCTGCCAACTCGTACGATGGGATTATGGCAATGACCTCTCCCTTTAAAAGGATGACTGACTTCATAAAACTATTAATAGCTGATTAGAATCTTCTAGTCTTTCATCGTAATTCTTCTAACTTCGTATCCTACTGTTATAAATGCGAAAGTTTTTGAGGGTGGAAATATGTTTGTTACTCTTTCACGAAAAAGCTACCAGACGGATTTTAATGATATTAAGTACACTGATAGCTTATAATCTGGATTAACATATAGATATTTCTTACCCCGAGTACGCGGGCAGAAACTAGTTATTCATATTTTTTTCGGTCTGCTACGGGATAATTTCTGGGCTACCAGTTCTTGATGTATTCAGCCCCTGTCTCTAAATAGCTAGTCATAATAGGTATACTATTTATTCTGCTAAGATTAACGCACTGTGAAATATTTATTCTGCGTCTGGATTCCCTGAAGCGAAAGAGAATAATTACATATAGGTATGTTATAATATAGATCCTGCTTTAGGGGAGGATAATGCAATTTCAAATAACATGATTGTTAAATATTGCATTTAGGTACGTACATACACGAAAAAAATAATAAGATAATATGATTTACATGACATTTTATTTATTACTACCTACTCCTAAATTCCATTTTAGTTATTATTTGATAAATAATTAAAGTATTGCGTTATAATGTTTTGTTATAACATATTTATTATACGTTTGAGCTATTTATTCCTAACGTTATTTGTTTAATGAAGAATGTATGTTATCTTAGTTTATCTGATTTGATTGCTTTGCTTCTATTTTGTACAACAAACGTGATGATGAAACGTGCTGTTTGAGTAACTACTATCGGATGTTTCGTGTTTATCCATGTGTTAGGAAAATTATTATCGAAATCATCAACTTGTGATATTGAAAATAATTTACAGCAATTTAATTGAAGGATTTTTGTGACGAAGGCTACTTTTTCTAGCAATTTCAATACAATGCCAGCGGTAACAAGAAAAAGTAAAATGCCGAGTTACGTCATTGTACGAGTAACTTTGTGTCAATGCTATGCTTGCAGTTGAACATTCCTTACATTAATTAGACGCGTTGTATACTGTATTTATAGTATTTTGCATACTAGGGGCTATATTTTAAATACAGTTTAAGTAGGTAGCTTGGATATAAATAGGATAGTCAAATAACATATTCCAGGTATTTTACTCGAATTTACTCAGCACTGTAGATTTATAAAATTGAGATCGCCCATAAAGATAAAGATCTTTATTCCGTCAGTGGGCTGCTCCAATGGCCGCTTTATCAGATATTAAGCGATGGACGACAAAGCATGAATCATTAGTGCTCGTGCACCGAACTCGCACCGAACGACCACTTATCTTGGTTAGTTCATACAAAACGAAACAAGTTAACTTTTATATATTTTTTTATCACTCCAATGGCATCGATGACGTCAAAGCCACCATTTCGCTCAGTGTCGTCGTATTTTTATAAATAATGGCTTTTTCTATTTATTACTCCAGCAAGGTTTAATATCAATTTTAACAAGGTTTATTAATGCGATTTATTTTCTCATTGACGATTTTCCTGGAAATCAGACAATGGATAACGTGATACAAAAAATACTAACCGAAGACACCAAATAGCCTTTAGTCGCAATTACATTAACTATCTTGTTATGTAAAATGTTAGGGACTGTATTGAAGATTTCCCTCGGGATATATGAACGACGAAGGAGTGTCTGTTGATACATTATTTCGTACAATATTGTATTTTAACATTATCACTTTTATACTATTTTGTTTAGCTTGTGTAGTCTTAGTACTTTTTATAAGACCTCGAAAGAGTGACGTCATCGTTCAGATAAGGCGCTGACTTCATCGCCGCAGACTGAACCAAGTTGTTCCTTTTTAGATCAAACCTTAAAGATATTGTTTACCTGACTATAACCGGCTATTACCTAACGGCTATATTATTTGTTCAGAAAACCTTTCACTTGGTAAAATAAACTCCAAATAGCAAAAGAAAAGTATAAATGTCTACTTTTTTATGTTCAACATTATTAGCAACACGTTTTTAGATATTTTTATTTGTTCAAATTCAATTTTGCAAGTCATCGTTTTTATTGAAGATCAGGGGGGCTATCACGTATCTCAGTTGTCAAATATTTGAAAGCCACTATACTGTACATTGCTTTCTTACTTAGAATAAAGTGATTAACACGTTACGTCAAAGCAGCAATGTACTGAATAGTGAGCATCAATTTGACATACACTAGTTGTCAAATGAGATACGTGATAAGCCAGCATATTTGATTAAAAATCCTATATCCTGCTACTTTAGCATTAAAAACGGAATACTAAAATGCTTACACCAAATCTATCATCACTAGAAGCTGACTTAGTAAAAAAACCCATTACTTAAAGACTTTTTTTCTTACATAATCAATCAGTTGTATAACTTACTGTCTATTGTAGACAAGTGTATGTGTAGTGTACCACGACCAGAGGTCACGGGTGCCGGCGACAATTGCTTCCTCATGAGCCCGATGAGGCGACGCCTTCGTTGCCAAGTCGTTGATTATCCCATTACCCTCGATTGATACACAATACTCCTTGTTTACTAAACTTTCATATTTTTTTCTTACGCATTGGCTTAAAAAAAATGTTTCTATTGAAACCATAGTGGTTCGATATTTAAAATGTGTTTGTTTTTTTTATTGTACAATGCCGAATGTTGTCGATTGTTGACGAACTTTTTTAAACGTGTTCAATGGAAGCAATACTTGAAGTATTATAAAGAGGATATTATATATTATGTCTCCGCAATAAATAATTAAGTTGTTTGTAAACGGACACGATCCAAATACAACAATTAACTCTTGTCCTGTTATGAATTCCGTTGTGAATGATTAAATTTTTATTAAATCTGTAGTCAGACCAATTGTCCAGATAACAATATTATCATGAAATGGCATTCCTTAATTGCTGCAATCTGATACTCTTGCGCACTAGTATTAATGAAGGTTTTTATAATAATATTGTTGATGACTCCAACGATGATCTGGATGATTTTGGATGCTCAGAAAATAAAATTAAAAAATAAATTTGTCATTCGAACGTCAGCTGCAACACCTGTGTCGACATTTATCACATCCAAAAGAAAATAATACTAGCCATTAATATTTATTTTAAACAAAATAATACTTTTCAAAACGGCACGTTGAAAACCATGAGAAGTCTGTGACGCCGCCATTTTCGTCCATGACATTTGTTAAACAAATATTATGATCTTGGTCGAAAATAAGACGCATAAACTTTAATGATAGGTATAACACGTTCCAAGGAACATCGCCACATTTACAATTAATAATAATGCGACGGAAATTGAATCTTATTAATGTTACCAGTAAAAATATTATGAGTATGAAAGTTTGGATGCTTAGACAGATCAATAAACTCAAATTACTGAACGGATTTTGATGAAATTTGGTACACAGATAGTTGGATGAACCTGGATGAACTCATAAAACTTGCCCCAGGAAATCTTTTCATCCGGACGAAGCCACGGGCAGTAGTTATTAAATATTGAAGTAGATCATCATTCAGGTTGCCAGTTCATGTTCAACCTTCATTTTTACGCATCCTGTGTCGTTGGATGAATGTTGTCTCTGACTTATAAAAGGTTGACAACTGCGATGACACTTCAGTGACGCGACACAAATTGACCTTGAATTTAAAGTAAATAAGCACACCTCTTTCTGAGTAGGTACTTATTATCTCCAAATGTCTGAATATGCAGATGATTTATTAATATTGGTTCTTTCAATTCTTCAAGCTTTTTATTACTTATGTTTTTTCTGTTTTTGATGCTTTTTTATTTTTTTATTAGATAAAAACAAAAAGCTTCAACAAAGAGTATATTAACTAATTCTTTATTAAGTTCGCTGTTTGTTTTTTAAATCAATAAAATGTTAATTTATTTGTCATACCCGGAATAAAAAAACGATATTTGGAATCTAGTTTGTGCTGGAAAGGACCTAAGAATTCTGTCTTTAGTTTCCTATGAGCTAGAATATCATAGATAAAAGAAGGACTAGAACAGAGTACAGCGATGGATTCTATTCACAATTTAAATCACATAGATTAGTAAACACAATAAGCAGTGTTATAAACTACTTACAAGCCATTAGCAGTCTTTATTCATTTGTTGAAGTCTAATGCGTATAATGCTTACAAGGACAACTCATAAATATTCACAATATAAAACAAACCATAGTACATGCTCACAATGGTATCTAATTGATTTTTATATTTATGTGCATGCAAACATCGTATTAAAGTTAATGCCTCGGTGAAAGTAAACAAAGTCCTTAATCACCACGACCAAATAACCAGAACTACGGCGCACGTGTTGTATATAGTATATTTTTTATTGATTTATAGCTTAATATTATAATGTAACGGGTCTTAAACCCGATTGAAAATTAACCCTCTTATTCATACACACTATAAACCAATGTCTTCTCTTTTTCATTTCACTAAGGAGTGAAAAAAACAAAACACTTTATAAGCCTTTCATAACTTCATATATTTTTATGAATAAGAGGGAAAAGGTTTAAGACCCGTTACATTATAATATTATAGGATGTGTACAAGTCGCGAGAGTTCAAAATCGTTGATTCATTGCTGTTTCACAGCTGGGCAGTGGTCTCCTTTAAGAGCAAGAGCGAATGGATATTTGCTGCTGGGTTGCAGTCTTCCTCAGACCAGCGGAGGCTTAGTGTACTACGTTACTCAGATGCTGGTTAAATATTCGGTAGGTTTTCAAGAAAGCCTCTAAAGAACACAGAAGCAGGGTTTCCTTACTGTTATAGCAAGTAATGTTTTTTACATACGTTTATATTTCGGAGATTGATTTCCATGTCAATTACTCATAAAAATATGTCTATAGTTAGTTAGTTACCTATTTCCATAGCGTTCTCTTGCCACAAAAATCTATAACGATGCAGTTTGACGAGCTGTCTGAAAAAACGGAGAGTATAAACAAAAAACTTAAATTTTTCCGTTACGACTTCAAACGTTTCGAGTTATAAGAATACGAGCCAATAAAATCTGAACATATGGCTGACTTATGTCGGGATATTAGCGGCTTAGACGATTATAGATTAGTACTAAAAATATTAGCTGTGCTCAGTGGGAGATCGAAACTGGTATTACTAAAGCAAGAGCTAGTATCCGACGGATTTTTTACTATTTATTCAATAAATTACTTTAGGTAGTAGGTATATTTAATTGGGTAGTTGACTAGGTGAACGAAAAATTATTAAACTTGTAGTCGTAACAGATTTATCTTAATCATTAAAGATATTATTTCAGATAAATCTTATTAAAATAACGGCAACGTATTTTTTAAAAATAATGTTTTTAAACTGTAATTATTACAGACTGAGACATTTATTCGGCACTCATTTGATACCCACAAAAATACGAAACTGTGACGTCACGACACCGTATTTGTATAGGTACCTATTAAAATTTGTTTTCGACAATTAATAAAGATAAGCTTATTTGACAAGTACCCAATTAGCTTGAGAAAGACATTGACACGTCGACAAACATATGCTTGTATATCGATCTAGTGTCACTGTCATTATTATCTTTTCTATACTGCAATTGCTAACCCCATGGGTCTACAGTAGACATTGTATTTACAGCTATTCACTGCCGTTAAACTGTCATGTAACACACAAGTGAATAATTACATTAAGACCTTAGACTTTAAAATATTTCAACCGGGAATATTGACTGAAGGCTAGCCCTGTATAAAATTGGATAGATAACTTGTACATAGCTCGCATAACATAATTAATTGAATAGTTCAGACAACACGCAACATGGACTGTGAAACAGTCAAGTCAAAAAAGACAAAATGATAATTAATCATTTTGATTGCTTTGTTACACAGGTATACTTAAGAATAATAATTTGTGATACACGTTCTTTTAGTTCAAGACTTGCCCTTGACACTGTGGAATCATTAATTAATACTACACATTATGTACCTAATACATAAGAATGATTATTTAAAATGCCATTAAGTATACTTACACAGACTGATCATACCGGTGACGTCTTGCAAAATGGTCAGATGTGTAGTATACTCATAACCGGCGGTCATGTACAACCAGTTAGTAAGGGTACGACCCTTACTAACTTCCCTTGCCTCATTCATATCCAGTGGCGTTCTTTGGTCTCTGCTACAAACTACTACTACCAAAAAAGGCGTGATATTATGTATGTTTACCATTAAGTATTCATAAAAACAGTCGTAAGTACCGCAAATTCCCACATTATCATGTTGAATAAATAACAGAAAATACTTAGTAATCAAATAGTTAAGTTAATAATGTTACAATTTACAACAATCGTTTGTCTAGTTACGTAATCGTATCATGTCAACCGCTGCGATACGACAGACAATATCACAATACTACCACGGACTAACAATACACGGATACATTACATACATCTATTGTATGTAACTGTAGTCTAGCTAAACTTATAACATAATAGTACTATTCAACTAGCCCTTAAAGCTTTGTAAAGCGACGTAATGATATGAGGAGAGTGACTGACAGATCAGTCTTATTTCAACAAAGACTCAAAAAGTTTACAAGTAGTCCTATATCACTAGTTCTAAATATTTATTAGATAGCATATCAGATAGAAGTTTGACAGGTGTATCCATACGTTTGCTGTCACTTAAAGTTACTTGGCCCTTATTCATAAACACACTATAAATCTATTTTAGTTAAAGAACTACTATAATATGTTTTTCTCTTTTTCATTTCGCTAAGGAGTAAAAGAAACAAAAGCCTTTCATAGCTTTATATATTTTTATGAATAAGAGGAAAAATGTGTAGCTTCCCTTAACCTCACACTTTTTGCTAATAGTTATAAAATACATTAAATCATGCGTCAAATCCTCTCAAAGAAGGCAAAGTTTGATGTAATAGAACATGTTACCTTCAGTCGAAACGTTGCACAATAGCAGGTATCATAATTCGACTAATACAACTAGTAATATTTTGTACCATAACTATCGATACGCTTTCTTCTCCTTACGCAAGCAGTATGACATAATGTAACCGGTACGTTTATGCACCATCACCAATCGCCGTTGATTTAAAAAGAGTCCATTTCAAATTGAATAGAATAGCCCCGCATAGAGTAACTACGAGAATGATTTACAAGTCTTTGGAAACAGGGAGTGGGGAAACTAAGGTGACTTTGGATATATGTATGACACAAGGTCACGGAGGTCATGGTCAGGCTTTGTTTGCTTAAAGCTAAAAGTTAGGAAGCCAGATAGTAAAAAAGTCGTCATATTTTGTCGCAGAAGCAAATTATTCAAGGCACTTATGCTTATTTATGTATCGTTTTAAATGCGGCTTCCTATTTCCATTGATAAAGCTGTTTATATACTGCAGAAAAGCAAAGAATTATACCATTAAAAGAGGGAGTGCAACGCTTGGTCATTCTTAATAAGCGTTATCGAAAGTCTTCAGCCAATAACGTTTGTTATAGCAGTTAATAGCATTTGATTTTGATTGATTAGCAACTTCCTAGTAACACGGTTCAGAAGGTCTCTTACATAAGTTTCGTATTTTAAATGTTACTTAATATTTTTCTGCAGATCTTTTTATTCAGTACAAGATTTCGCGTGCAAGTCTTAAATAAAAGTGACATAAGCTCTTATAATACTTTGTAATGCTGTGGCAACTGAATGAATTTTGTATGTTGACCGTGAACTATAATAACGTTGGAATATCTAGAGATGTGCCAAACTACTTCTGTTATATACGGAAATGCTGGGACATAAAATGGCACTAGTTGATAGTAGATAACTATAGTGAGGTACAGCTCTTTCAATACTATGACAAGTAATTTTTTTTAGGACTGGCCTGTTGTTATTTGATTTTGTTCAGATTGTCATCAGACCATGTCGACCAGACTGCTCATGCTCACACAGTTTCCGTCCTCGTGTTTGACACAACTAGGCCAGCACTAAATTAAAAAACAAAAGACCGTAATACGTTTAGTCAATAGTATGTACCTATATTATATGTACAGTAGCTAGAAACTGAAATACATCATTCGATTTGTTTTAGATAACTCGTAAAACTACGTCAAACTAAAAAAAGAAGAACAAATAAAAGTGAGTGGAAATATTTTTGTCATTTTTAAACATGCAGATAATGGTATCTAACTATTTCCTCGACCACGATAACAATACAATCGCAGAAGCGTTAAAAAATGTTAGATAAAGTGCATGGTGGCTTTCTTCATACAGCTGTTCGATTAAAATTCTTCAGCCAATAGAAGGGCTACCCTTTAGGGCTAGCTTCTATAAATAAATAAGTGATATTAGTAATGTACTGCAGGTGTAGAGTGGTTCGGAAGCGGAAGGAGCGTTGACCGGCCCTTGGGGACGGCCTTATTCACGACCACGCCGGACTTTCATGGCGCACCTACTTTTATAAATATACAGCCTTATATGGATTACACGAGATAAAAAACACCTTCGACAGTTTGCTATAGTGATCCGTAATAAAGTTTATAGTTTTATATCTTCCTTCTTTGCGATTGTATTTGCATTGTTCTGTTTCCGTGGATATGTTCGTCCTTAAAGTTGTTAAGATTCTTAAGCCTCGTGTTCCGAACAATTAAGGCTTACTTCCTACTTTTTGATTCTTCTTTTTTTTCATTAAAAGCATACATAACTGTGTCAAAAGCTAGGATATCTAGAGTCAGCGATAGAATATTATGATGATTACTAACGTTTTCAAAATGTTGTTGATTCCATCCACTTCTTAGATGGACAACAATGACATACTTTTATATAATATTTCCGTTTATTATTTGATTATCTTTATGTCTATCTGCATAAATAAGATCATTATGATATATGTCTTACATTATCATTCAGGTAATTCAGGTTAGTTAAATAATGCTCTCGTCTTCAAGGATTTTTGGATTTTCTTTTATGATCCATCCAGGTCATGACTAGATCCAACTGTTAACATTATAATAAGATATCATTTGTATTATTTCTTGTGGGTGAGATATTCAATTGAACTTGTAAATTGTACAACCTGTAATTGATTAATGAGTTGAATTAAATGAAGCTTATAAGATCTTTGTAATTTTGAAACTTTAAAATAAGTCTATGTATTTTCGGAATCCATGAAATGACTTTGTGCATATTATTGCATTTACATGTAATCAATCCTGATTATAGGATTTGTCCATTTATCGTTAAATTGTATTTGCTGTCCTAACGAAACCATGAGTGTATACTTTATCTTGCAGAGATAATAAATATGATAACATTCCAATACATTTTTTTAACACGAATATCTTTAGATGAATATATGTAAATAAAACATGTGACAGACAGACTGACAGATATACAAGTACGTAGGCACGTGTATTAAGTAAAATAAAGAGCTACATAAGTACATACATTTACAAAGGCCACGTACGTTTTTATATTTGTTTTGTATTATCCTCTTTGTTTTCATTTTATATTATAAGCGAATTGATAAGTTTACCGAGAATGTTTTCATAGGCATTCCACTCCGAATGTAAATAAATCAACCTACAACATGTAATATAAACGTGCTTGTATGGTACACATAATATGAGTTATGTTATGTATTAAGTACTGCTATTATATCACCACCAACAAGTTATATTTATTCAAATGTTGCCCAGACAACGAAAAAAAACAGGTACCAACCTTTTGTGACATTTTGGGAATAACAAAAAGTACAAAATGCATTTGTTTTGATATTATTGTGTTGGTCGGGCGGGTGTTGTCTTGCATTCCTTAACCGAGCAGCGAGCAGTGCGAGCACAGAAACAAAATACCCGATATCTACAACGTGATACAACTGAGTCATCTTTCGTCATTCGACGAGCCGAGTTATAGTGGAATTCTCATGGCCACCAGTTCGCGTGCACCGGCGTTCGAGCGCGGTCAAACTTATCGTCGCTCGCTCTATTATCGACGCTATTTTCGGTCGAGAGCCGCTCTATTGATAAGCGCCAAACTACCCTTGTGCTTCGGTCGTGCCGCACGTTTCCCGCTTGACTAGTGAACCGCTCGTTACTGTTTGACAAACATTCGAAAGTATTCGTACGTTCGCGCCAAGGATTTATTCGTGAATTTAAATTATTCTAGCAAATAGCCGTGTGACGGATGAGTGAGGTTTCGTTTCCGAAGGTGTTGTGGGAGCGCGAGACGGGAGGCGCGGGCGCAATGGAGAGCTGCTACAAGCTTTACACGTGGATCAATCACACCGTGCTGATGCTGCTCTTCCAGATATTCTGGAAAGTCAGCCAGATCTCCGACTACTTATCGGGAAAGTGAGTACACATACTTAGTCCATAATAATCTCCTACCAAATCTATTCTGAGAACACCATAGCATTAAACAACACTCAGTAAGCTGATTAACATCTTTGCTAGAAAGTTGCTGACAAACTGGTATATGTTTACGTTATGTAACACAACAAAAAACATTGAGTTAGTTCCATTACAATGTTCTTAGACACTTACTTCGTTTTGTTCCACAATAGACAATAATAGATTTGAGAATTCTATTCAATGGTTCGAAGGATTAGTTTAGCAACAAGTCTATACGAATGTTTATCAATTTCTAACATTGTTTGTCCCTCATTCATGCGAAATGATTTTTGTATTATGTATTGTCATCATGAACGAATGTTTACAGTTTTTAAATTGCTTTACGAGACGTGATATTAAATGATAAAATTTGTTAATTGTGCAATTCTTTAAATCTGTTTAAATCCCTGTATTTGTCTCGTAAATGGATTAATGACGTTATAATTATACACAACAGTACTTAATTTTACTGTTGAGGCAGTATAATGACGTAGAAAAACACAGATTTTACCTTTATGGTTGGTAACTATTTCCACAATACACGAACATCATAGTGTCACACTTTAGAGCACGTGTAGGTACCAGGAATGATGGTACAGTAAAAAAACTTTTGTTGGCAACTCCTATTATTCATTCGGGAATATTGGGTAGTAACACCTGTGTAAATCATGCACGTTTTAAAAGCCTGGCAATATATTTTCGTCATGTCTTGATTTATGAAATAAAAAGAATACAAATCGTCAAAAATAAAAATGTTTTTTTAATTTTCGCGGCGAAATTATTGTCTTTTTAATTCAAAACAGATGGCCAGTGTCAAGTTGACCATGTCGTCCGTATGATTCCTATTTTTCGTGTTAATCAAACAAATAAATTCTCTTTTTAAATTTCAATTCATCTTTACAAAATCCAGTGCACATTTTATTAAAGAAGCGCTATTATTATTTTAAAAATCATAATAATATGTAATTAGGTATCCGTATTAATGATTAAAAGGAAACTAGTTGTTATAGGAAGTAGTTATAACATTATATCTAGACTAAACACCTAAGAACTAGGTAACTAGGTACCGACTAACATTAAAAGGCTGACAGATAATAATTAATGTAATACTATGCTATTAACTGTTCTTTGATAAATTATTTGCTGTTAATTTGGATCACCTAATGACGTCCAATTAACTATTGGTATCTAGGTATTACTGAAAGAAATATTTGATGGCACTACATGCAATACTCCTTGATTCATGTGAAATAAAAATAAAGACGGAATATCGTAGGTAAAGATCATCATCATCAGCCAAGCCTTTTTTTCAACTTTTTTGGAGTCGGCTTCTAGTCTCCGGATGCAGCTGGATACCAGAATTTTACATAAATATTCAGTAGATATTCGTCATAAATGTAACAATAAAAAACAATAAGAGATTTTCTCAAAAATATACTATAATAAGTTTACATTTGGTGTCATAATTCTAGGATGTAAATAGCTATAAATATCTGCAAATTTTTAACGATTATCTACACAATTTCACTAGTGAGCCTGTTCTCAAAGCTAGCTCAACCAAATTAAAACTGGCGACAAAATCATAATTCAATTTTCATAATTCGAATGTTGTCACATTATTAAGAAGGTTATGAAACGATTGCCAAGATAGTTTAGATAGTATTTTGTCATAAATGCTATCACCATTCACTGCATAGTTCATAGCTTGGAAGGTGTTCAATGTCGAGGAAAGTACCCAAATATCTTGGCACTTGGGGAGAAAATTCGTGTAATTAATTCAACATGTATATTCGGCTATCCTGAAATATAGAAGAGCTTTTATTCACATCTTGTATGGCGATATTTTTTGCATAAAAGTCTATAATATGGAGTCTTATGTGGTCCATTTTCGTAGACATTACAAAGTAGCCGTTTACTAATTATAGCTGATAAGTACTCATTACCATAATTACCTATGTACACTAGCCTTAATGTAAGTCATCTTTGAAAGGAACTCCTTAATGGCTAGTAATAAAAATTTCGTGTCTAGAATTCAAAACAATAACAAACTAAGTTGTGTTACTGATGAAGAACATTGGCTTCAGATCGTCTAATAAATCATTTATAATGTGCTCTAAGTGTTCTGGCGTTAAACATTTGTTTGGCATCAACAAAATGTGTTGATTGTGCTACATAATTAGATGATTATTGTTCTGCACGTCAGAACCAACTTCCAGTAATTTCTTCAACTTAAATGCATCCATTTTGAATAAATAACCGCATTTACCGAAATGCCAGCTTACATAACGACAAACAGATATTTTGAACATGACAATAAAATGAGAAACAGAATTTATACTATGCATGCATTCGTGTTTACAAAACTGTAAACAAAGTCAACCAGGGTACGCGGACAAAACGCTTGCCGCCATTATTTATTCTGTGAATAATCGTGATACAAAAATACATTTATGACATAATAATATGCTTATTTTCTTAAAAATATAAGTTTTTGCAGAACGTTTTTCCGTTAAACTCATTACTATTCCGTTCAAGTATAGTACATTTTATAATGGATTTAATTAATCGTAGTATCTTAATAGCTAAAATATTTCAGATTAAAGTTCTTTATAACAATGGCCGTGAGAATTCCATGACCGAATTGATAATAATTGACCATTAAACTAATATGTGGATTAGATTTATCTAACGGATTTTTTTGTGGAAAATGCCAGAAATATAATACCGTCATTAGCTGACATTTCAATTTTGATTATTATTCGGTTTTAATTAATAATTTCAGCATTTATGTTGCACTATTTTGATTTTGCAACTAGTGATCTTTGAGATATCGATATCCATTCACTTATTACAAAATGTGTAACAACTGGTACCATGCACATCAGAAATACAAAATTATTCTAGATTTTATTAAAAGAAATGATGCAATAAAAAACAAGACTACACAAGGTTAGGAATAAAAAATAGCGTTACTTTATTAGGTACCGTTACGGCAATTTAATACAATCCAATCCGTAGGAATATATCCACCATATTTTGTTTGTATACTGGCAACACGATGACGAAGTTGTTTTTAAAATATTTATGATGGCAATAAAAATAAAATGTCTTATTATTAACTTAGCACTTATCCACTTATCTTGAAACAGGATAAATAAATTGACAATGTACGTATGGATGTGTAAACTTGAAAGATAGTCAATTGAACATAAAATTCTTTTACAAGCTCTTTCATATCTTAAACCTATGATTTATGGTTAGTGACGTCATAACTTTGATTCTCTTTTCAAATGCACTCGTGTTGTATTATTTTTAAATGGTTTTTATTTTATGGATTTGAAAAAACAGACCAGTATTGGAATGTATTTTTTTGCTATAATTATGGCCGGCGATTTGCAAGGTTATCAAGTTACAGGTAGATTTTTTACAGAATATAAAACTAAAATAGGTACAAACATTGAATTTCAATGCGTGATTACGATGAAACATCCTCGACATAGATTTATAGTCGAGGATAAGCCAACAAACAAACTTACTTAATTGTTGTTAATAAAACCTTTTTTATTCTTGTATTTAAATCGTTAACCCACAATTAATTTTTAATTAAACGGAAATATGTTTATAGATAAATAATAGTAACTTACGTTAACTGAATATTCTTTTATTACCAATATTTCGTATTGCAAGTCGCTCTGTTTTAAAATTTAGCTGTTTGGCTCTACTTAGTTACCCTACAATTACTACAGATTATAGTTTTCGTAGCTATTACATAGGTAATGTTATATTTGGCCGTTACCAGACTGAACCTTCGACCTCAGTTCTATGAGGCAAACGAACGTGCGCACAATAACATTAGGCCGTAATTACATCAATGCAGTTTCGCTTTCGAAGTTTCTAGCCCATGCCGATGTTGCTTTATTTAATAAGCTGCTACTTTAGAAAATATGCTATTTTAAATAGCATCTGATTTTTTCTCTTAAGTTATTAGTTAGCAGTTTAAATACATACTTACGTACATCTATTCAATCACGCCTGTTTCTCACAGGGTAGGCAGAGCCTTAAGAACGCCAGTTGCTACAATCCTTACATTTGTTTTTTTTGCTTCATTCACAGCCATACAAGTGGGCATGTGTACATAGAATTACCTATGTTAATTGTAAATTGTATCAAAAACGATGTGGCACATCACGGAGATCGCATGTGATAGATCTTTCACATCGCTGCCAAAAACACGTGGGGCCAAAGTACAATGCATCTGAACTTTGCTCCAATGATCACGATAAATTCTTTTTAATTAGGTGCGTACTTCGCATCAAATGGGAAGAAAACTGGCCAGTTTGAAATTGTTGGCAGAATATACAAACTATTTGTCATACCAATATAATATCGGATACCTAGTATGTGGTCGATGTGGTCATTTAGTATGACGTTTGCCACCACTTGACGTAACCGGCATAGTGTCGGGTGCCATCAATTTGCCAGATTTACAAGCATGATTTACTATGTGATACATTTAATTCTAATGTAACTAATAGCTTATATGCCAGCCAGAATGTTGCAACGTTTAGAATAACAAATGAAAAGCGAATCACAATGAAAGCAATTGTATTCAAATTAAAGCTGAGTATCTAATGTTATAACGATACAAGGAAGTTTTTAGTAAAATAACATATTGAATTTGAAAGGTGTTTAATAAAAAACCCACATTCGACGAACCAGCTTACTGTCGCCTACTTTACAGACATTTAATAGGCAAATACATATTATTGTGTATTATGAAACGTTAAAAATCAGAACGACATTTTGTGTTACACAATATGAAGCAACGTTATTTATTTATCTCTAAATACTTAATGGCAAACGTGAAGATAAACGTTAGTGTAATCAATGAGATGTTTTGTGGCGATTTAAACTGAAAATTAATCGATATGACGATTGTTATAAATGTATGAACACCTACGCAGGCAGTCAGGTACGCTAGTTTACTTTTTTCTACATGTACGTAATGCACCTCACTATTTATGACTAAATTGCAGACGTTCTATTTTTAAACCCGAATTCTTCTACATAATTTATCTATCAAGTTTTTTTTTTATTAAAAAGATATGGTCGCTACAAAGTTCACTAATCTGTGGGGAATGAGACCAGACTCAATACAATTTTGTTTTGCTCCAAATTCGTTTTTTAGAAAAGTTATATCGTTAGTTTATCTTCAAAAGTATTGATCATTAAATTTAAAAAAGAAAAATTATAAATTTGTTTATTTTTCGCTTCGATAAGAATACGAGACAGGAAATTATGAGAGGGGGTGCGAGGCATTGACTTGTTTATTGATTTCCTTATTCAGTTACTTCTTCCTGAATGAAGTTCAAGTTCAGCGCTTTCGTGTTTCAGTGTAATATCGAGAGAAGGGCCAGTGTTACACTACATAGAACCAACTAAGTAGTTTAAATATTTTTTATTTGTTTAATTCATTTAGCTTTATCACAATGAGTACAATGTTACGTGAATAAAAATAATTAGGCAATATAAGAACTTTTAATCTAAGGGCTCCATTCGTTACAGAAGAGATTGCATGTTGGCGATACCATACACTACCTATAACTAATTTAATATGATAAACAGTATCCGTTCATAGATATGTACATTGATCTTTGTAAAATAGCATTAGCCGCTACTTAACTCATAACGGTAAAAGCATGAGTAATATTTATCACATAAGTTACGACGCGATTCTGAGAACTATGAGCAAATTAATGTTTTATATTTAGCTGTCGTTCAAGTTCCAATAAATAATTATGAATATATTTTTATTTGTTTTCTGTCGATGACGCATACGGCTCAATAAGGAAAGATAAGGTCTGTGGCCAGTGGCCAATGATTCAGCCCTGAGCCCTGTGACTGGATTCAAATTAAAATGCATAAATAAAAAAAATACCTATAAATGTCCCACTGCTGGGTAAATGGAATGAAGGAGGAGTTAGGTCTTCATTCCTCCACGCTGACAATTGCGGGTTGGGGACTTTGCCTACCATGAAGAACTGTTCTAAAGAACTCTTTGGCATGGAAGGCTACATCATGATGTTTTTGTTCACCATTGGAACATGATAATTGTTTCTTATACATATAACTTCAAAGTCGTTGGTGTGATGCCTGCTCTAAAATTAAAATGCATTTTCTTTAAAAGTTTTTAAAATGACTCCTTGTAGACTAGGTTTAACAGTGATTCAGTCATAAAATCTTGTCATGACAATCAGCGATTTCCAAGGAAGGCTTAACTGCCTGAACCGGTAACAAGTAATAAAGTATGAAATAAATTATCGCTGCAGATATTGTGGTACACTGTGTATTCGGAATAACTATGTACTTAGTATGTATAGCTAGGTACTGATTCTTGATTTTACAATGTATCGATATCGTTGAATATGTATGATAAGGCAGGTTGGTAAGACTGGGTACCAATATAGTTAATACTACTCAAATACGTACTTCTCATTTTCATTGAACAATTACTGTAACACGCCTGAAAGTTTAAGTGAGACGTAGAAAGTAGACTGACCTAGGATACAGGATAAAACCTAGTCTAGAGGTCAGTGGTCAATTATTAATAAGTTGCTGATTGTACAATAAGTGCAGTTCATGCAAAAGTTGTATACAGTGATTTTTTCAGTTCAATAATTTTTTTATTATTAAATCAATCAATGTTTTGCCGATGATGTTTTTATTCCTAAGAATCTAGTGTCTACTCTTCCTTTAAAACCAGTTTTATCACTTATGAATAAACTAAACGTGTTTATGATCAACTATGTTAGTTAGAAGTCAGTAAATAGAGGAGGATAAAGTAGAGGCAATGTAAAAATACATAATATATAGTCGTCCATTTCAATGCAAGCTTTATTAGTCAACGTCATAGTTATTGATTGTAATTTATCAAGATATAAGTGGTTATATAATATAGAAACTGATTAGTATCCATACAATCTGCTGAGATAACAGTGGCACATGTAAACTATGTAAACAAATCTATCAGCACTTCAGTTAGGTTCATTGACATGCTCGTTAGTCTCAACAACTAACTTTTCATATAAACTGCTTTAAAACATAATCAGTATTATTATTTTTAATCTGCGCTTTTCAAGTTTTAATTCAACATTCTATGAACTCTATATCCGGATTTCTACTTAAGTAATTCCGAATATGTATCCGGTCAGATTATCATATAGAATATTGACAGAATTTTTCATACACTTGCTATCACTTTATATATAATAGATATGTATTACTTAGCCAATCTTGAATCTGTATTGTTAAGAAAAAAATAACAAAAAAAGGGCCCAATTTAGAACCAATGAATAGGCTACGTAGTCACTTAATCTTATATTTTTTATGAAGTTACTTGTTAATAATTCTAAATCTCTTAGTACATAAATAATTTTCTTGTTCGCCATTGATCTAACTATTCATGTTTTCTTCTTAAGTAGGTAGGTACTTACAGAATTATACTTTTCAGATTTATTGAAATCCTACCGTCTATTCATTAGTTGTATTGAATAGACATATTATCCGTCTCACCCACTAACGTGAATCATGAAAATAATCTATGAGAAATCACATTGTAAAGGTAATCTGACCAATAACATCTTTATTGAGATCCTTTTATAAAAATAATAACTTGTCTATGTTTCTTCTTGTAATGTCTGACCTTTTTATAAGTTCACTTTGTCTGGAATAATCACACGTGATGTTTAAGTATAGAACAAAAAACTAATAAAATTTGATACTTAATTCCTTTTTGTTCTATTTTAGCTAGATTACAGAAATATTTGAGCAAGAGTTAATGTTTTGTATCACGTTCGATAAAGGAATTGGATTCAATATGCCAAATGAACCGGTTCATTCTTTGGATTTTGGCGTTGTTGCTAAATCGAAACGTAAATTTTCTATCTTTTATTTAAAACCTGATATGAAGAAGTTAAATATCACAATAGGTGAGAAAAAAACAGGAGAAAATATTCTGAATATAAAATCGAAATTAATTTGCATTTCTTGCCGCGCAATTCTTCTACCATAGACCATCAACGATTCGTTCTAGTTTAATAATTCATTGTCTATGAAGACAAATAGTTGTGTAAAACCGCGGTCTATTTCGATTCGTTATCAAGCCGTTCTCTTCAATTTGGCATTTTGGCACATCATCGCGAGCTTTGTTTTCGACAATTTACATTTATTTATACAAACGAGTGGATCTTGGAATAAAATTTACGTCATCGTACGAATATCTGGTTTATAATGAGCACCGAAAGCACCGAATTCGTACCTAGGTATCTATTATGTCTGTTTATTACTGTTTAAGTTGTACCAACGTTGGTCATAAAACTGTATTCACATACCTAACGGTGATAACATTCATCTTAAAATTCGTTTAGTTTAAAAACCAGTCTTTGCGAAATTAAGGTATCTGGATTACTTTCACTGTATCGCCTGCTGAATTCACCATGACTAATATGGTGAAACTATAGTTAAAAGAGGCGTGAGGTGCCGCGCCCATCAGCCAATAATATTATATTAAAAGCAACTCCTAAAAATTTAAAAGTTTTCTATAATATCTAATAATCATGTTTAGTTTTTAAAACGATTATTCAGGATTTGGCATAGCACTGTGCAATCTGGTTCAGAAATACTTTATTACACGAATAAAAACTGTCCTTCTATTTTCGAAGTGAGACCAAAAGTCTGTCATTCTACATGATACTGTAAAAACAAATATCCTGGTGTTTTGCCAATATTTTGCAAGAGAGTAATGTTTCTAGATATATTTAAGATAGGAAGATATTGTTTAAATTATGTCATAATCGTTTCAATGACCCGAAATCCTATTAAAAGTATTTATATTTGTCTAAAAATGTAGCACTCGGTGAGAACATAATTCTTTCAATACACAGGTAAATATAACTCTGTATATTTTACTATTCAGGTTAACGATAACTGTGTAAACTCCCTACTTTTTATATCCTTGATGTTTACATATCGATAAGGGGAAGAATTTTTGAGTATTTTATGAAAACAACATATTATTATGTCCTAACTCGCTTCTATGATGAGACATTTTTGAAATGCAAAGTTAAAGGTCACAGACTAATTAATAGTGAAGAATAATACTACATACTTATAGTGCCTATTTAGGTTTTTTATTCTCTATGTAGAAGTGAGACTTGCTATTATTAGAGATGATGTCTCCGTTCTCCCAAATACGCAAAAACAACCGGCTTTAGAATTTTAAAATACGATAACGACAGAATTATTTATATTTTGCCCACCAGATCTCAGAGGTAAACAAACTGTTTGTAGGATATTGATTCTAGTGAATAAATCGCTTGAGAACGAGAAGATATACGACTTTACTGCAGCTTCATAAATACAATAATATTATTAATAATATGTTGGTAAACACAAGGAAAAATATTTTAAACAACAATTCACTTTTTGAGGTCAACGTTTTTCTTTTTTGAGTAACTCGGTGCTATAAATGTTGTTTATAAGTCTGAGCTGCAAATACGCAGAACCTAAAAGCGATAAAATGTTTACACAGTCAAGGCTACCCCAAAGCGGGCCTCAACTTGAAACTTGAATTTTGATTGTTCGAAAACAACAGACTGATAATATTCAAAATACTTATCGCAATGATATAAAAAATGTTGATGTTCCCGTGTTTATTGACTACAGTCAGTGTTAGATACATGGGCAGGTCTGGTGTCGTACTTTTTACCGCTTCGGGAAATTGGTGTCTGCAAAAAATCTTAAACTGGCTACCTAACTAAATATCTTACCAAATAACTGAAAACTACAGCATGTGCCAAATTCATGGTACTTGCCTATTTCTGAACGGTAACAAATACTCCTAAGCTATAAGTAAAAAAAAAACGAGCAGCCATGTATTACCATAGACACTAGTCGTATTTCAGTTCGACAGCTGCGATAACAACCATAAATTTTTAGTGAACGCATTCGATATTTTAATTTCTTTTTTAAAACAGAACTATAATTTTCAGTTTACCTTACCTATATGTGCCCATTGGCCTAATTAGCCAGTTTTATAGTCGCTCTATAGCTAGTAAATTATGCATGGTATAATTTAACGTGCCTTCACTTTTAAATGGATTATGTTGGCCTCTTAACCGTATAATTCAAAATTACTCACTACCTTTGCAACGGAGTTAGGTAACTAAATTGTACTTACTTCTAATTAGAAAATAACTAGAATAGCTAGCTTTTTTGTAAACATATTTGTAGAATACAATCACTTTTTTAACTTTTAGACAAGTATATAAACTGTCAAAATTATTTAAGTATATGGATTTCGCACATTAGCTTTCTTAACGACTTTCAAATGAAAGAATGTATAGATAGAATGTATAGATGAACTAAGTACCTACTGTTAAAATACAGGAACAAGAGAAATATGTGCTATTATTATATACCTAAATGCCTCTTTACGTCTCTTTCAGACGCTTAGACCATTTTTCTTAAAATTTACTACGACAAAATGTAACTACAGCTATTTATAAAAAAAGTCAAAATGCAATAACAAAAATTCCACAAAACGGTTTATACTTAATTGTTTATTGACGCCACTGAAATTGGATCAGTTTTCCCTGAAACATTCATGGTTAATCGTTTGGAGTACGCAGGTCGCATAATGTCTATGACGTACTTCGCCGCAGCATTTCGTTTATGATCGCAGTCAGAGTGTTTCACATTAATAAGAACAATAGAGCAACGCATTCTATATAGATTCCCAATTTAGAACACTTTATTTTATGGCATTGTTATAGGAAAAAATATTATCTATGGTCATTGGTCACCGACAGAATTATTGTGAGTTGTGACGCAAGGTGATCTTTTCGGTTACCTATAATATATTATTTTAAGTATACAAAAATATCTGCAGGGATACCAAGCTGTGCGTAAGAGGGGCTAAAAATAAACATATTAAGCAATATAACTAACTTACTCTCCATCCCCTATTTAACCATCAAATTCTACCTTTATTTAATCTCTGCATCACCCCAAGGTAGCCTGGAAGATATGTCTTTGGCATTAAGTCCACCGTTGTATAATTCCGTATAAAAAGTTCCGAATAATAAATATGTAATAGGGCCAAAAATAACATAATTTGCGAGTTAAAAAAATACATTGACATGTACCGATAGGTTTGTAGTAACAAACCTCGACTGTGGTCCTTGTGAAGTTTATTGTACTCTGTCGCAACACGGCACGTGTAGAATTAAATAAAATTCAGTTCCCGTCCATCTGGAATAACCAGATTATTCCATCAATCAATCAATAGTTTTTCAGCCGACTAGAAGGTTTTTCGTGTCGGTGTTTCGAGCTAGCGTGCCGTTTTATTCGTATTTGTTGTTTTGATAATTTTATATTGTTGTTATTACTCATTACATCACAATTATACTGCTGATTATTTGTTTGGGTGTGATATTCAAATCAAAGTTAATATGCAACAATTTTCATAAAAGTTAATTGTATTAATTGCCTGCCCTGAAGCTTGTTTACGCGATATTCTAACGACTTCACTTCCACGCAGTAAAGAGTTATTAAGATCTAACGAGCTGGCATTGTTTATTTATTAAAGTTGATTGTAATAATTGCGATTTTATTATTAACACTGACCGTCGCCTCCAATTAATACATGTGACAATGTAAAATTGCTATTACACGTTCAACCAGTCACATGCGATTCTTATCAATGCATGCCACTAGAGGTCGCCTTTGTCAAAAACAATTTAAAAAACATCGCCAGGCATTATTTCCGCGTCGTCATCAAAGTTTGTAATAGTTGTCTTTTTATAATTCTTGCTGTAGGAAGCTAAGACAACACATTAAACACGAACCAAACTATTTTTAGAAGTGAAATCTAAGTCGTACAATTGCTTTTATTTTAAAACAAAGATAGACACGGCCAACCAATACCTGCTGAAAAGTGAAAACTTTACATAACTCAAATACCCTATGAAAATGAACAAGAGATAATTTGCTCACTAGACGGTCACAAGACTGTACTTATTTACTTGAGTAAGATCGATGTCAAGGAGTAACTAACAAAGCCACACTTAATACAATCTATTTGATATGAACACTATATCATATACAAACGTGTAGATATTTTTATTTGAATATCGTTTGTTGTATAATTAAACATCAAATCGCTGTATTAGTTCCTACAAGTGTACGTTATCACTACGGTCATATGCGTTCGATTAGCCGTTCTTGCTTCACTCGACCTCCAACGCTTTGTTTGGATATCAAGAAAACTCAAGGAGATATCACTATGTGCTTCGTATATTTGTGTTACTAATTGAACATTATTCGTTATTCCTTCAGTAGTTCGCTAGAAAACATACTTTTCAAATATTTAAAGAAAATTTGGCCTTAATCGCAGTTGGTTATCGATTTGTGTCGATTCTGACAACCCGATTGGTTTGATGTTCGTTGATTCTTTGTATCATTTAGTAGAGTAGGCTTACGGAGGTCACTGAGCTATTTTTAGGTACACTAGAAAATTGGTGATTAGCTTGACATAGACACAAAGGAACTATGTGGAACAATCCATTTATTCTACTCATAGATCACAGGCTGAATACGCACGAGTTGCAAATTAATGGTGACAATAAATTAATTTGTTTTGATTTGACGCGCGTTGATGTCACAGCCGGGTGAACAGCACACACTAGCTAGTTGCTAACTACTCCCAAGAACATTTATATTCATAATCTCTATAATAAATAATTGTTTTATTTAACAAATTGTGCAATCAATTTGATAATGTGCATCTATTTATAGCAATTTCCTCACTGTAGCGTGTAAACATTATGAACAAATATTGCAGTAACATGTTATGTCTAGCGCTAGTAGTTATCAAACTGATTTTCAATTCTACGTAAAATCATTATACATTATTATCTAATGACTTTACTCACAACAGTGGCAGCGTAGAATTTTCCTATATTAAATCAACAAAAGAGATCAGATACTGACGATTTGATATTAAATATTTGTTTTGTTCGTTTCAGGTCGTCGGAGCCGCAGCCCGAGATGATGATAACCTTCTCACCACTCACAAAGGAATCAAAGTATAGAAGACACATCAGGTCCATGTCGGACGTACAGAGCAGCACACCTTACAGAATCGCGTTTCGATCCAGAGTAGGAAGCAATCACACCCTCATGTACGACTCCGACACGAGAGCGAGACGGATCCGGACTCATCACAGACATCAAGAGCCAGAATCTTCCGACTCCAGCGACTTCTACGAGTCACCCAAGAAGATCAGGAGTCTAGGACACAACATCATGAAGCACTCCGACTCCATGAGAATATTGTAATACAAGATCTGATATAATAAGGATAAAACGCAAGATTTGTATAAATCTGATTTAATTTAATGAGGCTGTACAATCTAGTTGCCGACTAGATCGGAATCACGTCAGGTTTCTGTCACAAGAAACCATGTTTCAAAAGTCACTGGAGCAGCGCCTCCAGAAGATTCTTTGGATTATGTAAATATGGTCGTTGTAAATATGTTTTTATTTTAATGAATGTAATGAGTATTGACCTCTGCTTACTGAGCGTGATGATATCACTAATATATGCATAGTTTATGTAAACAGACTAAGGGTTAATATGGACTTAAGCGAAAATGTTTTGCTCGAACATGTGAGCGGAATACGTTTTGCGTCGAGTAATCTGATGATTCCAAAGATCTTTATCCCAACGTGATTCAGCGATGTATCAGACTATAGTGATTTCCTTTATGAGACTGTGATTGAAGTAGGTTAGCGGTTATGATAACTATTTAGATATAATATTTAGTTTTAAGATGAGTGTTAGACCTTTGTGAAACGAAACTTTTCACATTGTTCTCACGTTCTGATAACAAAAACAAAATAATAATATATACATTTTGATGTTTTTGTATTTATAAATGAACTCGAAATCCAAGGTGGCTGTATGCAGAATAATTTAAGTAGATAACATAACGACGGATCTGGCTGCTTTTGTTGTGGAATATCCCGCCTACCATTTTCCCTGTATTACGAATATTATTATTGAACGTTGCCTACAATCAACTTTTGACCGTTATTCCAATTGACTTATATAATAATACATATTATCATGTGAACTTGAAAAAAAACAGGTAAAAATTAACAATATTTTTGCCTGTTTGTTACAGTTAAGTACCTAAATCTAAAAATGTAGAACATACAATGCAAACATCACAATAGTAGTTCAGTTATATTTACATACTTGTAAAGTGAGTCTTGACATAAATACCTACTCTTGAGAGGATTTTCATGATAAATATCAGCTGAACTACATACCTACTTATCTTATTGGGTGACTGAAAATTACCTAGATTATTAAAATTGTATTATTATTTTTCTTCTTGTACCCATTAAACTTTTTGAAGAAAGCAATGTCGTGTGCAGGGCAACGTCCTTTTTTAATTTGTGAGTTATGAGAATTTGACAATATAAAATATAGAATTAAGTTTCGAGTACATAGGCTTATTTCACCGTTTCTGAACGTTAATAAGAGAATACGAAGATTTTCTATAAATAAAATGCAAATACTTGAATGAAACTAATGAAATAAATGAGAGATCAGTGATTTAAGCCTGTAATCTTCAGAATGTGATAAGTAGCAGTAAAATAAAAAAATGTGTTAAAATACCTTCCCATTTTAAACCATCAAGAATGTCAAATAAACAAATGAGAACATAATTTACGGACTTTTTTTTCTGCTATATCAAGAATACTATAGAATAGAAAACAATGAAAACATACCAAATGTGATGCCACACAATCTAGACTATTCCAGACCTCATTTCAACTAAAGCTATCTTCTTTCATTGGTCGAGTCTTTTTCTTATAACGAATATGGATATTATAATTAGGTACTTAGACCTAATACATAATTGAATAAGTACCTATATAAGCGAGAGAAACTGGCTGGTCCATGTTAACCGCTACACATTAACATCCTTATTGCAAAATCGGTTTAGATTTAATATGGCAGAGATGTTGATTATAATTCTACTCCTTAATAAAATTATTTGCGAGAAAAGGTCACTGGGCAAAATGTTACTATATTACTTTCAGAATCAGAATTGAAATCTGGCGCTCCTACCTAACTATAAAGTAACTACTAACGCCATCTTTTACGATAAAGCAAAATTATATAATGCGGAGTAGGGGAACCTGTTGTACCTTGGCACTATGTGTACCTAGGCCACTGGGCTCGTTTTCAAATATTCGCGCGATACTAAATTCCACTGTTTATGGTATTCGATACGTCACTACAGACTATTCAATGTGCAGTTAGTCGCATACCGCCATTAAGCCGGTGTTTGGTGTTATCGACGCTGAAACTTTTTTGTGTGAAAAAGTAAGTATTTCTAATATATTTTGAAGTCTAATAGTTTTAAAAGTTTTCTAATAGTCACTTAACTGTTATATGCTATCGGTTCTTTGATTTTACAAGTCTCAACACAATAAAAAACTTACGAGATACTTCACCTCTAATCTATATAAAATCACCGTTTTAGTGAAGTTGGAGTAGTGTTGTACCTCGGTCACTGTCGATCAGCTGTACCTTGGCCAGTGGCCAAGGTACAACCTGGATGTTATACTTTGGCCAGGAGAATGTTTTATTAAATTATTTCACATGTACGTAATAATATTCCTAATTAAATATCTTTATTATTTCAGAAATCGATGCAAAAATCACTTAAAAACTGGAAATGAACTGAAAAAGAGGAGATTAAAACCCCGCAAAAAGTTAACAAGAACAGAGAAATTTATTATGTTCCAGAGATACAGAAGTACTGGGATTTCTACTAAATGCTTAAGGCTGAATAATATATCTACATTATTGATAGTGTTTTTATAATAGCTAGTCCAAATGACTGATTAAAATTTAAGAGAGAAATAATAATTTATATATAGGTAAAGATAATCTATACTAATCTATACTAATATTATAAAGCTGAAGAGTTTGTTTGTTTGTTTGTTTGTTTGAACGCGCTAATCTCAGGAACTACTGGTCCGATTTGAAAAATTGTTTCAGTTTTAGATAGCCCATTTATCGAGGAAGGCTATATATAGGCTATATATCATCACGCTACGACTAATAGGAGCAGAGTAACAGTAAAAAATGTTACAAAAACGGGGAAAATTATGACCCATCCTTTCTTATGTGACGCAAGGGAAGTTGCGCGGGTCAGCTAGTTGTTTCAATATTTTGTTTTCCTTTGCTATGCTATATAGGTATATCGATTTGCTATATTATATTATGTGATATCGTCGCTGCGCCTGCCAAGTTCCACATGTGTCTTTTGTGAGATTTTGGAAAACGTTTTTTTTTTATTTGGGACACAATATTCATTTTTTTTAACATCAAAATACACATATGGAGTTTGGCAGGCGCTGCGATGTGATGTAACGAAACGGTGGCCAAAGTTAGTTGTTTTTGTTTAAATATTTTGTTTGAAAAGCATAAAAAAAGCTATGAATATTATTTTAATTTTGATCATTTCAAAATTTTGATCATTTGAGAATTTTTAAAATGTTTTGTTAAATACTGTATACTGTAATAATACTGCGTACTGTAATAAATCAAATAATATGATTTTAGTTAACAAAACTTGATAATTTGCTTAAATTACCCCCAAATTTCAATGTGGCCTAGGTACAACGTACTACTGGCCTAGGTACATAGGGTATGTTGTACCTTGGCCACATTTCCCATTTTTTTTTAAATTTAAAAATATTATGTAAATATTAAATATACATTTCTGATATTTTTTTGGTGAGTACCCAAATAATTGACATTTCAAAATATGCAAATATGATTTGTGTGCTGCACGTCAAATCACAATAAAAAATATATTTCTAAAAAACCGGCCTAGGTACAACAGGTTCCCTTACTATTTATCTTTTTTATTTTTTCTTATTAGGTTTCTTTTGGTTAGTAAAACTAAACGAATAATGAGTTAATCATTATATATATCAAATTTAAATACAAAATACGCACGTACAATGCATAACATAATTTATTATGGTTTTTAAACGAAACCCAAAACGTCAAGTGTCAAATGAAAAGCTTGACAGTTCATGACATCTGTTTATTTACAACTGCGGTAGTTTTTGTTTCGTGTTTATCATGAGTAAAATCAATTTACATTTACAGTAACTCACTAGTATATTCGCTATATAGTGCTGAGTACTCTGCAGTGCGAGTGCGACTGATAGTTGGGGAAGAAAGGGTTAATAAATAAGTTCTTGAACAAAGAACCTAAAATGAAAACGCTTCTCATATTTGTTTCTATAATTACGTTAATATCTGGGACTCCGACGCCTATCGTACTTTGGCATGGAATGGGTATGTATATTATATCACAACATGAATAGGCGGTGATGCAAATTCCTAATTAATTCAAGCTATGTTATAATGATTACATAGTTTGTTATTATTTGATTAGAGTAAATTCTCACCGTTTCGTATGAACGATAGTACCTAAATAGAGGTATTCAGAGTGCTAAATATAAAAATTCTAGTATAGCAAACAGTTACCTAGCATATTATTTATCAAAAGTACTTATATAGTTTATGGTAATTAGTACCAATTAAAAAAAAAAATCAAGATCATAACTTGCTTTTGGAATAGACAGTCATGGAAAAATATCTTTTTAATTGATGTACTCTCTCTCTTTCATGCTATGAACCCCAAATGGCAGTGGGATTTTTTTAAATTGATGTTCTACTAACACATAGTTTTAATTTATAAGGTGATACATGTTGCATATCCTTCAGTCTGGGAGGATTCAAGGTGTTCCTTGAGGAACAAATACCGGGAGTGTATGTAACATCTCTTAGGATTGGTAACTCTACTGTGGAAGACTTTGAAAATGGCTACTTTATGAAACCAGACCTTCAAGTCCAATATGCTTGCAAGGTACTCTCTGAAGACCCACAGTTGAAAGATGGTTTTAATGCTATTGGGTTTTCACAGGGAAGTCAGTTTCTGTGAGTTGAACTTATTATTTAAAAGCAAAAAAAAAGTATTTTCAGCATTATGTCACAGTTTTCTTAGACAGTTGAGTTAATAAAGGCATACTGTATATTGACTGAATATTGGAGATTTCTAGTTGTGAGCTACACTTTTAGATAAAATAAAGAATATTTAATATTGTTTGAAAATGCTTGCTTATCATTAACATTCAGTGCATTGAGTTCTTGTGATTTGAAATTCTGACATTTGAAATGTATGCTGTTTGAATGTATGTTTGCTTGAATAATTGTTTGGTTGTTGTAGCCGAGCAGTTGTCCAAAGATGTGGAGGTTTTCTAAAAATAAAGAACCTGATAACTCTCGGTGGTCAGCATCAAGGAGTGTATGGTCTACCTCACTGTGGAGCTTTGAAGAGCAAGTCTTGTGACTATGTGAGGAAGCTACTTAACTTTGCCGCTTATAATACGTAAGTACTGCTTCATTTTGTACTGAGTTTAATTTGAAAAACCCTATTTGCAGAGTAGATAAGAAATCAGGCATGACAGTATCGGAATATTTTTTTGTTAAATATGGGTGAAAATGAAAGGTGTTACATTGGTTTTGAGTGCTCTTTCTTTTGTCTTTAGTAAAAATGCACTTGTTGTCATTGGCAGATCTGCATCGAGTTTAGTTGGGAGGAGATTGAGATATCAAATGTTTTATGATTTGTCTGAGGCGTGAAAGTTTATTTCTTATTCCCATTTACTCCCCTTGTGGTTCCTTATGCTTGTGGTAGTGTAAATATCTACTATATTTGATAGTCCAAAGAAGATCGGCGATCTATTAGGATGTCCTTTCAAAGGCAAACTAGTTATTACGAGTGCATTGATGGATGTTGAATAGATACTAAGTGATGTCACATCTTACAAAGTTCCTTTGTTTGTCGTACGAATGACCTCACTTGTTTTCAAACGTAACATATAGCAATCATACAGTATTTGACCTAAAACAACTGTGAGATATCACAACATAATATGATGTACTATAAACTTTTGCCTGCGACTTCGACCGCTCGAAAGTTTTCTCGGGGTAATGCTTGCGTCTGTGTAACATATTCGATTCGGCACGAACTTCAGTTCGGCAATTTTTATCTAACAACAAAACCGACCCAAAAGCAATTGCTGCATTTGTCCGGGTTGTGCCGATCGGGTAGGGTCTGATCGTCACAATTCGTTCAGACGATGTCAAGCGGCATTGTTTCCCGAACATTCATCTTCACATACTTACTTTCTTAAGGCTAAGCCGAACCCAACATAAGTGTAGCAAGTCTAAAAAGTATCGTGTCAATATATGTTATAAGCTATCAGTTATCAGTGTACCAGTGGTAGTCCAGTAGTTATTTCGTGAAAGAGTAACAAACAAACATCCATCCATATTTACAAACTTTCGCATTTATAATATTTGTAGGACGATAGTAAATCTACAATCTCTCAAGTCTTCGCGTTCAATCGAGATGCACATAGCGAACGTAATGCGCAAAATAATTATTGACTCGGCACTCGCGACAGGTTTTGTATGCACTGTCCGTCGCTCAGATAAATACCATCGGCAAATAAGGCTCGGAATATGCCAAGGGCATAATAATGCGCAGATTTTCCTTGTTAAATAAATTTATCAGTATAATTTTACGGGAGGATAAGAATCATGGCCATTTTGCTTAATTAAAAAGGTTTTTGATCAGCAAGTTATGTTTTCATACTAATAAGCTGAGAGACTTTTATAATATTTATTTACCTGCAAAGACTTATTATTTTTAAATTCACGTTTAATTCCGGTGAGGTCACTTAGGTGTTGAGAGTTGTTGAGCGATTAATCCGGTGTATTCGTTAGGCAAACGGTGTCACCTCACAGACTGTATATTGACGGCTAAGCGTTAACTAATGGTCGCGGAGCGAGTCGCGACGTGGCGTCTTTGATGATCCGATGATCTGCATTTGCAATGCTTACGTTATATGACCTATATTGTCCAGTTAACTCTATATTGACCACGAAGAAAGAGCTTTATGTCGACATACCATTCCCGAAACTTAAAGATAAGTATTTCTGCTTGCATAGAGGCTACCAGCAAGAGCAATCGGCCTCAAAACGGTAAGCAAAATCAAGGCAAAATGTACTTGATCGCGTAAATTCTAGATTTGAATAATAAAGTGATCATAATTTCTAATAAATTCTCCGTTTAATATCCTTTGAATAACAGATTTTTATTTTTATTCATTTTATTAGACAATGCAATGTTTATACTTAGATACAATAAATAAACCCTGGCATTCTTAACTTAATGATCCTTTCAAATGCTATGCATATTGAGTGCCTACTTACCCGAGTACCTACTTCCCTTGTAAATAATACATTATTGGTTTTGTATTGAGCAGATATAGCGTGCAATGAGATGATTTTACTATCTTAAACGAGAATTTTGCCTTCAATCATTAACTTGAATTGTGTACATCAATCTGAAAATTATTATAGTACCTAATAGGTATCTATTTGGTAAAATTTGTGCACAAAAAGTCATATATTTTAAATCTATATCGCAAACGATTAACTATGAAATCGTAATCGGATAAACCAAAGGATTCGTTTCCTACCAAAAACGTTGGGTGATTACAAAATGTGTCAAATAAAAACTGTAGGATCGTTGATGCTTATATTGCAAGTCTCACATGTAAAAGAATCGGAAACAATGTTTCTTTTTGTAGAAGAAACAGTGTAACGCAATATACGTTACGCTTTCTTAATGAGAAATATAGATCATTGTCGTCACTGCGTAGGAAAATGTAGATACTTACGTTTATTATCGTCATTAGGTGTGTTACCTACCGTTGAACGTTACGTACGTTATTTAGAATATTGATTAAAGATTATAAAACAACTTTGTGAAAAAAATACATCGATAAAAAAATCAAAGAAATGAACACTGAGTACTGAATAATTAGTAGTTGCGTTAGAATGTAAATAGACAAGATGTACCTATGAATGTGGATAAATCAGACGCAGTTTGCAGGGATTGCAACCTAGAGCTTGCATCGCAACGCGAATGTTCTTAATAATGTATAATGTTAATAATAATCAATTTTAATGTTAACTTACCCAGATCGCAAGATGCGCAAGACCCAAAAAAATTTTTTTCTGTATCCATTACACAGATAATAAAAAGTTCTAAGCCAAACCTAAATAAAATTCTATTGGACCAAATGGCAGCTATTCCGTATCTAACAATATGTTTAAAAATAAAAAAATAAAAAGGTGAAAATCCAAAAAGTAGTAACATGCCACCCGAACATAGACTTAAGTCACTTCAAGCACTCTACATTACACACAATTTTTCGGTATTGCATCTAACCAATAAAACTTTTGCAGTTGGGTGCAGAACAACTTAGTCCAGGCAACATACTGGCACGATCCCCTCGCAGAAAAGACATACCAGTTGAAGAGCGCGTTCCTCTCCGACCTGAACAACGAGCTGAACATCAACGAGACATATGTTGAGAACCTGTACAAATTGGAGCACTTCGTCCTGGTGAAGTTTAACCAGGACTCCATCGTGCAGCCGCGGGAGACTGAGTGGTTCGGCTTCTATGTTCCTGGACAGTCGAAGGAGCTGTATACGTTGCAGGAATCTAGGCTTTATTTGGAGGTAAGTGGATGAACAAGCTATATTTTATTTGTACTGGATTGGCAAAGGTGGCAGTCAGATCTTTGAGCATAGTAGAGGCATAATTTGTGTGCAAGCCACATTCTCAGTTATGTAGAAGTAAACATGTTTGTTTGTGTACTGTGTTCGTTTATGAGGTATAAAAAAGTTTTACATACACTAAGAACAAATCTAACTTCGGTCCGTCTGTTAGGCAAAGATATCCTCGCGGATTGGGGGAGGGGAAGGGGAAAATATAAAATAATAATAAAAAAGCAGATCGTCTGCTACATGCCGCCTCATCATCATTAGGTACAGGTACTATTGAGTTTGTCATTAACCTATTGACACATAGATACGTGATATGTACCTGTACCATGTTTATTCTATTGCAAAACAACCCTCAGAACTTAGTTACAGTGGTATTTTATTATTTTAAATCAACATTTTAACCTTTGCGATTCATAGCCGGCGGTTCCGTATGACTAAATGTGTTGATCTGAATTAAGCAAGGAAAGTTTGTAAGGATCGTACTAAGTAGCGTTTTTTGATCTCTGCCTGCCTCTATTAGAAAACCCCATTATTATTTGTATGTGTCTATCCGCAAATCATGGCAATAAAATTTACATGTTTTATAGTTGAAATTTTTGTCGTTTCAGGATCGTCTCGGACTGCAAAAGATGGAGAAAGACGGCAAGCTGGTGTTCCTAGCGACTGATGGAGATCACCTGCACTTCTCCAACGAGTGGATGATCAAGAACATTATCCCTTATCTTCTTAATTAACTAGTCTAACTACTAACGAGATAAGTAAGAGGCTATCAAATGTAAATTGTATTTCATCTGGCGGAATTAGTTAACGCGTTTTTTAAACGAAGTAAAGGAATAATTTACGCTAGGCGGAAACCAAAACAAACCCAAAAATTGATTCACAAAAGTTTCAGAGTACACTATGCACTCTGACATGACACTCTGGTCAGAAGCTCTTCCCTCTTATCCCATTGGAACAACAATGCGTATTTCAAATTTGGATATATCAAACCAAAATCCTATTTTTTCGGGATGACAAGCCCATTTCGGCCGTTTTAACGCCCTTAATATAATACACCGACCTACTCTTTCACGAAATATCATGTTTTTTTAATATCGTACGACTACAAAACATTTATAAGGTTAAAAAACGAGATCCTTTAGTTCTAGAGGCGCTAAAATGCTTCATTACATAAACCAATATCCTTCACATTTATTCAAAGTTCTAGATAATCAATCGCGTTTAAATCGCTCAAACTCGTTCCGCAAGATATGAATAACAGAGTGTTACAGATTAATTCTCATAATTCTCATTACTGATAGGATTAGCGTAGTAATTAACCTAGCTCTTAAGTGATAGCTATGAATATGATGATAACATACACGTGTGCCTATGTATTGAGAAAATGAACATTCTTTGTGCTAAATTTATACCTAACCCTCGGTTTCTGAGGTACATTTAGCGGCAGTTTATATATTCAATAGCGTTTTAAACTCATATAAAAAACAGTTTGAATGGATATTACCGCTAAATCTGACTCAGAAACCGAGCATTAATAGGGTATTTGATTTGGTTCTCAAAATCTTACTGAGTATAAATAAATACATACCAAGTTTCGTCTTAATGCTTGAGCTATGTTATATGATTTTCGCCATAATCTTAACATCATAAAATTACACTTAAAAAACAAGCTTGTGGCGTCAAAAGTATTTTGACTTAAAATAGTTGATTTAAAAATCAAATATCGTCTTTAAATGATAAAATCTCTTTTCCGAGTTTCTTTAATGTGCCTTGAATATAAAATAAGCATAAAACATTGAACTGATAACAATATTTCTCGTATAATGAGTGCAATATATTACTTACTAACAAATACTAATATTTTCAAACCACAAAAGATCTCTAAAAACCAAATAACACATTATATCTTCCCACCCATTTTCTACTAATCGAATAAAAGAAAATATACTCAACATAATTTTAATTTGATAAATTAATTTTATATCTATAAGACTGTTTTGTTATTTGGAATCTCATGAACTTTGAATCGTTATTAAAAGACGCTAATCATGTATTTGTTGTTATAATTGTAGTTAATGAGAATATTATTGTGTAGATATAAGTAACACAAAGCAATGTTATTGTGATAACAACTTGTTAATAAAGTTCACAGAAACATCTGTTTACTCATTTATCTTTGTTTTTAAAATCCGACAACTTAGTAGACTCTAGGCATTCGTAATATAATCTATCTAGATTATGATTAGTATTATGTCTATTTCCATAATAAAGTTGCCGTATCAAACAGGCATGCGAACCTGCATAAGCCTAGGGGTCATTGATGTTGTCAATTATTATTTTTGTATACCTCCAATAGTAAATCTTGCATGCAAAGCTCTCTGCTAAATTGTTGAATTTCTTATATTATGAGAACCTAATTGATAGAATTAAGGTCAACGCACCTACTCCCTTAAAAATATGAATAACAAACAAAACAAACTCTCGGAAACCATCGATTTCGCATTGATAAACTACTATTTTAGTCGTTTGGTTTCGTTTATTTTTGCAAGTAAAATAAGTAACAAATTGCAGCGGGAAAAATATAGTAATATTTTTTGTTTTGGAAGCGAAGCCGCTGCCGTCGGTGGCAGCTGACCTTTACCAGCTGATAAGATTAACTTCTGAGATTGCCAGGTTACTTACCCGTGCACTTTACTTCAAACCCAAAAAGAGTCTAGATTTCCTATACTATCTAGATTAGTAAGAATAGCATTCTTAACGGCAAAATTTGGGTGTATTATACCTCTGCCTACATATTTGGATATAAAAGGCGTGTTATTAAGTACGTTATGTACCTATAAATTCTACCAAGTTTTAGAAATTATATGTAGAAACTCAAAGTTGCATTCATTAGAGCATTTGAACGAAGAAACTAAGCACAGGTAAGAATTTTTTTTTCAGATAAGCAATGAAAGCCGATTTTCAAAAAAATATACTTTATAAACAATACTCAACAATTTTCAATCACAGATCAATCAATAAGTGCTTCAAGATTAGAAAGTTTCAAGTGTCTGACGTGATCGTTGGCGAGCGCGCGCGTCGTGACGTACACGCGCACGAGCGCGTTGTGTTCCGAGTTGCGCTTGATGAACTGAGCGTTCGGACCGCGCAGCTTGTGCAGGGGAAACTTTACTACGCATTCTAACATGCATCTCTCAGCAATTTTGTAACTAAAACAGAAATTCAGTTTTAAGTCCTGGCAACACTAGGTATATATATCAACCTTTCTTCCAAGCTATGATGGAGTCGGCTTCCAGTCTCACCGGATGCAGCTGAATATCAGTGTTTTACATGGTGCGACTGCCTACCTGACCTCTGCAACCCAGTTACCTGGGATAACACGATACCCTTCGGTAAGACTGGTTGTCAGACTTTCAAGCTTCTGCCTGCTTTTAACGACTGTCAAAGATCTTCGGAAATGACAGCCGGGACCCACAATTTAACGTGCCTTCCGAAACACGGAGGAACTCGATATGTATAAGATGGTCACCCATCCACAAATCAACTTCGGCAAGCATGGCTTAACCTCAGAGACCGATCCGCGCGGCTGTAGTTGACTAAGCCACGAGCTCCTCTCAACAACACAACACTGACTGTGAATAATTAATGAATGATCCAGTTCGTTTTTGAGTAGCCTATCATTGGGATGAAACGACAAGAGTTGCTTACAAGGAACAGTTTCCATAAACTAGGTCATTATCTAATACTTATTAGGGAGAGATTTTTACCCTTGATCCGCCTACGTTGTTTACCTACTTAGATATTTCACGTATACTTTCAACTACGTATAGTCTACCTAAGCAATCTACGGGAACCTACATCATGGGTACAAAAATCAATAAGAGAAATGCACAGATAGATGAAACCACGTTACGGTAAAATAACCATCTGGAAACGGTTAAACGGGTCGTATCTTTTACAGATATAACTGAATACTTACTCGTGTGGATTGATACAGTCCATTCGTACAACGTTGTATCCCTGGTCGTGTGCCTGCTCCATTATTTGTTCTGTCATCATCACGGCCAGACCCTGTCTCCGGAAGTCAGGGACTACTGTTATCATTTTGATCTGGAATCATAGAATTTTATTTCGCTCTACGAGTAGACGGAAAACAGAGGTAAATATGAACTTGAAAAAACCTTCATATGCTTTTCAATATGTTATGTTAAATTATGCTTACCTCAAACACTTTCTGTTGTTTGAATACTTCCCAAAGATTTGGTGTCTCTTGCATCTTGGCGGTAAAATACAGAAAATCTTTGATATTTGGATCCTGTGAAGCAAGAAATTATGTCTGTAACAGTGAACGAAATAAAATTAATGTTGCAGATTACTTATTATTTCAATGCTGGAGTTTACTTGTCGGTAAAAAGCGTAGTTTCTCAAATTCCTGGGGTCCACTGGATCACTGGCGAAACCGACACACAGTCCCGCCACCTGCCCGTCTTCTGACTTGGTAAATATTGAATTACCTGACAACAAAAGATACATAGATAGATAGATATAAAATAAAGATACTTAGTAGTTGACTGTAGAACATACTTACATACAAATAAGTAGGTAATATGCCATCTTGAACAAAAGCTTAATATATGAAAGAGTTACGAAGTACTCTGGTACCTAATTACTTATTTTGCAGGTATGAATATTGGACATAAGTTAAGTATATTCTGTAGCTTAAACCTGCGTCTGTCTTACCTTTAGCAACAAAATCTAAAATAAGTTACCTACAAAGTTATTAAGCTTATAACGAATGTTACCTTGTTTGAACAAACCAATGAGGTACTCGTCGAGCGCCTGGTCGTTATGGACGTCCATCTTGCGAGAGCGCACGAACACATGCTCCGGTAGATAGTACCGTTTTATCAAGTCCAGCGCCAACTCATGATGATCACTAGACACTTGGGACACTGAGAAGTTATATGGCTGCAACAATTCACTTTTGTTCATGTCGGTATTTCAATCAGTTCTTATTATCGTGCCACTCAAAAAAAGTCTACTAGGTCTAAAAAAAAGTCTACTACGGGTGGCCTTCAGTCATCCAACGGACACCAGGCACTTTTGCAATCATTTTGAAACCGCTAATAAATTAAATAGTCAAACGATAATTCAATTTCTACCATCATTTACAATTTTAACATTTCAATTATTGAATGCCCAAACTCCCCTCAAACACAACAGATTTCATAATCTTTCCACGACCTGAACATCGACCGACATCCAATTTTTTAAAACAGAAGTCGACGAATCGCAATTCCTGACCCCACCAATCAAATATATCAAGTGTTCTGAAAAAGTAATAAGTTTGTTCCTAGTGAATTACAATGGCGTTACCAGTACTAAGAAAGTAAACGTTTAGTTTTAGCACGTTTTAGTAAATGTTGTGAGCCAGATATGCTTAGAGGTTCTTACCTTTTCTTGATGAATCAAATCCTTTAAGCCAAACACACTGTGGCATTTTCTCAACTCTGTACGTACGTTCCTGAGGAATAAAGGATAGGTTAATTTAGTAATCCGTGAAAGAATCATCACTGAAATTTAACTTAAATATTTTTTTATTGATGTTAGTTATTTTTATTTCCTCAGTTTTGGCTCCAAAATGTCAAAATAATGACATAGAGTCATCATATAGTATCGAGAAGTACTAAGTCACATACAGCCAGGATGAATAAGAAAAGAAAGAAGGTAGGTAACACTAAAAACTAAATGGTATTTTTGATATTATTCGACAATGTCGCAATAATACAATCAATGCTAAACATAAGTTTAGAAAAAGCACCATTGTTAATCTGCCTATGGCTACTATGAAAGCAGACATTTTTTTATTTGTGCACACTTACGGATTGGATATCTAGAAAGTGCTGAGCTCTTTAAGATATAAATTACACAAACTCCTGAACATGTCTGAGTTCACAAAAACAACACTTAATTAAGAGTGTTGGTTGGGTGTTACATAATATTTTATTAGATTTCAAGTAATTTTAATTATGTTTTAATGTTCATAATCTGTAATTACATTCCTAACCAATAAACAACGTGCCGTAAGATGGCGATAATCGTGTAAAAATATTGTCAGCGGACCTTATTGTTCAGCTCACGGTGATGTTCTTATAAAGAAAATAATATGTTGATACAATCAATCACTTTTCTATGTAAGTACCAATTTATTGTAGGCTCAGGGCAATATTCATATCCTATTTTGGGAAGAGTTCGCCGTCCAGCAGTGGCATCGTTATTGATTCAATTTGAAGTTCTGATTACATGGTCACAAACATGACTAATTGATTTTGTCTAGAACCTTCTGCAAATCTGAACATGCTGCAAAATACTGAACATCTTTTTATTATTTTTAGGTGCAATACATTTAGTCATGAAACAGTGCAAATGTCTGAAACTTGTAGATTTACCCTCTGACTCTGATAACCCGGAACCTCAGATCATAAACGAGCCTGAAACAAGGAGGCCGTACCCGCCGGTCAAGTCAACACCTATGAAAGCAATAACTTATCCACCAACCAAACAATCTGAGAAAGATACGCCAACTCCTCCTGTCAGACCAACTATCAAAGAAATGACCTACACATCCGTAATGCCGGCACCACTTGAAAATGGCCGAAGGTTCATGCAGAGCAACTACAAACACTTAATGCGACAAGCCACAGAAATGAACGTAGGAGAAGACACTGATTTGAAAGTTAAAATCGGTTTTCTCATCGAGCAGACTTTACATGACACTCAGAAAAAAATAAAATCCGTTCAAAAGTTGAAGGAACAGGCGAGAGAGGAGGGGCCGTATAAAGCTGGGTTTCTGCTAAGCTTGATAAAACGATCTAGGACAGTACTGAATGATTTATTCAATTTGGCGATTAAACACCGAGACAGTTGGAAGGCCCTGGAACAGCTGAAGATATTCGAGTTCATTGTCCATGTAAATGTGGACACCACGAACCTCATCAGGCAGTTGGTAGAAATACACTTACAGAACCTCGAGCCTCCACCGATGGGTGGCAGAAGAGTTGTACGAATGTAGGATATCATTGTTAGACTAGTTCATTTTATTATTGTAGTTTATTAAAAGGAACGTTTATTTTTTTTTATTTAATATTTGACACTTGAAATGTTGTCTAGTTATTAGGTAAGAAAGCCAGCTTTCGAAGTTTTAGTTCTGTATATCTAATGGAAATTAACTAGGCAAGTGGATAATGGTAACTCATTTACGAAAGATGAGAGGAAAGCATTTCAAAACAGCTCAAAAACCACCCAAATATTTTCAGTTCGTTAACTGATATTTATTCCGAGGCACCTTAAACTTCCATTACGTAAATAATAGAAATAAACAACACGGCACAAACGGAACATATCTACTACTTACCTATATTCACGGTAACGAAAAAAGACGTGCTGTTTATTCGGTAGACAAAACACACGTGCTTGAAACACCACATTGTGTGTAGCATCTTAAATAACGGCAAGGCGCATCCCATCTTTTCCGCGGTGTAATTATTTGTCGAGCCTCAGCCGCGCCGCACCTGTGTCTTGATGAGGTCGGCGAGTGCATTAGTTGATGACGTCACGCATCGCCGATGACGACACCATGCAATGCTCATATATGTGACAATTCTTGAATAACATGTTCAAGATTTTTAGCGTAACAAAAGATATGTTTAGTAAAATATGACAGAGCTTAGTGTTTTATATTAATAGATTGATGAATAGATGCAACTAAAACGGGAAAATTATGATTTTCCAAGAATTTTATATCGTAAATAGTGTCAAAATTTGAATACTTTAGATCTAAATTATGTTCTAAGCAGAGTTAAAATAAATAACCCTTTCAGCCCCTTTCCACTCGCCCCTCACACTGGGCTAGTACCTATCGCATAAAACAAAAGGGGATCACAATGGAAAACTGAAAACTTTTTTGGCTTAAATATACAATGGAGTGTAGGTAAACGTGAAATAGAGGGATTTTGATGTTAGGGATGGCCAGTTACAAACATGTGAAAAGAAAAAATTAAACTCAACAGTAACTTCAAAGTAACTAAGTTCTGGTTTAACAATTGTATACTTGTTTCAAGAAAAAAATAAATTAAAGCACAAGGAAACGCCAGATGAAGGATACTGAATTATTATTATCAAAAAATAAATTATTAATAGTGATGGAAAAACTTTTTATACTTTTTTGTTGTTAAGCGTTTTCAAAAATTAGAGACCAGTTACATATTATTTACTCAGCTTTTTTATGCTACACAAAGGCGCTACGCGGCCGATTATGCTACGTGGCGACTTGCTACGAGTGGATGAGCTGATTGATCTAGAACAGGGGTTCCCAACCTTTTCTTAGTCCGGGACCACTTTTATATTATTCTTGTCGACAGGGACCACGTAAGTAGGTATGTAAGTATCCTAAAAATAAAGTGTATTAAAAATCCTGAAAATTTTAAGTTTTAAAATCGTTCGCGGACCATATTTTGACTTCGTCTGCAGACCACTGGTTGGGAACCACTGATCTAGAAGTAAAAAGCTTGACGCGGGCTATACTTACCAACACAGCCTACGAGAAAGTACCTATAACTAAATCTTTATTTGTTTCTGTAATTTCTGTGTTCTTTCATAATAGCTTTATACGCCTATAGTGTCATTCAGTTCTTTAACTTCGCTAGCCCTAAGCTTAGTACATCACTTGAAGTGAAGACGTAGTCCGGCCAGATTGCTAAATTGAACATTGTTTCGGCAGTTGCTTTAAAAATATATGAATACGTGGTCGGCTCTGCTCTCCGCAACTAGCGTCCAGTGAGAGATCAGACTAATGTAGATATTTCTTGTAACCAATATAAAATAAATTACGTTTTAAAAACTTGTTTCTATAAAAACGATAATCATGTTTGCCATTTGCTGAACCATAGTTTTAAGTGACAATTGACTGGCAAAATAAAAGAAAATTGGTAAATTTAATGAATAGTAGGGAAAATAGGATGGATTAAATTTTAGTAAATAATCATCGTTATTTAATCAGTGTAGGTTCTTCTTCTTTAAGTGACTGAATGTACATGATCATGGAGAGAAAGTAACTCAGATATAATATTCTGTCATGTCCACATGCTGATGTCCACTGCCCGGCAATGCACTGCGCCTGGACGCTACTGCCCGCCCAAAATTCATATGCTCGGAGTAAATAATTTTGATACACGGGAAAACAATATCTTTGAATGGTTTTTATTTAAATCTACAAATATATTAAACGGTAGGTATTATACAAACATGTTGCTATTGTAATTAAATACTGAAATAATACGAAAGACCTAGTTGGTAAATCAACATCGTTGCATAAATAACAGTCCTTGAAGAGATTGCACTTTTCTACCAAGTTAAAGTAACTTTAAAGTTGTAGACAAATTACTGGACATCGATATATTGATATATTTATTGGATTTATGCAGACCTTACTCATTACAAGTCGAAAAAAAATTAACTATTTGTTTGCCAAAGAATCATTGCAAACACCGGGAGGTTTAGTCGCGCTACACTGCGTCGTCGGCGACTTGGTCAGTTTCTTTCATCTGGGCAGAATTCGCGGCTAATTGTGGCATTAAACAATAGAACCTCTTAGCAATACAAGTAACGCGCCTCGCATTGTTCGCAGCACAAATGCGAAGCTGAATGACCGTAAGTTTGTGCCTGCATGCACGGACAATAAAAAATCGAGATATTGTTTCGTCCGAAAACACAAAACATGACGAAACTGTTTTTGAACACTGAACAGTATCATTTGGACGAAATGTTTCGAGCTCCCGTTTGTTATTTGCGTATATGATATCTAAACTTTTTTGAAAGGAATATTTTTTTGTCAACGGTTTGATTAAAATTGCTGTAATTGATGTTGCTATTTTGTAGGCTACCTTTTATGATGTCCGGAATATCAAAATGAACGAATAGTAAAAAAAAAGCTTAAAACTGATAAAAGGTGAACAAATTATGGAAATAGTACGAACAAACTAGACACATTTTCCGAATGAGTTTAAATCATCGTTGTGGCAGGTTTTTAAACCTTCGAACTTATTCTCATTAGTTTTTGTCATACTTCTTAAGTGTCCGTGTGAAAGGTAAATTTTCACCTAACCTAATAAATTAACACTCAATACAACAGATCCCGTCGGTCCCTAATTAATCAGAAATACAAAAACAAAGACAGCAATCAATCAAACAATCATCAAACTTCAAATAAAATATTTCAATCAACGGAAAGCAGATTTTAATTAATTAAATTCATTGAATGTTAAAACATCACTTGCTTTCATTGAGGCGCAGACAAAGCCCAAAGTGTATTATTTTATAGACAAACCGAAACAGAACGGGATTATGTGCTTATATAATATAGTAATACACAAATGATAATAAACCCTAGCGCTGTTACTTTAGGGTATATAATGCGTTGTAATAATTAATTAAGTTAAGGCGTATTGGCATTGAGGGTGAATATAATAGGGGATGGAAGGGGGCGTGTCCGTGGCTCGCGCAAATATAATCAAGAACTGGTACAGCGTTGGAGAGGACGTTATAATGTTCACAATTATTACATTTATTGCTAGAATTGTTTATCCTGATATGAAAGAAATGCTGCTAATCGGATCTTCGAATTAGTGATCACGACTAGGTAACTTTTTAAATAAATTCTTATTAGTGCAAGAAATTTGAAATGTTATATTCCTAAGTACCTACCTGCTTTCATTGGGTGCCTATTAGTACCTATTCCAAATTTTGATTTATTTCTTAGGTAGAGTGTGGAGTCTGGATAAGAACTGGTAAAGATTGCTTAGTAAAGCATTTTAGATTGGTGAGTAGACAATAAAAAAAAATATTCAAAACATGTTATACCTAACGAAATTTTGGCTTTTGTAACAGTACATGAAACTTATATATTATGTAAAGTTTTTACAGTGTAATGTCGTCTCTACAGCATCAGTGTGCACTAATCAACGCGGCTCCACGTCTGTCGGCGCTCTCTATCACAATGCCGCTATTACATTTGCTCAATAATTGCCGCCCGCGCCCCTCTGATACAACCCCACCCCCCTATCTCAAAGACACTAGGTATACAAGCATGTAATGCGATGAATGGTATTAATATGAATATTAATTAACCCTTTTCATAATCATTTACCTCGTAAGACACACCTTCGGACCATCACGTTTGGCGCAGTGGTTTAAGCGGTCACCTCGCCGCGACAACCGTAGCGCCGCGTGTGGTGGGTTCGAATCCCACCCGGGACATATCTTTGTGTGATGAGCACGAGTATATGTTCTGAGCCTGGTTGTGAATTTATCTATATAAGTATGTATTTAGAAGTATATAAGTATGTTTATCAGTTATTTGGTTACCATAGTACAAGCTCTGCTTAGTTTGGAATCAAATGACCGTGTGTGAATTGTCCCACTATATTTATTTATTTATTTATTTATCAATTGTCGAGAAACGTAAAGTGAAATGAGGCGAGTGGCGATGTATCTTTTCAATTCTTTTGTTCATGTACTATAAAATATAGATTAAATTTGTTTGTATTCAATAAGGCAGTAGAGTTACCTAACCTTAGATTAGAATAAAACTCATCTTCTTTGGTTCTATCCTTAGTGATTTGAACAAAATTGTATGTAGGGTTTTCTAGACCTATTGAAAAGAAAATATTGTACGTGCAACGATTTCCTCTTCATCGAAAGTTTAGGCGCCGATATCAAAATTTATCAACAGACTATCCGTCAAATGAAATGATTATAAATAATTTTCAAAATAGGCAATTTTTTGGGTAAGATACTTATAAAAACTACTAGCTGACCCGCGCAACTTCGCTTGCGTCACATAAGAGATAATGGGTCAGAATTTTCCATGTTTTTGTAACACTTTTTACTGTTACCTACTCTGCTCCTATTGGTCGCAGCGTGATGATATAAAATATGCTTTTTTTCACGAAAAATATTCTCAAAATTATTTATATCTCTTAGTTTAACAAAGTCGCGCTAAGGCATATCCGCCATTAAAACAGTTGCCATGGCAACGGAATTTTGTTAATTCAATGTCATTATAATATTGATTTTTCGCGACTTCGTTGAATTTTCTGAATTTTCCCGGGAAATGCGTCATTTTCCCGGGGTAAAAAGTAGCCTATGTCCTTTCTCGGGTATCAAAATATCTCCATACCAAATTTCATGCAAATTGGTTCAGTAGTTTAGACGTGATTGAGTAGCAGACAGACAGACAGACAGACAGAGTTACTTTCGCATTTATAATATTAGTATGGATGTTGAACTCGGTTGCAGTTGCGACGTGTTTGCTGCTGCAAGAGATTCATTATATTATCATTTATAAATACCTAATGTCTGCTAAGCTAATACGCTAAATAGTAAACCCCAGCTCTAATTAGGCTGTTGTCTACTAGAATAATAGGCGTTCAGCTCTGAGCTATAATGTAACCATTTACGTAATGTACAGAACAGTTACTGTTGTAGGTAGATGTCAATTAATTGATTAATCCGTTTTGTGAACAAGCACTATTTAAATGTTTATTATAGTAAATAAATATAAGATGAGGTTTCCATTTAAAGCTTTTCATCTTATATGATCTCCATTAAAAGCAATTTTGTTGTGGTTCGGAAGGCAAATTAAAAGTCTGCTAAAATGTTGATCAATAAACATAGCAGTTTCTATGCCAAATATCCAAACTCTAGATAGCTGATATAACTTTGACTACATTGTGTCACTTTAATCAGTGAACGAATGAAAGGAGTGCTTTAAAAAATATTTAAATTACTATTTAATTGCAACAATAGTTTCCTATTAAAGAAGAGAGCTTTAAAATAACCACTTAATTACAACAGTACTTTACACTCCCAGTTCATGTAGCGAAAAGGTATCCAATCCAATTTACAAAACCTCAAATTGTACCCAAATTTTAATTTAGATAGACCTTTTAAATGAGATTAATTATAAACAATAAATGGCGCGGCTCACCGTGACTGTGGGCCGTCAGTTTTAGTGGATTTGCGGTGACATCGACATCAATGGCATCAATTCATTAGCGCTCATATAAAAGCTATCCGATTTGAACCACCTGCGTGTCCAAAGGTAATGTTAATATGTTTAAATTAATGCTCTATTTATGTTTCATGGAAAAAGGGATAAAACCACGTGAATCAAATTAATTTTGCCTACAACAACACACTTGCAACACAGAAAAGGACTTGAATTATTATGAGTAAAAATTGTAGAGACGGGTGGGAAATAATTGAAAAAATACCATCTATATTTTTTTTTACATAGGCAAAGACTGAAACCACGCCAATAGCCATAAGACACTACACACTACTAAGACATTACCTACTTTTAAGTAAAAGTAAAGTATAAAAAATATCGAAATTTAATTTGAATAAACAGATTTAGATAAAAAATAAGTTTTGTGTTAACGCTCGTTAAAGCGTCTATGAATTAACGTCAAGTTGAATCACGTCGAATCAAAGAGTGAATCGTGTAAAAGTAATTACTTCAGACGAGGCCGACTGATAGAAATTCGTTTAAAGAGGGTGGCCACATCATTATAATTTAAAGGAGATTAAGTACAGCAACTACCAAACTTAAAAACAAAAAAATATTTTTTAGTTATCATAGATTTAATTGTTATTAATATTTAATTGTTAATAATTAGTGAATTTTTTATGCTATAACAAAATGAATGCAAAATGACTATCTACATACAAATAATAACGCAATACTCCCGATGACAATACATAATGTTTCAACTTTGTGTTTTCTTGTCTGTCTTTGTGTTTGTGTTTTCACTTTAGCCAACAGCGGTGACTTTAAAGTTCCCTGAAGATTGAAATAAACCAATAACCCAGTCATCTTTGACATCATATCCTCGCCTATCAGTGTGATGGCGTATATACTAAAATTGAGCCAAAACATGTGGTCACAGCATCCCATACGTATCTTTGACGGTGACCACTACGTCGGGCTTTAATTAAAGGATTGGCCGTTTTTCCGCACATCCGGCACACGACCCGGGTATGTGCAGAAAGCTAACCCTCATACATTCATAGTGGACACTGTTGCTTTACTCGATTCACAGAATTTTGATATCACGGATAGCTTTAAACTAGGATAAAGGGTTGCGTGGAAGATGTAAATGAATGTAGTTTGTTATTTTTGACTATACAAAAGATTTAAACTGTAAAGGTTACTTGATTGGTTAAAGGTCAGTGGCATCACTGTCTTTGCCGAATAAGTTATCATGTTATTTTAATTGGCTTCATTCCAAAATCAGTTGGTAGTAACTGAAATTATGTGCATTAGGAAGATGCGCTTGTACAAACTGTTCTATAAAGAGAAAATTACCTGTATCTTTATTTTGATAGAATTATAGAGCGAGAGAAAAGATTTTAAGAAGTAGCATGTGCAATTGTTACAATCAGAAATTAATTCAAAATATATTGTTCATAAATAAAGGAACAGAGAATCTCGCTCAAAGAAATCATTTAAACGTCCCACCCAACAACATGTCCCAAAAAAACAACGAAAATAGCAAATGGTTTTATTCATTGCACCTGTAGTACGGCACAGTACGCAATACGTGCACACGTTCGTATAATTAGACAGATCAAATGGGTTCGAGCCGGATTCGGTTAGTCTGAGGTGTGCCGCAGAAACGTCCGTTTTTTCGGACCTTTTTCCTTCCACTGAGTTCCGCTGCCGGCGCTACGGTCAAATGAAATGTGAAGTCGATATTTCAGGATGATTTCGTTTTGGTAAGTGAATGATAGATGTTGTGCAGTACGATTTGAGGAGATTTTATAATCGTAGACGTAATGAAATGTAGACTTTGAGTAGTTAGGTAAGTACCGTATAGTTTACCGTAAATTACTAACTATATATTCGTTCGAAAAGTCCATTTATCAATGGAGTGTCAATTATAACATAAGAACATGTTATTCTTTAGGAGCTACTTTATTTTACTGTTTTATTGAAATGAAAAAATGTAATATGTTCCAAATGAACGATCTGGTAGAAACACCAAAAAATCCTAGAAGCTGAATGGCAAACTATGACTTAATTTGTATTATTTAAGCAATAACTAAAAAATAAACAAGCAACACAATTTTCCGAGATAAATCTCACAAATGCATAACCGAACGCAGTGAAACAAGTAATTAATGAACGTAAACAAAAAGCAGAACCCTTTTGTGTGTTATCCTTCCCGGCGAATATTCCTCCGGTATTGTGCGCTCTTTAACAAACTGCATTCGAAATTAAAATTTTTCATTCTGCGCCCTCCCCGGTCCTCCTCAGTCCTCCGTCCTTACAGGAGGATCACTTTTGATTATATTCTCTCCCACCGCTACGTAATTGGGATATTTTGTTGGAACAACAATGGCTTGCACATTCATTCGTTTTAGGTAAGTATTATAATTTTTTTCCATTCTTCGTTCTACAATTGTACTTTGTACTTATTTTATTTTAATATCTCTTATTATTCTCGCTGTTCGTATTACTCATAGTCTCGTTATTGTTCAAGTTGTTCAAGTAATTATACCAAATGGTTAATGTAAAAGTTATCATTATCACTTAATTATGTCTGACCCGGGAAGGTCACAAAAACATCCGATAAATAACAATTAAAACTGTGAAATGATAAGGTTTATTCTGGCAAGTTCGATATGTTATGTATTTAAGAACAATATTATGAGCTACTGATATCAATTGAATAAACTTTCTTATGGTAAAAATAGATGTAAGTAATCTGAGGTCAATTGATAAATTGTTTGTTTATCGATTAAGATATATTGTTAGTTTACCGTAGTTACTTTTACAGGGCACAGCAGCTGATTATAGGGTTTTATATTTTTTAACAAATACCTTTAGCTGTTTGACCAATAATAACTTCAACAAGGGTTGGATTACTGTTTTGTGTAAACCCAATATTAAGTTATCATTTGATAAAGCTCATTAATTTAGTCAAAAGTGTACCTCGTGTAGCATTCAGCTGTTTTTCATCAGTCAAATTGTCTTCAGATATTAGTGGCGTGAAAATCATTGTTTAGAAAATGCATCTGTGAGTACTCTAACAAAAACGACAACAAAACAAAGCGTATTTTTCGCTTTTCCACCTTCCCGCTAAATGGTACTTTCAATCTTTTAGAGGAATTAGGTGTTGGTGTGGCAACAGCAGTGCGAGGCGGAGGATGGCAGGTGTGACGTCATCAACTAATGCACCTAGGTGATTGTCGCAGGTGAGGTCGCCGCCGCAATGTGTACTTGTAACTGAACAGTGCCTGGAAGAGACTGGTGACGATGTGAGGAAACTGAAAGAATTGCATTGGCTAGGATGACTACTGTTTAGAATCCCACGCGTTAAGTTCGTTGATGATTGAAGATGCATTGAAAATTAACATCCCGGTGCATAAATCAGTTTTCTGGTAAGAAGAGAGAAAGAGAGTAAGGAACACTCAAGTCAACAAATTTCTGGATCACTTTCAGAGTGTCTTCAGTTTAGTAATAAAATTTTTAGGTGATATTGTTTGAAAACGGCATAATCAATATCTGTATTAAGTTCGATTTATCAGGACTGACGATACTATTATTTCAAATTCCTGGTTTCCTGGTCCTACATTGATCGGTTAAACACACACTTACTTATGGTTTGTATAGCTATTTGGGCACCAAAATCAAGTTCATGAGTCGTTCATACGCTTTACGGTTAAAATGGTGTGTCGTTTCTAAAGTTTAAGCATCTCGTGATACAGGTGCAAGACTGATTACTTGGCGGCGTTCGCAGCACGCACCTTACTAATTAACGGTGTCACGGCAGACAATGACGCCTCCCCGGCACTAAACATCGCGACACAAACATTATACCTCACTACATGATGCTATTTCTATGCCTTCACGAAGAAAATGTAAACAAACATATTGTATTTAGTGGTTTACGTTAATTCATGGTAAGGTAATCGGAGATTATAATTAGAAATGCATTGTGTAAATGAACTACTAGGTGCATCCAGTTTTAATCAAAATTTCAGGCGGGTTTAGAATCGCCTGTACATTACCAGACGAAAATTAAGATGTATTAATCAAATGAAAGTTTTGAGATTTATCTATGCTTTTGAATATTACAACACGTGGACTTTGGTCTTGGAAAACATGGCTCTCTGGCTGCAGATGCTCATATTTTACAGCTAGAGTGAAGTAGCGTGCCGTCTTAGTTCTTACTAATACCATAATTACAAGTCATACTGGGTAAAAGCACAAGAGAATCTCCCACAATGATCTAAATAAAATAATTGAATGGTGAATAAAAGAACGAACAAAGAACGCTTGAAGACATTTTAATAAACGAATAAAGTATTAAGTAGATGAGTATTCTTTTGTCCACGTTTACTTGTGGGGGCAGAGGCAGCGGTGTAAGGCACGTTAACCGTTCGGACTGGACGCTCATCGAGCCCACGCTTCTATAAAATTATATGGAACAAACAATTTGTTCGCCGCGCGGACATACCACCTCAACATTTTATTTCACCTGAATTACTATTTAATTTTTATTTATTTTAATAAATAAGAGCAGTAATCGTTGAGTAGTGTAAGTTGACACCTACCTAGCAAGTGGGTGACAGAACCCGAGGCAACACACCAATGACTTTTCGAATTTATGTTGTTAACTTGCGTGTTGCCTGAGAGTTCTTTACAACAGTTCTTTTCCAGCCCTAATTCCTCGAAAATGAGTATCTGAATACCCTGCAATTATTCTACTCCAGAAGTACCTATTGATTTCAAACACACGGACGTTGATAGGTTTGAAATAAATCAAGAATGAGAAACTTCTCTGGCCTCTATGCTTCTCCTGCTTTGCAAAGCTTTAAGATTTTTCCAATTCATATTTCGTTAACTTCCTAACTTCGGCCGTTCGTGCCTTATAAAATAACTCAAATAAGTAAAAACTAATAAATGTTGAGCACCGCTGTCGGTCGAATGCGCACTCTGTAAAAATTACAAAATGAAAATTGCGGCCCGGCGCCGCTGAATACATTAATATCGAATATTGAATACATTATATAAAAATATCGAATGAATACGATATAAAACGAATGCCGAATGGAAATCAGTGAAAATCCCCGGAGATTTTATTTGAAACGAGATGAGAGCTTCATATTAATGCTTAATAATAAACCCATTTTTGTATTTCGTTATTGCTATTCAGTACGCCGTTGTCGGTTTATGTATTTGTAATTTGCTTTCATACAGGTATTACTTTGCTTACTTATGTAAAAAGCTTTTAAGCAGTAACTATGCGAAATCGTTACGTAAGTAGAAATTCATTTTATATTCATAATGTAAGGAGCTTTATTAAAAACGATACTTTGATGATGTTTTAACTGTATTTACAGGTCTATTTTATTGATTTGTATAACTTCATAAAAATGTGTATATTTGCTTATATCTAAAGCCGAAATCTTTAAATAGTCATCACTTACTTTCACACTTACAAATTTCCATACTATCATATCTTTGGGACCCCCCAGAAGTATTCCACCCAAGTGTCATCTCATCATTTACATACAGATTAATCACTCACTAAAAGCATCCCAATGATTTCATTGAAGCACTACATCTGTGAATCGATCACCAGATTTAATCAACTTTGTGCACGAGTGTACACCGTTCACTGTAGGGATGGCGGTCTGAGATCGAATAATCGAAAAATAAATCGATTTTTGCAATCGATATGTGGTACTGAATCGATTCAGTCAATCAATACTCCGCCCTTAGAAATCGAGGGTTGATTTTTGGACGTTAGAAGATATCACTAACTGTTGCTTTTCAAAATATTGGTACCTTTTTTCATTGGTATAGATATGTATGGTACGGATTGATTTTACTAACAAAAAGATCAAAAATCGATTGTTTACAGATCGATTTTAGACAACGATTTTTTGTGAATCGATTCATCAGGATACGAAAATCGATCTTTTTTTAGAAAGAATCGCCATCCCTAGTTCACTGGTAGTAAAGTCGTACAGACGTACAGACCTACAGTCGACGATAGCGTTCAACAATACGCGGCGTGCAATCAATTTTGTATTCAATCATCGCTCCACCAGATTGAAATATGAAAACCTTAATTGAGAATGCCTTTAGCGAAATAAATGTGGATGATATTTGATGTACGATTGTAAAGGTTGTTGTTAAGTTATTAATTCAGGTAAGTTGTGAGTTGAGTGATTGTTATAACACTTACTACGGAATAATGGTGATTTATGTAACACTTACAAAAGGGATAATTTTACGGCTAAAATTGTAATCAACATGGTTCAGATTCTACCAGTTTAGTTTCATTGTCATTTGTGGTAGTTAAATAAGATTTTATGATTCACTTATGGTGCTAGAGTATAAACAAATTAGAAATCTACAAAAAACTTATTCTATTCAAACAATCTTTAATTCTTGTTAAGTACAAATTAACTCTACCAAAACATCCCGAAAAGTAACGCACTCGTGCTCACATAATATGCCTCAATCCTATTTGAATACTACTAGGTAATCAAAGTCAACAATAGAACATGAGAAGTCATCATAACATGAAAACCAATCAATCAGATTACCCCTCGAAAAGCGACAGAAGTGTAAAATCAAAAAATGTGATTAAAAATAACACACCGCCCCTATAATACGCGATTAAATGAGCCCACGGGTTCTGTACGCAGCTAGTGAGAAAAGAGTGCAATCACATTAGCGGGTGAACCCTAAAATTTTAATCTCCGCCACAATGGGAGCAATCGCTGATTGCAACGAGCGCACATATGCATGGTCTTTGGGGATCGCTTAGCGTACACTGCCGGAGCGAATTATGTACCAACACACGATTTTTGTTATTCTATTGTGTTGTTTCACGAATGGAAATGTTGTTTTGTATCTGTTTTTTTGTAAAATTTGTAAATATCAACCAGGATTGTGACGATTTTTACATGTTTGGGCCTAAACATGATTAGTATTGTTAACATTTTATTTGGTTCATGCCTTTAACTGTAGATCAGTTCCTTAAAATAACGCTATCTGTGAGTTATTTTTAGGGCGTAATTTAAAACTCTTGACTAAGGTATAATCCCAGATTAATGATTATAGGAAATGTTGAAACTGACACTTAGTTTAGCGGCAAAATATTAAACCTAACTCTATAAATGATTAATTAATCCGACTTCTAACTTTATTTTGTCTTTACCAATCGGTTACAAATTGCCTAAAATTATACACAGTGAAATTAGACAATCAAATATTGTCCCCAAGTGTAAAACAGTTCGCGACCGGCTAGGGACGAATTGTTTTCATATTAATAGCATGTCGAGAGGTACCCCACAATGGCACGCAACCCTTCGCTCGCTAAACATGTTGTTTATGGCCATTTAATCACAGACTACTCAAGCACTCTGCCCGACTCGATACGCAAACTATCGGGGACATAGTTTAAATATCTTATTTAAATGTTATTACTTAAATATGCGTATGATAATATTTTTATGATGTTCTATGTGAATAACTCGACAAATATGGAATGACGCTTATTACAATTTATTGCGGAAATTGTAGACATGGTTCTGATAGGTAAAATAACAGCGATTAGTAAATAAACCACGGTGCTAATTTTTATCTAATATATTTCAAATATGAATGTTTAAAATTGCTTTCCATACAATACAAGATAACTATTATTACTTGTAATTCGTTTACTTATGCTTTTAAGTAGCCATATACCTATCACCCTAATATCAACTAGTTACATAAATACAAATATAAGAAGTATTTATATAACCCTGCGTCATAAAACTACATAAAAGAACACAGCATCAATCTGCGGCACAAAAAATAGTAATTTCGTACCTTGCAGTAGCAATCTTTGCTCAAAGCTCCGGCAAACTGATTTACACTCGCGCTTACGTTGTTCAGGTGCGGCTGACGAGGTAGTTTTGTTTCACCCCTCCACCCCCTACTTCCACCCCCTGCCACTACCCTCCACTACAGTACAGTTTCGTCGCGTCTGAAAATTAATTCCTCTACATAATCAGAAGTTCCGTGAACGCAGGCAACGCCGACAACGCTGGTAGCTTCACTCGATCATGTGAAATATATTTTTTGTAGAATACTAATTGGAAATTCCTGAAATGTTCTTGGTATAAAGTTTTTTAATATTTCCAGACTAGTTATGCAATGAGAAAACCGTAGATTTTATGAGACATGAGCCAATCAATTGAATGTTAGTTTTTCCCAGTAAATTACATTATTATTATGACATATAGATACTTGTTTTAAGTTAAAGTACTTAATATAATTTAGACTAGATTCCAATGATTTAATCACCAGAAAGAACTAACTGCTGGCTTCAATTATTGACTACTGAATAATTTACTTTTATTGCATTGGCTTTAAAACTATTTCTAACACTTTATTATTGTTTTCTTCAAAACCAATTCATATTCTCATGAGTTCCTTAATAGATCCCCAGACATAATTTTCAAACAATAGTCCACTTAATTAGGTTTTGGACCATCCTTTGTATTTTTTTATCCGGCAGGTGTTATATTGTTTTCAAATAGCCACCATAATGCAGACATGTTTAGAATTATGAGTTATCCACAGATATGATTCTCCATCTATGTTTTTCCTGCTACTTCACCGTCGAACACGGTTTATCTTCGTCTCCTGAGAGTTCAATTTTCCCGGGACTTTAAGTACCCTATGCTAATCATCATTAGCTTTGACAGTCGATAGGGGTTGATCGAGAAACAACTTATATTTTATAAATGTGCTGTACTTAGTACGTACTACATACATACATTTGTTGTGCCCGGTTTCTAAAATACCAATAGGTAGGTAATAAGATAATTAAAAACAGATTGGTCTTCAGTTGTAACTTTTATGTCCGAAGGGTTCGAACTCGAAACCTCAAAACTCGTTTGGAAAAAAAAAAAACTGATTAGATGAATTTATTATCTGCAAACCAAATCAATTATCTAAAGATCTTTAACTAACTAAATATGTTGTTTTAGTGCATCAACAACAATCAAACCTAAACCCAGTCGGCAGGTATCACCAAGAATCTGTCGCGACTCGTGTTTACTAAAGACAAAAAGGCTGAACGTCATAATTAAAAAAATCTCGTGCCTGCAAAGAAAGGGGGAAGTGGTGTGAAAGCAAGACGGATGGGGTGCCAGTGGTGCCACAGAGAGCCTCGCAAAGACAATGACGCGCTTTGGACCAGATGCTTAATCATAAATATATCAACTCGAGACACCGTGAGCCGCGTGCACACCATCTACACGTGTTCACTAAATATTCATGTGTGCTGTTTAGTTCTTGGATAAAATTAGTTTTTCTTCGAATAGGTATATTTTATGTATGGAACTTACAATGAATGTGTTAGGACAGTTTCCCGGTTTCCACGGTAAACGAATTATCAGAACTGTCAATTTCTATGGATTTGAATTGATTATCAATTTGATGGAATATCATTATTACGTTTATTTTGTTTTTAATTTATTTATTGGTAGGTAAATGCCACGTCATAGTTTTGAAGTCCTGAATTTAAAGAGAGGAAGATTAGATATATTTAGCAATATTGTACCTAGAAACGGGAAGTAAATATAGCGATTACAGTCGTATTTAAGTTAGTATTTATGTAACCGACAAAATACAATATCGCACGTAAAAAATATGAAGAATTTAGAAAAATTTATACATTCATTCAAACTCTTGCACAATCCGACAAATGCAAAACTCAACTCTAGTTAAACACGTCAATTATGACATTCATAATACAAAGAGAAAATCTTAATAAAATAACACTCATTATGTATTTTATAAGAATTTAGTCACAAAAATCTTAGGTCTCCCGGGAATATTTCTTCGCCAGTGTGTACCAGCGACAAGGAGTATGAAGGAGGCATGCACATGAGTGTATGAAAGTTAAAAGGGGTAGGAACAAAACGGATGAGTTCGGACAAAGGAAGGAAGCGTCGCGCGCCTACATTACATCCCTTTTGATATCGCCATTTGTAAGCAATAAGAGGATACCTAACATATTTTGATTAATGAATGTTTGCATCACATACCCCTTGCATACAATGGTATTGTCGTCAAAGAATTCTTGTATTTTTTAGGTTTATTTTGATGGTGATTGATGTGCTAGACTGAAGTGAGACTTTAATATTTATGTCTATCTCGAAAAATGCGATCAAATTGTGATGCCTTACTGATACCCAAGTTATTGATCATATTTAAATATTTTCGTAATTAAAGCGGACAGGGCACAAACGGCTGTAATTATTACTCTACAAAAAGTTTTTCAGTAAATATTTATGAATACACGATAACTTACTCTTATTGTTTGATAGTACTTAACTGTAATCCAACAGACACTTTCAATGCAGATTTATTAAGTTTAAAATATGTAATTGGTTTAACGCCATTCGAAAAAATGCTATAATATTCTCATTTCTTTTTAAAAAGCTTTTGTCACAACAATATTTAATCATTAGATTAACATATTCTCGTATATGGTTCTCTAATCCTTTGATATCTTGATCTACAAACGCTAGATTAGTATACAGACAAAGATCTCTTTGACGTGTGACTACAAACCACCAATAATTAATTAACATCCCAATGTGTTCCATAGGTATTACACAAATGAACACTTTTCCATGATAATTACAGATTATTAAAAACCCACATCATGATTTGTACAAAAAAGGTTTGTCAAAATAAATAATATATTTCAGGCCACTATGGGTGAAAAAAATGGAAAAATGCCTTTAAATATTTAAAAAAATAACCATAAAAAAGAAAACTTTAATGGCGCCCGACGGATTTTTTAAGGATCACAGCCAGCAGCTTAAAATTTTTCATTCGCTGTCTACAAAAAAGGTTTTATTGTATCTTTCAATAAATCTTTACCTCCTTCTTATCCTTATCAGTAATCTTTTAACTTATTTGAATAAAATATAAATGGCGTTTTAATGCAAATAATTTCACTTCAGCAAAGCGTAACCATACTAAAAAGCATAAAAACATCGTCAATTACCAAACAGTTTTGTGTGCAACAAATCTTTCAAATCCTGTACATACGCAATACGCACACATACATAGACATCGATCAACCCCTCACATGTTCCCGGTAGCACAGACCGCAGTCATCTAATTACCTATCTAGTTAATCAGCTAGCCGGCTCGCACTGAAAGCGTATTAATTAGAGCAGTGTGCAGTGAGCGGACGACTGTATTGTGTACCACTGCTGCAAATAAGTAAACGCTGTTAACGTTGCACTAGGGTTGGCGTTTGAGGGTTGAAGAGGTGTTACTCATTTTATGATGTAGCTTAACATGCCTGAAACTTTTCCTCAGTATAAATTCTTATGCTTTTGATTTTGAAGTAGGTAGTGGACATAAGCACAGTAAAAAGCTAATTAAAGGAAATTCAAAAATGAGGTTGGTCAACCGAGAAATAACTCAGGCCTTTACGTTTGAAAAACACGTTGACTTTAGCCCTATACCTAATTAAAAGAAATAGAAGAAAAATAAAACTTTAATGGCATCGGAACATTTTTTTTACTTATCACAGCCAGGTAGTTTATGAAGTTACTAATAATAAGGTTTTAATTTATATATTGAACTGAAAAGGAACAAATGCCATTTTTTTGTATATCTTTCTCGACGTCTACTTAATCGCTTTCAGAATCGATTGATTCACATTACTGTAGAAAAAAATGCAATAACTTCATTGAGACATAATATTAAGTAATCGTCACATACTCTACAAAAGCCTTATTATGAAGCTAAACTTTCATGGACTATTGCATTTTAAATAACGAAAACACATTCTATTGAACAAGAAACTCTCTCTTTCACGACAAGTATTTTACATGTTTGCCACCATTGTATAACCTTTGTACACCACAACGTTAGTAACATTACCCACGGCACAGGTTTTAGCGGGCAATTAACAGATTTTCCCAGCTAATCACATATAAATCACAGAATGATGTGATGTAGTGACATCAACCCTAAGCAGTTGGGAAGGGAGGCGGTTCCCAACGGTTTGCGCCTCGTTTATAAATGCTATTTTAACGCGGAAAAAAAGATTAATTAACTAATTGAGCCTTGGACCGAGCCATGCGCTTTTTTATGCTTTTTTCATGCGACTAATTAAGATGATTGCTGAATATGACACGTTGATGTATGAATATTTGCAGAGGAGGCATTTATAAGGTCGTTTTAGTATATTTAAATCTTTGAAATCATAACCCTTAGTTCCTGACTACATGAGGTTTGTTCATTGAATGAAGGGTAACTATATAATAACGTTAATCTTTTATAGAGGCAGTTGTTAAATGTTATCCTTTTATGATTCTTATAAGTGTAAGTTATATGTTTTTTTAGGTACTTTAATTCTTCCTAGCTCTAGTACATGATATTTCTTCGGTATTCTGATTTCTTTCTACAGAGACGCCTAAACCTCGCTTTGTACAAACTTACCCATTACTAAATCCCTAATTCGTTAATCAGAGCTGTAAAACGAGTAACTATTTCATTACAACTTCCATCCTTTATATCATGAGAACTAAAAGCTTACATAAACGGGAGAGTATATAATTAAAAACATAATGAACTTGTACGTGATACAAACTACTGGGCACGAATTTCCCGCAACATCGTAACAGAGACAATATGGCTCGAATGTTTAATTAGCGCATTGCAGGCTCGGCGGGGCGCGGGGGGGTGGGGCACGCGGGCGAGGGGCGGCGGGGGCCGAGGGGGGAGCTGGTGAGGGTGTGGAGGAAGTACGGGAGGTGTTATTCATTAAAATGTTTGCGGAAACTCGTTTAGCGTCGTTGCGGCGGCGGCTGCCGCCCGCCGTACTTGAACGCAGGGCTGACTAAACGCCGATAGATAGATGATTTATTTTCGCATTTCTAATGATCCTGAAAAATATATTTTAATATGATTCTATGAAATTATCAATCGACGCCTCGATGTTTCATGAGGTAACTCATTTCGTAGCTGGGAAAACCCCGTAATCAACATGATCGGATATGGTTTATTTTCAGTTTACAGAATATAATTATCTACCTATTATTACTATTTAACAAAATCGCATTCTTGTTTTTATAAAATACACAGTTGCTTTTCTATTACACACAATACATTAAAGAAAATTTCAACAAACACCTAGATCGTCAAAAATAAAACTTACAACACATTCTATCACACAAATCTAACCAAAACTTCCCTATCTACATCCTATTACCATTGAAATAGCCTGTAACCACAGGACTGTTAACATAATATCGTAACGAGAGCTCATTAAGGTAGAGCCAGCCCTGCGTGGGGCGCGGGACGTTCATTTACTCTTCGTAATCGCTGCTTCCGCTATCTGCAACCCACTTAGCGACTTAATTTCGCTCTACACAAACATCTCTCTCACTCTACGTAGCTGCTCTATGTTTAGTGTCGTTATGTTGCTGCTTATGATGTTAGAATGTCGGATTTTAAACTTTAATTTGGTAGTAGGTATGAGATTAGGTTTATTTTAATATGAAATGTAACGTAATTGAGGATTATTTTTTAAGTTATTGGAAAAAGAGATGAATTGTCATTGTTACCTAAACAGTCTTATACTAACTATGACTATGCCTGCGCATGACATATTTATTGGTATTACGGTGATGTAAAATGTTCGTAGTTAAAATCATAACGTAAATAAGTTCTCACAAGCTTAAACACAACCTAAGTGTGACAGAACATGCAGCGTCAATGACACCACACAATCACAAGCTATTACGTCACAATTTCCAAAATCCTGAAAACGGCATAAATATCCGCACTGAACGGAAATAATTTTCAGAATTTTAATAACATTCATGTAGCCATATTACTAATGTACCAATGGAACGTATAATCCTTATGAACTAGTTAAGTGCAGGATTTTTCGTAACCACTATAGCGAATATTAAATAACAATATGTGAAGACTCAAATTACGCTTAATAACTTAGAAATACCTAGGATATCAAAATCACACTCCTTGCGACGGGGATGAATTGTACCTCACTTTTTTAAACACGTATAATAATTTAAAACAGTAGACCTAAAATCACTAGTATCTGAAGACGGACCATAAGTTAAGTTGAAATACGGCGACTCTAATTTTTCCGGCTCCCAGTTTTTCATTTAGGATTACAAAATTGAGAAGAGGCCGTCTATCAAGCTTTATCATACCTGTCTAGTAGTTTGCGACAGTACATTATTACATTATAGACTGATTTATTAGCAGCAAATGTCCATCAGAAAAGTTATTTTTGCTGATGATTTTAATTAAATGGTTAAGATCTAATATGGAACTAAACTATTTTAAAATAGTAAGTGGAAACCAGTTCAACAAGTTCTTTTACATTGAATGTTGTTGCTTTTGGCACTTTAATTTGTATTGGAAGCTGGAATAGTTAGCTAATTCAATAATGATGATGGTGGAAATTACATGATCGTTAAAATCAGAGTAATCATTCACTTTTCTTTAACATGCATCTAACGCGATTATAAAACATCAATCTTAATTATTAAATGGCTTTGAATGATGAATTGAAATCACATGTTATAGTAGACGTGTCGATAAATTTTGCGGATGTAGAGAGTAGAATAGATAATAAAAAATAGAGACGATACCAAGTTAAAATTTGAAGCCTCTATGAACACACGAAATTACTGTATGAAATTAGGGTAAACCCAAAACAAAAGTTATCTGTTTTTATTATAATTCATTATACTTAATTTTTAATACACTATTAATGAAGAAAAAATACGAAGCACTGTATTGTTTGAATTTCTTAAAATCTCATCTAATCTCCGATAAAAAAAAAAATCTTTAAGGGTTGACCGTGCGTGGGTCACGCAAAGTGAGGGACCGTGACAATCGTTACAACTTGAACTTTGCCATCGTCGAGACAAATAATCGGAGAATTTACCATCAAATATGCTGATAAAAGGCCCTCGGATTTTAAAGTAAACTGAGAAAACGAAGCTTTAAAAAGTTTATTTTATTTTACGTAAATGATATCAAAAAAGAAGTTAATGAGTTTTTTTCATAATCAACGTTGAGAGTATTAAATATTTCATTAACAGCTCGGCTCCAAAGTTGATCGCATTTATACAACATTTATATCTGCGATACGCCATAACTTAATCTACACCTATTAAATACAACCCCCTATACTGCGCTCTCATTGGCCGAAATTTCCAACCCCTGGAGGGCTCGGCCAATCACAAACGACGTCTATAAAGAGAAGGGGTGGAGTCAGGGTGGTTTTCACAACGAGATTTTGGCGAAATCAAACAGTACTCTTTGGATCATCTCGGATGTGAGACTTCTTTAGTAGCCCAAAGTTGAGTGTGATAGTCGCAGACGATAACTTTTAAGAACTTTTGTATCGGTGTGTACTATTCTATAATTTGGCAGTAATTGTTAATAAAAGACATTTGTGAAAATGTAATGATGTAAATGATTTGGTTGTTGTAAATTATCTGACCTTAGATTAGATTTTAATAGTGAAAATTCCAAATAATTAAACTAGAACCGTCGTTCACTGTTCAACTGGACAATTAAGTAAGAAAATGACCGTATAGAACTTACAAATACATCAAACACGAGAAATCTTCAAGAAGCTTGCGGGTGAACAGCCGCTAGTATGGCAGGTCCGTACCTCTCCCCGTTGCCGGGAGACTTGCTGACGGAGTACATGTTCGGTCGTCGCCGGCAGCGCCGCAACCGCACCACCTTCACGCCGCAGCAGCTCAGCGAGCTCGAGTCACTCTTCCAGAAGACACATTACCCCGACGTGTTTCTAAGAGAAGAAGTCGCTTTGAGGATCAGCTTGTCTGAAGCTAGGGTGCAAGTGAGTATTAGATTAAATTATTACATGTTTAGTGTAAAATAAATACAATATGCTGTGTAATAATGCAAAATTGTAATAAGTATTCATGAAAGAATATTTCGGTATTTATCTACTTCTTTCGCTTTTTATAACGACGATATTTGGAGTTTATCGGTTTCCCACGGACTATGATTCTTTTCTGCGGTACGTTTACGGTTGTCTAAAAAGTTTTGATACAAAAAAGCTCAGATTAATGGACGACGGAAACATTGAACTGTATGTTGTGTTGGAACATTATTTAAGCAGAGCATCAATATTTTAATTGATTGGTCTATTATCAAATTGGTTGCGAAGATAGGATGCAGTAGAAGCAACACAATAAAGAAAGGTTTTAGCCATTGATAAAATGAATGTTCCTTACCTGTTTTTTATTTAAAATTGAATATTAAACCGAATATTTAATATTCAATTTTAAATGGAAATTGCTACACCTTGTGGCATTGACAGATAAGTAAACGAATGCGTAGGCGGAGCTGTTCTTATGTTTAAAGATTGATGTAATGTTAATAGTACCTACCTAATAGGTAGCTGTCTTATATTAATAAGAATTAAATAGTTTCATAAATGTATCTAGTTAAGGGTTGCACTACGATGTAACCACGGCAATATAGAAAAAAATATCACTGGAAGTTCAAATAAAGTGGAAGAAGTTTTTCTTTACATATTCTTTTATTATTCTATATAAAGTTCCCTTTCTTTTTAATCCTAGTATATTAATATAGGATTATCGAACTGCTCGTATGACATGATTCAAGGATTACGCAATTCTCTTTTCTCGTCTTTATGAAGGATCACCAAGTGATGCAATTAATATTTTTACTTTACCATACTACGTTGAGTTATAATCTAAATGAAGTAAATTGTTCATTGAATCCTTTGTTTAATAAATAAAATCACATTGGCATTTGCAACAGTATAATTCTATTGACAATTACCGACGGAACTATATTAATTACAAACTTTATGTAGTTTGGGATCACTTAACACAAGTACCTATGCATTATATTATAAGCTTAAGATTGTAAGGTTAATGACAGTTCAGTTAGAATAACGGGTAAGATGTTAATGTTGGCAAGTGGCCGGCATTGTGCCAACACTGACAACACTCTGGGGACCGTTGCTCTAACCCTTTAGTTAACCGCAAGACAGTTAAGCGCGTCACTAAACCACAACTACTACACTTAACTTTAACTGTTATTTTTTTCTAACAAAGTTGCGACGGGCACTTCAATTTATTCAATGAGTACTTACTATGCCGATTTTGGATGCACATACAGTTAACGCCGACTTAAATTTTATGACTATCATTGATTAATAACTTAAGAGTTACATATACAGTCAGATAAAAGATACTTTAAGACTTTAAAATTTTGTTCGTATCTTCAAACATTGTGTTTAAAATGTTGCATTATAATATGCCTGATAAAAAACAATGCTTTTTAGACTAAATCCTAATGGTCTTATATTGGGTCCTGGTTTGAATAGTTTTTTATTTATTTCTTTTTTCCTTTCGTAGGTATGGTTCCAAAACCGCCGTGCAAAGTGGCGAAAGCAAGCGCGTCTTCAACTTCTTCAGGATGCATGGAGAATGCGCTGCTTGGGACTCGGCACTCCGCCGCTGCCTCTTACTGGTAAGTTTTACACTTCTGTTGTCCTTACCTTTTAGTTTTTACAGTTAAGAAGAATTATGGTCTAGTTTCTTAGTTTGCAACTTATCTTAAAGAATTTAGAAGTAGTCTGGTCGCATAATAAGATACAAGATCGCAAAGTTATTTGCAGACACGGTGGGTTTTTTTATTGCTAAACTACGTCTGGAACTTGGTTTGTTATTTCAGTTAGGGCTTCAATGTCATGTTGCCTGAATATTTGTGGAAATCTGATGTTGAATGCTGATGATTAATCTGCAAAGAATGTGATTCCGAACTCTTTTTTTTTATCTAATGACCACGACGGTTTTGATGCCTCGTTAGATCGGAGCTTTCTTTTCCAGGGGACTAATTAACTTACTTATTATTTACAGGTCACGCGAAACCATCAGATTCCTCGCCCGAGGCACCAGAATCACCCGGTGACAAAGATTCTCCAGAACCGCCGAATGTCATGGAAAATCGCGAACTGAAGTCACCGCGACAGGATCCTTACATGCTCAACACAAACTCAAACATGGACACTTTACCACCGGTCAATCCAAACGTTCACGATCTACCACCGATGCCATACGGGACTGATGACGGAAGAATGCTGCAACAGCCTTTTGGATTTCCTCCGTTGCTGATGCCCCAACAAATGGACTCTGAGATTGTTCCAACAGATTTAAGGGTGATGTCCAAACCGAACAATCCATGTCCATGTGGAACTTCAGTTCAAGATATGGATGAACCACAGAACTTAGCGTACCGTAGGCGAGACAAGGACAGCGATAGCGACAGTGACACAGAAATAGACTTGACGTCTCACTCCAAAGATGATGATATAAGGGAGTCGGAACGATTGGCCAGCCGGATTGCAACCAGCATCTTTAGAAGTGACACAGTACTGCACGATTTGGTACCGAATGACTTGAGTCTCGGTGCGAAGAATAACAACGATAGAGTTAGGAATAATGTTTCGATTTAAACAAAGTGTTTATCAAACAACTAAGAATCAATTTCCCTGTTTTTCAAGAACGCTGAAAGCTATGAAATGTTTCTTTACTGTCGCTTTAGAACCTATTTTCTGAAACTGAATACTTTTAAGAATCCTGGGACTTTTTAGAAAAAGGTTTTTAGGGTAGAAGAACCCACATAAGGTTTTTTAGTATTAAATGCTGATGTAGTATTCATGTGATTTTGTTCTAGTCAATATAATTGTAAGCTATGTTATTTTAGACAAAACATTTTACATTAGAATCTGTGTCGCCATATAAATGAACATGTATGCTTAGAGTTTTCTAAAATCAATTAGTGTAATAACCATCAAATTATGTAATAGTTGTATCAGACTTGTGGAATAGTTTAAATTGATTTCGGTAATAAAATACTATGTCTCGGCTAAGAATTAATTGTGTTATTATATCGGGTGATTAGGGTTGAGTGCAATTTGAATTTGATTCAAAATACAAGCCGGCAATAAAGCCGATATGAGAAATACAAATAGAATCTTCAAAATTTACATCCCGAAGGTATAAAATCTTAGATAAATGTTTGTGTGAGGATTTTTTATTGTAAATTAGAATGCCTATTTAAATAAATAACATGAGTAGATATAGCAGCACCTTTATTACATACATTGTCATAGATCAGGATATCTATTAAGTATACATAAATCTAAAAATAACGTATCACAATAAATTCGGTATATTTCAGTGACTTTTTCGTTTCCTATTGAAAAATATTTACATTTTATAAGATTTTTCATTTCTATATTATTATTTTATCAGTCGTATGATAAATATTTCATTTTGTAAAGAGCACCAGACGTCTTCAAAATGCTTATTTTGGTGAGCACGTGTAAAAACTATTTTTACTGAAAAATCAATATACTTCATACATAACATTGTAAGTATGTACTACCATAAATAAAAGTTTATGGTAAAAGAAAATCTACTTACTCAATCGTCATTATGTTCAAGTGACTTAGTAAGAAAGTTGATCTATTATTGATTGAACTAATAATAACTTTTATTAAAAACTGACTGATAAAAACATACATATAACTTTTTGCATTACTCACCTAGCAATATAATTGCATTGGTATTTATAATATTGAACAACACGACACACAAATATTAGTAAACTCAGACTTGCATTGATATTTTTATTATGATAATATTACATCAATATATCACTATTCACGTAAGATAGTCATGTCTTTAACAATATTGTTCTTAGCACCAATATCTTCTATTCTTAATAACGAAATAAAATGGCCGTTATAAATGAAAACATGGCGGGCATTTTAAATATGGATTAGCCATTCGTAATATTTTTTTTTAGTAAAAACTGGCCTAGGAAAGTAAATTTATTTACAGAAAAAAAGGTAAATAGAAAATGCTTTAAAATGCCCGTTCATGTTTAAATAATAGTCTTTATCATATATTATTACAGTAATATAGTAGGTACAATATAATAGTGACAAGTTATAAGTTATTTCGGAATGCCAATAAACTTTATCGACGTAGAAAAGGAAAATGCTAGTCTGTAGAAATGCAACAAAATTGACAATCTTTATGAATTGCTTCATAAGATTGAATTGTCTTTATTATACTGGTAGATAAGTCGTCGATAAAACAAATAGCACTCCCCATCGAGATCATACCAGTAGTCTATGTAACAACCAATGTGACCAACATCACTATGACGGGAAGATCGCAGTCCACCAGATTTCTTGGTTGTACTATTTTTCAAGACACACTTTATTTATTCTATGGATATGAACAAACAAAGTGTGGACCAATTGATGGAGGACAGAACTCCACAAAATTTTACATCAGTGGCGCCATCTAGTAGTTAAGAGAGCTTTAAATAAAAAGACTATAGCGCGAAAGTATCAAGTGTACATTCTAAATGATATTTTGATAAAAGTTTAGTAGTACTCGACTTTTTGATATAGGCACTCAGGTTCATGCCTCTTTTTTTTCCAAACATCTTACCTACATACGTTTTTATATCACTGATGGGCTCTCTTTTTTAAAGCATAGGTACAAACAAAATAGTTTAAACAAGTTCTGACGCCACTGGTCCTTGTCATAAAAAATCCTGAATCTACTTGATAATCAAATGGCGTGTGCGTCAACGCAACGCTAATATTAGCGACGCTTGTCTATGAATGTTGTATTGACGAGTGACGTCGTTGTTGCGATGCGTCGACGCAACGCAGTGTTGACCTCGTCTATAGTGTCGGTCACATTAGTTGTAGCAGCAGTGTGTAGTGTCTAGAAGCACTTGGTGTCGTGTTGCGAGCACCAGGCGGGCGAGATGGCGTCGGGGCGCAGGCCGCGCGCCAGCAGGCGGGCGCGCTGGCGCTGCATGCGCGGCTCGGCCACGTACACGCCGCCCGACGGGTCCGACCACAAGCGCTCTGCCACTGCGGCGGCACGCGGCCATACTCGCGTGTCTGAGAATATACAGTTTCGTTTATTGTTTGTAACTGATGAAACGTTTATATCAGATTTCCAAGATAAATCTTCAGAAGTCTTTTATAGATATTTAGGCTAATAGTTTTTGATGTAAGTACTAAAAAGCTGTCTAGCAAAAGTACGATGTCTAAAAGACGTGTAGTATTCCAGTTTGCATTACTTTTACACTTACTCTATATAAAAATTAATGTCAAGGGTTCACAACGATTAAAAATCCAAACTCAAAAAACAAAAATTCTGAGTTAAAGCAGTCATATAAATGCGCAGTACTCACCTAGTGCTTGTTCATCTAAGTACTCGCTCCACATGGCCACTTCACCTCCCAGTACATTATCGTCCTGTGGCAGCCTGTGTGCGTACATCTTCCTCCAGTTGGAGTACTTGGTATTGCCCCAGAACCCATGGTCCAAGTACCAGATGTCCTTCGGCACGGAGACTACGCGGTAACCCATCCTCAAGAGCTGAGTGAGCAGTGGACTACCGACTGGTTCCCATACTTCAATCACGTATCTGAAATTGTACGTAGTCAGTAAAGTTGTAGATTTAACTGGCTGATGGTAAATCAATAGGCATAATTTTTTATTTTTACGTCATAACCAGCCTCCAAACGTTTATTAGCGTAAATGTTTGTAAACATACTTGTCATAAAAACCGTTAATAGGAATGGCATAAAAGTCTATAACGGATTGGACAATGCTAATGTGAGAAACCTTTTTGTAATGCTAGATAGGTGACAAAATATAGGGTTGCTTTAACAAAAGGTCTAGCTAGAGCATAGATTTTATTTCCAACGGGGCCGATAAAGCCGCCTAGTGGACACTTCATCTTTTCATTGGGGTAGTGCGTCCAGAGACAAGTAATAAATAACAAAAAAAATGAACTATTTATGAAGGGAGCACAGGAATATTGTTTTCCCTGCAAAAGAGTTCTACCATAAAGATTGAGAAACTAATGGTTCAGCTAGAAAGAATGTACTTTTACGAGTTAACGATATTAAATCTTACCTATCCTTACTGAGATGATTCTGTATTCTATTTGCTTTTGTCAGTTCTGAGGACCACAGCATGACGGGTTGTTTGGTTCCTCCTATCGCTTGCATTTGTTCGTCCCAAGCATCCAGAGCCTTCTCGTGGAATTCTGACCACAATGCCACGAAACCGTCTACGCTGATTTCATATTTCTGTTGCTGCATGTAGTTTGTAATTTCCTCGCTTGAGTTCCAGCATCCAAAGAATACCTGCAATGGGAGTAAAGTTAGATAATTGGATCAAACGTGAGTAATGCCACAGGTTTAGAGGCCGGAGAAAAGTCTGTGAACTCGAATACCGTGTATTTGATTGATCACAAATAAAAAGCAATTAATGAAAACAGTCTATTCTTCGTAACGATTGTAACCAATTCTAAAAAATGAACAATGTCCATTGTTTGTTCACGTTCTAGCCCGATTGACTTCACGGGGTATATCCAGGTGATTCGCGTTAAGAGAGGAAAATAGTGACGTGTTGAAGAAAACCCGCAAAATTGTCACAACACAACAACAACCTGCTTTCATTTTAACACAAACACAAGTGAGAAACGGAGAAGAAAAAATTAGATTAAAGGAATTTCTAGTGAATTTTTGACTAACCTCATCTCCTCCCATATGTAGCAGCGCAGGCTGTGGTAGGGTTTCTGCGATGTCTCGGTACAAGTCCTTCAATACCCGGTACATGGCGGGGTTGGCGGGGTTCAGCTGTCCACAAGGAGGCTCAATACAAAGATTTCGCCAGGGATACTCGTTTACACACACTGCCAAGTCACCAAAACCATATTCCTGAAAAAATATATATTATATGGTTTACCTATATACCTTCTGAAGTCTGGCCGGTCACTGTGTGAACAATGAGAGGCGTAACAAATAAATTTCACCCGAATTCGGTAAATCGAATGAATCGAATTAATGGTACGGCACATCAACAATGTTGTAGAGGTCAATTCAACAAAGAAACATGTTCTTTTTAGCGAATTTGATGTAAATTCTTTGCTAAAGGTAAAGCTAAAAGCGTTCTATACATGGAATCATATCTGGGATAAATCGAGTTGCAGTGTAATGTTAATGTACAACGATATTGCCTCTATTAGTCATTTCTTCGTTTTATACGTTTTTTCTTAACAAAATATTGTATCTTTTAAAATAAAGTGTTGTCGTCAGTTGCAGTCCCGGGTCACAGCAGAACAGTGACCCACAAATATGAATCCGAAACCGGATCTATACTCAATACATGCGTTATGTATGTAATGCTAACGGCACTCGCGAGACAGGACATCCTAATGTGGGGCTGAGCGTGGATTGCTGATCGTTATTATATTGCTATTATATCTCTTTTAATGTACAATGCGTTAAAGTGGTATCGTTGAAAGCTTCCGTCACTATGTTTATTGTTTACATAGCGCGTGTTTTATTTTGATAAGAATAATGTGTGCAGATTATGAGTAATATTTGTGTTTAACCGTTGGTATCTGTTTAAATTGAAATAAACAAGTTAAACATTTTTATGGGCGCTGGATTGTACATCAGGCAACCGGTATAAATTGAATTATTGCTTGACACAATTTGAGAATGCATATTGGATCGTAAGAACCAGAACTTGATGTAGGTGTAGTGTACATGTATATACTTAAGTCTCTACATACAGTTGTATATTTTTTGGTCGTGTTTATGTTTCATGTATATTTTTTCTGGTTTCTTACCTTCCCCCACTGCCAGCCGTTGCCGGCGTGCGCGGGCGCATCTATCTCGATGACCACGCGGACACCGCGCACCTGCGCGTACTTTATCAGTTCACGCACCTCTTCCACTGAATATATCTCCTTAGCTGAGTAGGCACCGTACCTAAATACATACATTAAGATTTTAAAGGGCTCAGATCTTTTGATATAAGATTACTAAAATAAGAAGAAGATAATTTTGTGTTTTAACTACGGCCGCTTTTTAGCAGCTTTGGTTGCTTCAAAATTCTACCAACCTTGTAAATTGAGGCACTCTTGAAGATTCCAGAGGGAAACTGTGTGAATCTGTAACGTGCCAGTGGAAGACGTTCATCTTATTGGCAGCCATGCCGTCAATAGTCCTCTTCACATCCTCCATTGGGATGAAATGTCTGCTTGAATCCAGTAACAACCCTCGGTATTTGTAGACAGGTCGGTCGCGGATCTTTGCGCCTGAGACCAAGTGTAGTCCACATTTCTTCTCATCGGAGAAATCTGGTCTATCTGCTGCAACCAACTGTGTGAAAGTCTCTAAAGCATGGCGGGCTCCGTACACTGTATCGGCTCCAGCATACACTGATATTTGGTCCTCTATAAAACAAATAAAAATCACACATCAGGTCACGTACTTTGATCCAATGACTTTATTTTGTTATTGAAGAAGAAATAATGATATTGTTATAGGTATAGAGAATGGCAATAATGATATTGTTATAGGTATAGAGAATGGCAAAATAAATAATCCGATATACTGGGAAATAACATTTTTGATAGCTTTTGTTTATTTGAATAATGCTTATAATTATGTAAATATCGAACCTTTAGTTTGTACATCAAGCATGTACTGTTCGTTGGTGTCCCAAGTGAGGCTAAGGTTGGAACTCTTCACATTGATGTAGACGACGACCGGCGTCTCCACCATTTCTGTCACTTCACCTCCACACTCCGCCAGGAGATTGGCTCCCACCACGTGAGTCATTTCAGCGACTAGCTCACGAGCTTCTACTGGCACTTTCTCTAAGTCAAACCTGTGGAGAGAAAAGTCATTTGCTATATTAGGTGCCTTTTCCTAGACAGGTTGTAATAATTTACATTATTATGTAGGACGCCATACAATTCTGTAAAATATATTTGTACGCAATTAATGTTTCAAATAAAACATTTTTAATTACTGTGCTATGATATAACTTTCTTTTTGTTATGTTTTACTGATTCAACAAGCTATAAAACCTATTTTAAGATAATGATTTTACATGTTCAATAAGTCTTTATCTTATACAGAGTTCATTGAGACGATTCACGATGATGAGACGATTACATCAACGAGCATAAACGATATCAATGTTAAGCGTGTCGCCTCTATGTACATACATACACCCGTAATGTATCAATTTCAAGATTCATATTGGCGCATCAAGCTGAAACCAATCAAAAACATTCAAGATTGCCACAGTTTAAAATTTGATTGAAACTTATGGCCAGTACTATGTTTTATCAATTTCAATTTTAGCAATATTAAGACGAATTTTATCATACACTAGCAGTTACACAAGCTATAGAAAGTGTATTTGACTTCTTTGTTATCACCAAGACTCAGAAATAAGACAAGTAAAACTTACTGCGATACGTTAATACAGAGCTAAAATCTCCAAAGTCTCTCTTTTAAGTCCATCTTTTCATTGCATTGCATTCTTTATTTACCAACTCACAGTTTCCATATTAATAGTAATAAGAATAGTTATTTTGCATTCAAAATATTATGAGTTATAAAGAGAATAGAACAAAACAATGCTTGGTGTATCACTTTATTGTACATAAAAAGAGCAAGGCCATAAAGAGATTAGTCGGATAATAAAACAGCAAAAGTGGGCGGAGTGTAATGTGCCATAACTGAAGTTGGCGATCACGACTGTCAAATAAATGATCCGAGGATCGTAGGTCGAGACACCGTTAGTGTTCACGGATAGGGCATTCACCCCTTAGTGTTCAAACTCTTCAATAAAATAAATATTAGCATATGGTGGTCGGTAACCTCGTGTATTATATCAATATTGTATTGCGACAAATCTTTATGTAACATGTTGACATACTTTATGTATGTATTTATTTGTAGTCCAATTTGACGAGTGAATAGGCCGTGCCCTCGTGTTTGTATGATCCAATGTGATACACATTGATAGCAATAGCAACACAAACACTTGTGTCAGACCACCGGCCCAAAATAATATTGGAAGATTACGAGAGTAGAGCTGTTTTTGCTATAACGAATATGTTTTGAGTCAACTAGATTTAGAAAGCAGGTCTTAAATAGTTTGCATATAAGACAGGAGGTACAGTAGTTCAAAATAAAATGTGCGCTTTCTGCTACGATATTCAACATTTTTAGTGTCACTTTAAGTAACCCAAGCTGCGTGGTAGAGATAACTACTAACGATAAATTTGCTAATTAACTATACGATTTCTGATATATCGAACGTACCTACTTCGGGAAAAAACGCGGTAACGAGAATTTACAACTGGTAAATATCGTGGAATCAACCGCTACTCTACATAACGACTTACATCAACATTGAGTTGAAAGAGCTACCATCAATTTTCATAAAATTTAAATATCAAAAAGCAAACATTATCATCTAATAGAATTTATAACGTCTTAAAAAGCGAATCTATTATATTAACATAGTGTTATCTAGAAGTGGTTTCTGGATATATTTAGAGCACAGTCTGTCAAACTCTTGGATGGCACCCAGCACATGAAAAGATTTATTCTGGTTAGCCCTTCCTATACACAATATTATAGTGGGCAGATATCGTTTATAATGCGGTCAACACTTTCCATGAGAGCAATCAAAAAATGTTATTAGGTATATTGTGTTAAAATTGTAAAGAAATCAGTTATTTAATCGTTAAGATTTTTTATCATCATCTGAATTAAAAAATTTTTAGTTCCATGAAACAGTGCCCACGTAAATGGTATTTTCTTTGACGTAAAACTAAATAACATACTTGTACCATAATGCGAATGGATTTCCACCACACACAACTTGTTTATAATACCTATTCAGCTTCGTCGTAACTATGTCAGCCGGCCTCAAGTAATACTGCTCAAGACTCCTTCAACCTTCATAAATCTTGTCTGTACTTTGGTATTTATCTACTTATGTACATAAAAACGTGGGAACCTATTGTGATTTATAAAATACTGTTAGAATTCCTGCACAATATTTAATGTTAAGACACAAAACTATAATAGAATTCTCTATCATAGATTGGTCTTGAATTATCTTAGATGAGTGTAAAAAAGAACGATATTTTACTTTTAAACTCCCATAGTTATAATAATTATTTCCTACTTGACATCGCAACGGTTATGTGTATTAAATAAAACAATTATTTGAGGACGATCTAAGCGTATGTAACGTTTAACAGCCTTTTTCTCAGCCGCCATAGCGCGACCAAGGATTACTGTTTTTATACATTTATTTTTACTAGCATTCTTTATTGTGTAGACCAGGTATTTGAAATTTAGTATAAAATGTCGGTACGAGTATGCAGTAAGCTGCAAGCAGTATGCGTCTTATCAGTGGCTGCTAATAACTGGTCCGTTAACTCGCAGTAAACGTATATTGAATATTGTAATAAAAAATCTATTTCTGATAAATATGTAGACTAAAACATATTGTTTAACAGTAGCTTCCGTATTTCATAGTATTATTATACCCCGTATTTTTAATTCAAATTTACCCTAATTGCGCCTACATTTTTAGTTAATATATTAAGTAGTGTTTAAACCCTGAGCACTAAACAATAATTATGTTGTAAATCCGGTCGCTAGTAATAGTTCGTTAAACTTTGTAAACTTTTCCTTTCAGCTGAAAAATAACTGATAAGTATTTATGATAACGATTGCATCGAGTATGTGACAATACAATGTATTATACTTTTCACGCATGTTTTTCCATTTTCTTGCTCCCTCCTACGTAAGTTTTGCATAATGGGATGTGTTGTTTCTACGTCCCACATGAGAAGTGAGAACTAATCAAAACTAGATTTAGCCAATTCGAGTTCGTATTTCAGCGCTGTATGCCATTAAATTCTTGATGGCCATCCTAAAACTTTAGTGGCGCAGTCAAACACAATGTAGTGTGTTCTAATAGCGGTGACAGGTATAGTGCGTTAGTGTTTGTGACGTGCATGCGCGTGAGTCGCTGTCAGTCGGTGACGCAACGCAGTGTCACTCGAGGCGAGTCAAGAATAGACAGACGGACGCGAGACACCTGTGCAGTGTCGATGGGGCTCTACGACAACAACAACACTCGTATAAATGGATGGATACTAAACGAGTTGTTTAGTGTCTCTTCTGTATCTATAAACAGTCGATGGAATATATAAATGTTTCTTATATTTCGTGCGAAACTTTTTCATGTATTCTAGATTTGAATGGTAATTAAAAGTACTAGCGATAATGTATTACGATTAGCGTAATTGGTGTTAATTCGCGTAAATAATGTGTTTAACAAAATGTAGATAAAAATAATGAATTCGATGCATAACGAAAAAAGCATTATTATATCCCATCCACGAGTTTGAAAGTCGATTAGTCGTGTTTCCTTAGAACCAGAATGGAAATAAACTTCCAGCGAATGAGTTTTTTGGGCTTAACGTTACGTCACAATTCAGTAGCCAAGAATACACTAGCTTTCTTTCCTCAAACTCGTTCAAGTAAAACATAACTTTCCTTATTGTTTTATGAAGGAACTGAATATAACCAAATAACAAATAATATAACAGAAGTGACGTCAAATAATTGGCATTCAGCAGAATAGTGTGACGAATTAACATAGGTTGTTAACTAGATTTTATTTTGTCGTAAAATATTAATAACGTGAGTGCGGATAACGGCGGCTTGAGGGTATTTTAAAATAGACATAAAAACATACTCCAATAAGAATAGCGTAACACACATATTTTGTTGAAAAAGTAATACGATTGTGGAAAATATGATTGACTGAAATGTCAGATTAGAAAAGTATGTTCTTCTAAACTTGGTACTTATCTAAGTTCATTAACGTTTCGTTTTATATTTTTTGTTGCAAATCAATGTGATAATTATCCAGTATTGTGGATTGTTACTCAGTTCCGAGCACGGGTTACCAAATAAACGTGTATTGGAAACAATCAACCTATTTTTGCAATACGTCAATACACCACGCGACACGTCATGTTATTAAAACGTTACTACGCCAACGTTACGATTGCACAAAGACTTCGAATACTATGATATCGACTGCGTTTGCTATTATATCATTGCTACACACTAATAAATATTAATATTAAACGTTCTAGTATCACACTTGATACACAGGCATATATTTATATGTAACAAAAGTAGACGTCAGTGATTTAAAGCCAAACGTAACACCATTTTTGATCGACTATAAAACGCAAAGCGTAAACGATTCGTAGGTGTGGTTAAAAACTCGATAAAAGCTTATTTTAGTTGAATATTTATAAGCGCAACTGCTTACTAACTTGCATAGAGTCCGGGTGCAGGTGTATATCAGAGCATTTATCGCAATTCACAATTAGTAACTATTTTAATTACACCTGGAGTTCCTTTAACATGAATACATTAAGATAGGCACATCTAAACCAGAACTATAATAATATTATACATGTCAGCTGTTGTTTTTAGGAGTTATTTTTGGTTTATTACAATTTCACATATTCAAGGGCTTTATTAACGTATTTTTAAATATTTTAATTTTATCTACGGACATTCTCCACGTGTCAATCGGTTTAAACGATTAACAAAATACGACAAAGATAAGCTATATGAGGACATGACGTAAGCATACAACATTGTTTATAAGTGATAACCTTTATTAGTGCTAATAGAATAAACAAATCGTTAACCTTGTTCCAACGCTTACCAAACCTAATAAGGACTGAGGTCGCTGACCAATCCATACGGCTAACTAATCACATAACGAGTAGTAAATGAATCATATCTTAGTTATAGCCTGCCTATTGTTCCCTGACAACTACACCTTCAATCATAGTAACTACTACTGATTATTATATCATACTATAGAATACAACTTACATAGACGTTAAACTCGTTTCGTTTCCAAGTTTTTTACAAAACGTTTCATGAGTCATGCAGCTGAATGAAAAGATTTCGATGATAATAAATAATTATTGTAATGACGCTGTTTGATAACCGTATAACGTAATAGAAATGAATTGTTGCATTTACGTACTGGTTGAAATTGACACAGGTGGGCCGCAATCATTTCGTAAGACTACAATGTATGAAAAGTGGTCATAGAAATATAAAATGTAGACTAATGTAAAGCCAAAAACTTCCCAAAGCCAAAGAGTCTTACTTTTATGGGATAAAATGACATAATACTTATGTTAAGTTTTTGATGTATTGTCGACGACATAGTTTCGCAGATCTAACTAAAATTCTCTAGGGCTACATATCTTGCAGTGTTACTTACCTTACATAGTTAGGATGTATCTTAACCGTCTGCATGCTGAGCGCGGCGGTGACGGGTCTGGGCCAGAGCCCGCCGAACCTGCCGCAGACTGTCCTGCAGATGTCCAGCGACGTGAACACCATCTGGGTGACGTTGGTGGTTGTCGGCTGTGGGTGCTCCGTCCGCTGGCAGCCCTCGTCCGGGACGCATTTGTACATCCATGATGGCCTGGTTGACAAAAATGATCAGATAAGTTTTAATGCACTCTGGGTTAATTTAGAGACAAGTGTTGGTTTAAGATCGATTCTCAAATCTCTATGTTGTGTTGTTTGTCAAAACCACTATTCTGACGATAAATAATTAGCTTTTAAACTAAAATAATATTAACTTGGTAAACGTTGATGACGAATGTTGTAAAGGATAATAATTTAAACAACTTAACCTGTTCCAAAAAAGCTACATTATCCTTAAAAAAATAGTTAAAATAAAAATAAATTTAAAAATACTAAAACTAGTTTTTGCCCAGGAAAACAGTCTCAAAATCATAGGTAATTTAACGAAGCCAATGAAGTCTGCAGCTCAAGCTAAGCATTAGAATTTAGAGATTGGTACCTCACATTGGCTCAGTTGACGTCCAATAAGGATTTTGCTTTGCAAAGGTTAGACATCAAGTAAATATGCGAATCACGTTGTAAGGATGCACGTTAAAGGAGATATATGTAAACAGGTTAACTTTCGCTCAGACGTGGTCAATTAATACGCCGTAAAAGGCACTGCGGCCTACTTCATTCACAAAGTTGACGATTCGCAAAAACAAAATTATGCGATAGGTTATTTTAAGTCGAGCACGTACAGTTAGTAAATAAAAACCGGGCTCAGTCTCGTTTATAAATAATTCTTTCAAAAATTGCATATATGACGACTGTTTTCCATGAAAGGATATCAGTTAGAGAGAATAGAGTCATTTATCTTTACACTCTCTGGTAGAGAAAAGGTAATGGGTTTCCCCAATAATTAGACCAATACCACCAGCTTTCATAGCGGACATTAAAGCCCTGATTTCTTATAAAGAACCATTTTTTACACTTGACCAGAACTTATCACAAATCGGCTCCTAGACCAAACGACACACCGTCACTTGAAATACATATAAATATTACAATACTTTTTCAATAACATTCGAGGTTAAAGTCAAGGATTCAAATCAAAAATTCATTGTCCTCGCGACTAATAAAATTTTATAGTGCTATAAAAATTATTCACGCATCTGTAAACATTGTGTACGATTTATTCATACGATTACCACATCTTCAAGTCAATTATATTGTTTATAATTTCTTGGCTACCTTATAACATTCATATTTAACCTTGTATGTAGAGTCAGTTATTTTAATTAAACATCGGACTAAGGACGATTTTTTATCGAAAAATTATAGATGAAGATGACTACTTAGGTTTCCATTCAAATGAGTAAATATATAATAATATTGTGATTTAATCACATTTATAAATATGAATAAGGGATAAGGTTCTTCTACAGGACATTTCGTTAACGAAATATTTATTAAATTTTTTGCTTTCCGATTTAGTAGGAAATTTTGTTCCCATTTAATGCGATTCTATTATTAACATTACAAAAAGAAATTTTGTATTAGTTTAATTTACGATTTTCCTACCAATTTCCAGCAACGGATTACGATACTCATCCGCTTAATAAAACTTGAAATACAAGACAAAAAGATGCAAAACTACACGAATCACTAAAAAAAATATAGCAAGATACATACGCGTATACATGTGGCACTATATCTTCCACTCCGTTGCTCTCGCCGCCCTGGACCAAGCTCACCGCCACCACGGCCAGCACCACCCACAGGCTCGCCATGACTGCCTGCAAACAAACAAACAAACTTAAAAACAAGACCACGGAAAAAAAACGTTTGCATAAAACTGGTTGGGGAAAAAAGACCACGTTATTTCGCGTGGTGATTTGTGTTATCCTTAATAATAATATTGTAAATAAGAAAGTTCGTATGAATGTTTGATTCTTTCGCTAAAATACCTGAGGCGATTGGATTAAATTAGTAGTCAATAGGTGAATGGTTATTTATACCTAACCAGTCCGAGAAAAGGGAATAAAATATGCAACTTTTCTCAATACATAAAATATCCACGATTATATGCAGTAAACATTAGTTACTGTTTATTAATACATTAATTAATATTATGTTGATCATCGTAGTAATAGTAGTGTAGGGATAAGTAGTTAAATACTTAATGCTTTTAGAGAAAAGATAACTTTGATGTTATAATGGCAACGGGTTGCATCTTTTTATAGTTCGTGATTACCAGTGTAGAGCTGTAAAGTCAAAATATAGAGAACGCAATTATATTTGACCTTCATAAACAAAAACTAGCCACAAACATAGACAAAAAATTTTAAATGTTGTTAGTGGATTAGGCACTTGGGAATTCACAATGATAAAATTTTTGCTTAGCGATAAATATGAAACACGACGCGTGTACAATTTGTTTCAATAATTTTAAGTAAACCGTAATAAACAACAAATTACTCCGTTAACTTATATGTGCAGTGAACCGATGAATATATTTGAAACTATTTATGTCACATTCAGTTTTAGCATCAAAATCGGTGCAGCTATTGTGAACGATCACCTACATGTATTTAGAATTAACAAACTGACAAACATTTCCGCATTCGTAGCCCACTACTTCGCGTTGTTTTATTAATGAGTAAGTGTTGTTAAATGCAGATTAAATACGCCAATCATTTCTTAGTTTACTTTACCCACATAGCTTGGTACCTACTTGGTTCTTCCAAAGAATGGGTTCAGTCCTTACCAATGAAAAATCCCAAACTGTCGGTCACAAGTTTTGGTATAAGTTTTCCTTCACGGACATACCTAAACCTTAAACCTGTTAACCGTTTTAACGTTCTTTAAACAATTTCTTGTAAAACCAACGGTCATCCAAGCAGACCATCTGGTGTGATGCATCGAACAAACAAAAAGCATAAACATCGCGTGTTCGGAAGTGCCCCAGTGTTTACTACTCGGTTCCGATACATGATTTGTGGTTCCGTTAGCCGGCACGCAACAACTACAGCCTAGCATTTCTACTCTTTGTCACAAATTCGCGCTATCTGTACTAATATTGTAAATGCGAATGTTTGGATGTGTGGGTGAACTCAATCACGCCAAAACTGTTAGACGAATATTTGATGATACTACAGCTTTATGTAGCAGAATAACGAAGCTATGAAAATACTATCCGAGCAAGAGCTATAAACATTGACGAAATCTACTAAAAATAGAAATATGGAGTTATTGTATTTATTCACATCGGTCACAAAAGACACTAAAATAAAAACAAGTGATATCAATTATCCTAAATTAAGGATATTTTTTACAAGATAAAGTTTTTTCGTGTCACAAAAACGACGTATCCGTTAATTGTGGTCTTTACAATATTACGTCAAAAGATAATTTCGGGCTTCATAAGTTCAGACAATGCATTGACGAATCCATCAATATTCATATTTGGTAGGGTTGACAATGTATCAACTCATATAGAAATGCACAACACAACTGGAAATGGAAAATCCGAAGTAAAAACCCAAATAAGTATACGTATAAAGACAAGAAAAATAAAGAACAAAATACGATGACCATTGCGGAAAAGTCATTGCTAATTTCTACTATTGGTGGCAGGTTCTTCGCACTTAGACCTTTTTAAACTTCGTTAACTTACAGAATATTAGTGGCTTAGAAATCATTCCAAAGATGCATGGATAAAGGCACAATGCTGGTTGCCAACCCTACAATTGCACATGTATTATGACTGACATTGAGCTGGTAAATTACAGTTGATTTTTATACACAGCGACATTACAGCGATATCATCTTATCATGCCCCCACTGGCATGTCATCGACTGCCGGTATTATAATATAAAATATGAATACCTACCATAATCTTCGAATAACTAGTCTTTTTATATTTTATTATACACGCGATTTTTTGAGTTAATGACAGAAATAACAATGTGAATTATCATTCAATTATGTTATCTTTACTAATATTATAAAGCTGAAGAGTTTGTTTGTTTGAACGCGCTAATCTCAGGAACTACTGGTCCGATTTGAAAAATTCTCCCAGTGTTAGATAGCCCATTTATCGAGGAAGGCTATAGGCTATATATCATCACGCTACAACCAATAGGAGCAGAGTATCAGTAAAAAATGTTACAAGAGAAAATTATGACCCATCTCTTATGTGACGCCAGCGAAGTTGCGCGGGTCAGCTAGTTATTTATAATTAGAGGGACAACCACGACCGTAACTATCTTTCATAAGTCATAGTAATTAGGAATAATTATTTAATATGCGTAAGTTTACATTGTTGTAAATCTGTGAAGAATGGTCGATAGTAATAAACGGAACGCTTTGATTTTATATTTGACGCGATAATGTTGTGTTATTACCCAAACTCCATATCCACCAAAAACATTTGCCGGGCAGAAAAACCCAATGCCGATTTATCTATTCCCTATATTATCTTAAGTTTGAATAGGTATTTGTTACTCAATCATGTCGAAACAACCTAAAAGATATTGATGAAAAATGATACACAAATAGATTATAATACAGGAAAAATCATTTCACGCGGACAAAGTCGCCGGCAGAAGCTAGTTCTTATAATACGCGTCTGCAAGCCTGTACACTTTAACAGTAAAAAGTATTGTTCTATTATTGACAGTTTAACCATTCTTTGTAGAAAACAATCTATTTCAAATAGCCATTCTATGCCGAGTGAGATATGTTTGGCTTATAAACAGCTTCGTTTTGTATCATGGCGCCAGATCAGTGATTCTGTAAGCCTCATGTTTACTCACATTACTGAGTAGCTATCAATTGCAATAACTTTCAGTAACATTGTATTTTGAGAACACAACTGGAGATATTCCTATGGTAGTTTTAGGTAGTTATGTACGTTATAAAGTAAGAGTTTGAATTAACTACTTAATCTAAGAAGCAACTCTCCCTTTGTTTTATGGTTTTACTATTTCTTATAATGTAAGTGATCATACTATGAACGGGTATGTCATTAAATTTGTTTCTAAACTAGTACGTAGTCTTATTCTTTGACGATTCGCAAATTCATATTGACCGATTATTTTATCATCATATCAAATAATACTGATGATATTTTTTGATTCGAATATAATGATAAACAGAATAATATTATAATAGCTATTAAAGTCGATTATCTCCGATATAGTTGGTGTAAAAAATCCCATATTCGAAGAAGCAACTAAAACAACTTATTTTTTCATTTTGTTAATGCTCATCAATAATGCTCTTTATACTAAAAAAAAAACAATAGTCGAAAACGTGTGCAAATTGTCTCCAGGAAACAATGAAACTATTGTCTGAATTCTAAAAGGAAGTGTTTTTTTTTCTTTTAGCAAAATACATTACAGTCACTTTAGATAACGTCGGTAAGTGCAAGAATTTCAGTGTTACAAAGAATTACGAACGATGTAACGCCTGAGCGGGTTCATTTTGAAATACAGGTTGATTGTGACCCGGATTTTAAATTCAATTAAATCTTATCAGGTATCTGTATAATCGACGTTTATGTATTACAACAATTAACTCACCAATTATGTGCATGATTTGGATAGCGGGTCTTTCCTTATTTCATTTTGTAATTAAAAAACCAAAAAGACAAGATTAATTACATCAATTAGATACATCGTAAATGATGAATATCGTGAAAAAAAAAATGGAACATCGGTAGAGCTATAATTTTTAAAATTAGAACTGCATTCAGCTAAATTCTTTTTTATTTGTACGCAAAATTAAAAAAAAATAACACTTGACTTACCATATAAAATAGACAACTTTTTTACTAACAACCTCTTTGCTGTTCTTCGATAACTAGCGAACTTTTGTGAACTCAAACGATAATATATATTTAGCACGTTTTTATTAGAAATTAATCAATGATAAAGACCGACATGATCACGATAGCGTGTACCTACAACATTCGGCTATTAACTGTTCTTGTACTTTTATGGGGATAAGATATCTATAGAATCGTAAAACTGATAAAAGTAAGTATAAAAACAAAAATATCCCTTTAAATTACACTTGTATTTAGTTTATGTCTGATAAGAATAAAAGTATATAAACAGTCTCTTGTAATGTTCAGAGCACTTCTACACTTGTTCAAACAAAATATACTACATGTGTATAGAACGTAATTATCGTTCAAGCCTTAAATAATATTACCGAAAATATATAGGTTAGATTGAAAGGTAGGTTTTATTAAACTTGTTTTTTAAGATAAATCTATTCAGTATTTTTTTACAGAATCGACGTAAGTAACGTGTGAAAGTGTGTCATTGAGATATATTACGTATTTCTTTATCTTATCACCTACAAATGTATCGGCAGATAAGCTATGTATAGGCATAGCCAAATAATACATATATAAATATGGCTACATAAGTATGCAAAACAACTTACTCGTATGGTAATCAACCGGACGCTCACTCCAAATGAAAGTTGCAAATTATTTCACGGTCAGTTCTAAGGTAACACTTAAAGCCACACTATGTTTCTGGCACACCCCTTTCTAGCACCTTTTATTGGAAAGTTCACAATATTATCGAGCCATTTTAAAAGTAACTGAAATTTATGGCTAACAGTTTATAAAGCGCGCAATTTTAGTTTTACTTTTCGCTATAAACACGTAGCAGCCGAGGGAACTAAACCGGACCGGGCCGTTTTTGTCGTTTTATTTATTGTGTACTTTATATTTTGTTTTGTTTTTGTGCTATATGCGCTCAGGATATGTTCGCGGCGCGAAGGTCGCTTGTGCTTTGGCTTCGTTGTCGATTACCGGCGGCTATAAGTTATTTTGTTATTTAATTAATGCCGCGCCGCTCCGGAGCTATTCGCATTTTGATAAACGCGCGCGTGCGACCGTAAGGCGCGAACCGCTCTGATTGGTGGACTGAACGGATACAGTGCGTACTCCGTGGATTTTGGCGGGAGTTCCGCTTTTCGTTGACTGAGCCTGCTAAATGAAGTTTGCAACTAGACAATGCCTTTCCCCTACCTTGAACTTTGGATTTACTTACACGTTATCTACCATTGTTTAGTATTTAAATACATTTTTGGGCATGACTTTAATGTGAGAATAAGAAACACAGGCGTAAATATTGTAGAGCACAAATTGTGTTGTAAAATAATATCTACTACATTCATGAACAATGAATGATCGTGAGGCTGTGTCATGAAGCTGGGCTATTTTAAAAACAAAGATGTTAGTATTATTTATTTATTTGTACCTAAGTACCCATTGATTTATTTTAAAATACCTTGCTGTATAAAATAAATAACAAATAATATATTACTCAACGAGTTGTACTCATTCATGATAATAATAAAAACAGTCATTATATATTTATGCTTAATTATAATAATAAACATTGCTCTGCCACTTACCTACAGTCGTAATAAGCCACTTGGTTAAAAAATTGTAAAACGCGTAGGTTCTTTAGTTGAATAATATTGAATAATTCTAATGAAGCTCTACATAATTCTTGACTCTACATACAAAGTAAACGCATTTAACTTTTATCGGACTTACATTGCAATGATCTCTGCTAATTAGCCATTAGCGCTCAGGGAACATTTAGATCATAAACAATGATGACAAATATTTATGAGCAAGACAAAGACATTGAAATAATTGTCTTGAAAGAGTAATTAGTGTCAGTTGATGTGCCGCGTGCTTACGTCGTTGAACTCGAAATAATACTAACACATATCAACGTTTGTTTACGTGAATGAGAAACTTTTACGCCTCCGCTTTGAAGTTTACGTGATAATAACAAAGTGGATCAAACAGGTGCTCGGTACCTACAGTTCGATATTATTAATAGGTATACGAATACACGAATAGCCCTTCTTCCCCTGACGTCAATCGTGACCGACACGCGAAGCCAAATTCGCTCTTCGGATTACACAAATGGGCCACCACGCTGTCACCCACTCGACAGAAACCGTGTCATAATACTTTAAAAATATTATTGTATTTTTCATCCTATTGTTGAACTAGTTTCAAGAAAAATTGTCTTGTTCCAAATAAATCATGATAATGTGGGCAGGTCATCAATTGTCTGCAAAACATTTAATTGTGCGAATATTTGCGACTAAATGTATGAGAGTGTCAGAAAGAATACTTATAACGAATATTTGCTACGGATAGACTAAGATTTCTTCAATTTATACGACACGATGAGGCAGTTTAATCGAAATAAAAATATTTTACGGCTGGTCATTCAAAAGCCAAATAATGTAGAGTCGTTATTAGAGAACTGTTTTTGCTAACAACATTAACGAATCTCATTTTGTTTGAGCAAATTTCCGCTCTAAATTTTCTATTCATTTGTGATTCCCGTTATTGTTTATACCGTATGTTTTGTATGTTGACGAAATATTTGAAAAATTAAAATAAAAAATAGTACCCACCTACTTAATTTCCTCTCAACACGTCGTTTGAAATTGCTTGCATTTATATCGAATACAAAGAAATTTAAAACTGAATTAAAGTTACGAAAACATCGGCAGATACCTATATACTTACATTAAACATTGTAAGGTACTCGAAAGGTAGTGTTTATGAGAAAATTTTACCTTTTCTCGGGACGTGGGCTCATGTCCCGTTGGATCTCGAGATCTGTTCTCATTATCAGGAACCCGTTACGTGGTACAAGTGCACTGCGAAACGCCATTGTTCCCACTCTGCAACAGATAATGAACTAAATCATTTTATCTTTACACGTTTGTAGCGAAACAGTTAAATGTATCACACTAATGGATTGTACGTTGTTAAACAATTTCTAATGTTTGACAGGATTTTCCTCTTTAAATGAAATCTAGTTTTTGATTCATCACACGGAAAGTTTATAACAACGTTACGAAGAAAGTTAGGTAGGTACCTAATTTTCTATAGTGATATTTTTTTTACATGTTTGTTTTGTAGAAAGTATTATTAAACATTTGACTTACTTAAATAATCTCGCATATTAGCTAATATAATAAAAAACAACACATATGGGTGACCTTCACCATTTGCAAAGTTCGAAGACCTCTCATATGCATATTTTTATTAAATACGAATATTTCTTAAAAGCTGAATCACAATCATGTCAAGCTAGTTTGTCAAGTTTAATTGCATTTTTATTATTTTTAATGAAAACGGATAGAATTTCAATAAGTTAAAGACTTGATTAAAAATCATAGGTAGAGTCAGGTTGTTAAAAATCCATGATCATCATTAAAATGATTTACCAAAGCAAATAGTTGTATACTCTACTTAAGTTCTTAATATTTTAACACGATGTACATGTATACATAATGATTGGTACATAATAGATTCTATAGCCTATTTCGGACATTTTTCAGCTATTACAGACCAAAAATAGTACAATTACACAACAATCAATGACAAAATTTACCCATTCGTTTAAATCTAAATACTCAGTAGAAACCTTATATGGCCGCATGTTCAAATGACTCCCACACGAAATACAAACAAAACAAGTTATCATTATGATTAATTCCTTCGCGACAGATGTAGTCAGTTTCATAATATTCAGTGTGTCCATGCAGAGATGCAGACAGTATAATATCTCAGTCAATTGGGTTCGACCAGAACACATTTGCTTCAAAGGATCAGTGCGTTAACCTTTACGAGATAAATTAAACTTGAGTTTCTTTTGTTTGGAGTTTAGAATTTATCTTTACTGAATATTATAAACTATAAATGTATAAGTTTCTTTGTTTAATTGCGTCTTTCATGACATGAATTGGATGGTTGGCAGGGTGGTAGTTAATAACCAATAAAAGAAAACTAAAGCTACTATTTGTTTCTATCAATAATCAACTTCAGTAACAGAAATGGGATATGAAACATTGGACTTGTCTGCTAGTTTTTCCGCTTTTCCATACACTAATAGTTGTTCAGGATGAAAAGAAATGTTGGATTCTTAAGATGGTATTTTACAATCTATTCAGTCTTCAAACGTAATTTACTTTCATTTTTGATATTCTTAAACACTTAATAAAGAGCGTCATCGCAACTTTGATTGCTTGTAAAATTCTTCGTAACTCGTAAATGTTGTTCATTGTAATCTATCATCTGTAACCTAATCACTTCCGCTAATTGGACACTATAATTTGCTTCCAAAGTTATAAATGTATTTATTACAAAATTGCAGAAATGTCCTAATATATTAATACAATTACCAGATTAATTAACCTACACATTAATAAGGCTTTTCATCGTACAGTTTGTACACTCCATATCTGTTGAAGAAATAAGTACCTACCTAGCTCATATGGTTCTGTTACCTTATCCTACCAAATTTAACCAAATCAGTTAGTTTAAAACCGCAACATACTAGAACAAAAAAACATTTGTAAGTACATGAATTAGTTATTATGTATACATAAGTAGGGATTTTACCCATGTAAGTATGTTGAAAATGCATAGTGTCAACCGGTCACAGTCGTTAAATCCTCGATAGCGCCCAAAGAGGTTAACGTTTAAGTAAACTAAGTGAAGTAACCTAGATTTCATAGTGGTGTTAACAGCAGTGGCATAGTGCGGCCGAATTAAAACGTCGTTAAGATAGCACATATGTTAACACATTCAGTGCATAATTGGGGCGGAACGATGGTCGATAAGCTTGCAGTTGTACTCAATACTAAATGAATAGGGTTAGAATATAGTACGAAGATCATTATTATGTATTTGCGAATTGCGTCCTACTGCTAAATAAGATTCTCCTCCCGTTGTATGTTGACTTGTATTTAAACTAAGTAACTTCATCATAAAGTCTCCAATCCGCAATTGGCCAGCGTAATAGGCTCAAGGTCTAACCCCTCCCTCAATTCGGGAGAAGACCCTGGCCCAGCAGAAAAAACAACATGCTATTATTTTCTCAATTCTCAGTCTCTTTCCTATTCTGAATTTCTAAGTTCCTACACAGTCTGACTCACACGTATCCGCTAAAGTAAGTAAGTTGGCACTGTTTAAACTGTATAATACTGTATATCTGTGAAATATATGTATAAATTAACAAACAATGGATTAAACTTTCACTTGCATTGTGTTTAGAATTTATTCCTACTTCATGAAATAAAACCACGCTACAGTAATTCTTTATTTTTTCCAACGTCACGTTAAAACAGTCTTGTTATTTACATCGATACTGTCTCAAATATTAATTAAACTCATTTATTTTTTAATTCGTAGAAACTATTATCAACATAGCTACCTATTTAAAAAGAATTCCACAAATTAAAATACGTTAAATAACCTTTAAATCTGTAGCTTCTACGAATTCTATTATCCTTAGTATTATAATAATTTACTCATTGTCTTATTTAAAACCAGCGTTTAGTCAACATCAGCCTATTAATGGATGAACTATGGAATAAAGTTGCCTGGAAACACCTTTGAAAGGTCCTTACTTATACCAGCACTTGCTGAAACACAAAAAGTGATTGTACAATATTTGCTGCACAACACCGAATGAACGAAAAAGGGATTATTGGTTACAAAGTGAAAGTTGACTACGGCATCGAAAGTCTAGATATACATATACGTACCTACATAGATGTACGTTCAAACAGTAGGTACCTACATTGTATAGTTCATACATATATTCAGTGCACGTCGACTGTGCCCTCACCGACAATCAACAATTAGCATAATGTAGATATCAGTGGAGAAATACACCTTTTCTTCTGAAATTCCGACATTTTGTTTCGGTTATTTAACAAAATTAAACAATTGAGTTAAATAGGTCATTACGAAGAAAAGAACAACTCCTAGCTAAAGCCGTTGCTTGTCAGGAATGCATCATTAATGAGGTACCCTCGAAAAACTTCTTAGGAAGATGTGAGCTACGTAGGCAAGGGTACCGTAAAACACGAATGAAGAAAAATCATACGGGAATGTAAATTAAGTTTAGAGTGACACTAAAAAACTATTATACTTAGTTCTTTTGAGTTTATGATTTTATTTAATGAAATTAATTAATTAGTACCCAATTACTTCAGAGCGACCGAGTGATTAACTACACAAATGAACATAAAAAAAGAGAAAATGAAAAGGCAGTTTATAACGTTTTTAATACGTTTCAGGTGGTAGTTTATTCAGGCTTATACTTTAAAAATAAAATAAAAATGTAAAGAAGCTATGTATTCAATAACTGTGTGAGAGAATCACACAGTTATTGTAATTTTTGCAATAGGTTCTGGTACTTTATCATGTTGTTATCAGATGCAATGTCAATACGATTTATTTTTATACCAGTCATCCGTACAATGGTTGCACAAGTAAGTGAAGGTCAAATCTGGGAGGTATTATCTACTGCTATTACCGACAACACAAACACGCATTGTTATATGAAACTATGATTGAATGAATATTGCATTCAATTACGCTTCAATTATATAAATTGTCCCTGGAGACTGCACCTATGTTTCAACTGCAAAGAACTTACAAGGTTCTATCGAATATACCTACCTACGTTACTATATTTTATTATTTATCCATTAAAACTAAAATAATAATAATAAATAAGTATTTATAGAGCACAAGCTACCTACTAATAAGCCAAGCACCGATGTGCCAATATCATAGTGCTATAGGCAATTTACTTTTTTTAACTCATTTTAGGCGGCAATATGCATATAGATATAAATGAGTACTGCCAATTACTTTATGCCTGACTTTAACGAAGTGCAATAGTGAATTAGAAATCAAAGATTTCTCAATGCGGAAAAGTTTTTATTAAATAACTACAATAATAATCGGTAGTCGCCATCAATCACCTAGTAAACTATTCTCGTGTCTGTAGACAATGAACTGGAGCGATTAATTTAATAGTCTGAATTTGCTTCCTAACACAAATAAGGAAAGCAAACCAATAAACATACCACGAACAAATCTACACGTTGTAAAGTTCCGTTGCTTTCTCGAACAAGGAATACGAACTTATGTAATGCCATACTTCCTAGGGAAATATTACACGCTACATGCTGATGGGCATATTGATTAATCATGTCGATATTTGTAAATAGATGAGCTCGGAAATAATTAGCATCATGCAAGTTAAAAGTTTAATTACTTACCTACTTTTTACTTTATCTATTGAACACGGATATCCATCGTTACCATAGTTACATTGAGCTCTAGAACATATTCCGGTTAAAGATAATAAAATCTGCTAAATTATTAAGGTACCTATTTAAGTACTTGACTTCTTGACTACCTTTGTATGATGTTAAATGACAGAAACCGAAATTATGGTTATTCAGCTCCCGGATTCTTTAAATTTGAACAAACATTGCCAAAACAATTACCTCAAGACAATTATTGTTTATATTCAGAATCGAACCCTGGATATTTACTGCATTGACATACTACCTCTTTTTACTGCATAGTAAAATTTATAGAATAACGCCCTCTTTTGAGTTAAAAGAAGACTAAATTCATTTGACATTGACTGACAAATTCTAATGTTGCTATATTAAAAATATATAAAGCTACCATTTTCATAATCAACCTTCTCTCATATCGAAAATCAGTAAAAATAATAATATTAATTTCTAAAATCCAACACTCAAAGTCGCATGATCAATGTCTAAACGGTTCTTTATTTTGTTCTATGCGTAACAGTACGACAACTTTTGCTCAAAAATAGTTTATGATAGGTAGGTACTTTTACTTATTTTAGAACAATCAGTCGATTTCAATCAAATCTAAAAAAAAATGATGAATGTCAATTCTTATAATTAAGAACAATATTTTGTCAAGACTTACTGGTATTGTTTTAACATTTGGTAGATAAATAATAATAAATAGTGTAGCAGTCGTAGCAGAAATCTAGCATTATTATATGGCAACTCGGTGTATCAAGTTGGTCTCGTAATTCGTGTGCGGTTTTTACGTTTATTTTTTTAATTTCTGAGTGAAATTTTAAAATGTATACTGTTTCTAAAGGACCCAGCAAAATTGTAGCAAAGACTCGACGAGGTAGATAACTGTTACCTGTTCAATTTGCCTTGTATAAGTTATAACTTGTCAGTGATCATGTGAGATGAAATTTCGCAAACTTTTTCAATTGCAGGCCTCTCACAGAACTTAGAACGTTTGGATAGCCGTAAAGACCACAACAGAAAGTCCTCAGAATCTGATAATGGCGAAGTTGTTAAGTATGTTACCGTTTGACCAAAATTTCCATTGCCTAATATTTTCGGAGATTTCTTCACTGTTTTTACATAACCTCTCCGCCCCGAATCTGTACTTGTTTATACAGCCTTATAAATTTTGGCATGACAACAATCTGTACTAGTAAAAGAATATGAATAACAACAAACTTAACTTGGTACAGGAAGTCCAAGTTGAGTGAGGTATATTCAGTATTATTGACCAATATGATTCTAATTGGGTTGTTTGTTTATCTAATATTTCAGCATGCCTAAGCCCATATTTCACTGCAATGGTAAAAAGACAGTACACCAAAGAATACAGCACCAAGTGATTACACCACAGCATGAGGAAATCATTAGGTATATCAGTGAAAGTAAGTAAAATATTATTTTATGTAATCAATAATCGTTTAAATTAACTCTTTTATTTTCAAGGCTTGGCATTAATCTTCTCTATTTACCTGTAATTAACATTTAGTAAATATTACAAAAGCTGTTGTATTTTTTAATTTTAATGGCATTGCCAACAAGGGCACTACAGCCCAAGATCTCAGAAACATAGTCTCCATATAATTATCGTCTAATGCCCAACTTGTTTAGTGAATAGTTTTAGTTCAATAAATAGTACAATAAATAGTACAACAAGAAGTAAACAGTTGCACCATTCTCACCCAATATTTCTATAATTTAAAAGTTCTTTGGTATATATTTTTGTGTTGTTTTAATTAATGAAGAGAATATTATATTAATGTTATGTTACTAATGCACTTTGTATACAATTCCAGCTTGGACACAGACCACATATGGAGAGAGTGAGCCATCCACACCAACAAGTACAAATGGTAAGCTACATATAACTTCTTATCTTATCATGAAAAATCAGACTTGCTATATAATCAAAAAGTAAAGCCATGGGTGGTATTATTACATCATTTTGATTGATGATAGAATTTGAGACACATTTTTATCGAAACTGTCTAAGTAAATCCATTTGGATCCCCTAAATAATGTATGTATACTTCTTTATGCATAACTATTGTGAATATTGTAGAGCAATAAACACTGCATGTGGACATTAAAATCAATTAAGGCAGTCCACAGTGCATGGCAACTCAATGTCAGAACACAACTCCCTTTAACTGTTATTCAATTGGTTCCATTAGCAACATGCTTCTATTGGATACCAATCTATTTCTACAATCATTCAGCAACCCACTGCAGGAAATGATTCAGCAATATTTTTTTACACACTTGATAAAGTACCTGTCAGATTATATCTTACAGAGCATTATAAAAATAACTATTTGTCATACTTATGTATAAATATGTACATACCAACTAGTAACTATAAAAAAATATGTACATCTTACAAAACTCAACATCAGCATAATAAAGAAACTCTAGGTTGTTCTATAATATCCATTTGGCCTTAAACAGTCTGTATAATATAATTTATTTTATCAACAATAAATATAAATTCATATTTTTTCTGAGATTTATGTATCTAGACTAGCTTGAAAGAGATAAATGAATTATTGTTAATTATTGCTTGTTTTGTTGACAGATTCCGGCAGCTCGTCGCCGGGCCTTCCGTCAAACCTCTACTACCAAGATGATGCCCCAAGCGCCGTACTCCGAGACTTCAAGCCCTTCGACCTGGAGACATGGTGGGGCAAGCGACTTTTCCAGAATATCACCAATTCCCTCTGAGTCAGTTAAGTCTATTAAACATATACGGGAACACGAACGATGGCGGTAGCGTAAGTCACAATCATCTGTAGTTTACTAAATTTTAACTTTATTGCTCCTTATAAATACAGGAAACAGATATTTCACCTACTTTAACAAATTAGGTAACATCGGAGACTGAATGAGATGAATCTTTACTTAACTAGTTCCTACCAGTGTGTTAACTGTTGGCTGAGGTCAATGCCATATTTCGTCATCGTTTTCATCTGTTTGCTCCATTTATGCAGAATGTGTGTCAATTATGAGTACTTACTATATTCAAAGTACAAATTATGGTGTTGATAGTAATTAGTAATATGACTATTTGTTGTTCATGAAGTGTTATATGTAAATATGAAAATGTTATATTATATTGTCGACATTAGAAATTCTTCTACATTAATCGACTTCTTTTCAGTCATATTATTTTCGTCCATTCTTGGAATTTTACTTTTGCCTAGAACAAAGGCTTTTCTTAACTTTTGACATGTATTGAATAAGATAAAGTGGTACATTTAAGGGTCAGACATTAGTTAGTTTGATGAAAAGAGATTGAACATACATTTTGTGGTATAAGTGTAATCACCAAAGTTCCATATTTCATGAATCACCAACTACAGTAATTAATATATTTGCTGCCGCCACAAACATCAAAAGAAATCTTCAAAGTGAAGAAATGTTGGAGTTGGTCCAGTACTTTTCGAGTTTGCTTCATGCAAACAAACATACCTACTTGTCTTAATATTAGTGATATGAATTAAGGAGAAATGTCCAAGTGCGATCGTATGAATTCGTGAAAAATTAAGTAATCTACAGTTGATTGTGGATCTCAGTAGTTATGTCATATCATAAGTGAATTTTTCCAAAAGCTCAATTTCTTTGCATTGTTACTGTGAACCAATATTCTTTAAGATTGTTATGTTGTGTGAATGTTAAAGTTTTTGGTTAATGTATATTAAATACATCTCGGATTCGGAATTAATATATACCAAAGAATATTATGTGACCATATTAAGACATACCATTGTGAGAATAATTTTAATACAGTCTATGCCAAATTTGAGCCAAATTGTCAACGGGAGTGAGTAAATATCCTTTAGCATAGCATTGTTCGGGTCGTGTATATCATTTAAAGTTACCATCACAATTTTTCTGAACATATATTATGTAACTTTGCCGTTTTTGGAGTTACTTGTTATTATTTTATACACATGCCTTTTTGCAGTCTTGCAGCTATATTTAAAGTGCCTAAATAAAGCAATAGTGTAAATAATATTATGAATTGTTATACATGCAGGATAATATTTATAAACTATAGATAAAATATGAAACAATATCACACCAAGAACAAGTCGTACATTGAGTATTGTCACTTACTTACATTTTATTATCTGTTCTACAGGTTGCTTACCTCAAGAAATATACCTACAGTGTAGGTATTAATGAATTATTCAATATGTTGGGTGTAGTCAAGAACATTTGTGTTGTGGGTGATGCAATACTAAAATACTTGATATCGAGTTTTAAAAATGGTACAATTACTAAAAAGTTGATGTGAAGAACCTGAGTGGCTAGTATAATGAACTATGCTGGTTGTTGCTACCCATGTGTTTTTTTAATTAGATATTTTATTTTTTTAATATTAGTTTTGAATTGACTACATTCACCCTGCTCCATGTTAGCTGTGCTCATTGCTCTAATATACATACTTGAAGGTTAAACTCAAGCAGAGACATGAGTTACTAACACATCACTAACTTTCATTCAATCACATTGTACTGTTTACATTTGTTGTTTTTATTTTTGATTGTTATAAATGATGTACTTGAAGTATACATATTTTAGAGTTAATGTTATATGACAAGGACTACTCAAATCACGGTGTATGATAGCTTTTTTACAACAGAAATGTTACTATTGTTGTTATACTGTTAAATGTATTGTTTTCAGTGTTTATTTGTGTTACACAATAGCTTCTCATGCTTGAGGCTGAACAATGTCTTCCATAAAGATTTACAACAATTTAATCATGTTATTTGTCATGTACAAATCTTTGGAATATTGGTTTTTATTTCCTTTGTACATAAGAAAATTTACAAGATGATGATTAGTTTATCATAGACATATAACCAACGAACTATTACTTACTGTTTACATATTCTCTTGTTTTGTATATTTTATTGCAGTAATTGTGAAAGTATTAACAAATCGGCAAATATTAATTAATTTAAGCGGTTATTTTAAGAGCGAAATGTTGATATTTACTTTTGTTAAATGTTTAATGTTGTTACTGCAACTATTGTGTACAAAATAAGTGAAGCGCGTCAGAGCGATATTAATTTATGCAATAAGCAATAAATGCACGAAATGTAGTATAATTTTTAACCTTTTAGATGAAATATTTGAGTCGTTGTAGTTGTAACGCAGGAGAATATTTTTAGACTGATTTAGTTATTAAAACGTTATGCTTTTTGTTGTAGTTGAATAAACCATCTGATAAATTGTTTGTGTATTTTATTGAAACTCATTTCTATGTTTTCACCATCGCCAAAGAGCAAAACTTGACCATACAGATCTATATGACGATAACTTTAATGTCAAAGAATCGTCAATTTTGACGCAGTTTTTTGTATCAAATAATCCACATTCAATAAATAATTTAAACTATTATAATATGCAAAGAATAACTTCAAACAATGATCTGTTTTCTCCTGACAACATCAAATGCGTTGAAGTCAACAACTTTCCGGTGAGGTATTCACTTAGTATCCAACAACTTTGTAGAGACCCTTAAATGCAGTTGATTTTTGTTGTAATAATAAAACCTAATTTATTTCAATTAATTAAGATATTCATTGAAAGAATATGAATCTCACATGTATATAGTATATTCATATCTTCTATGATATGAATACACTATGAAAGTAGTTACACTGGTCTACCATCTTTTCCACCCTCTACTATAACTAAGCATAGGTACAAAACAACGTTCTTCAACAGCTAAACGGTACTCAAAACAGCTTCATAAGCGCAGTGGAAGAGGCTCGCAATACTCTCAGCTGTTTAGAACGCAGTCTTCACAAGTCGAGCAAATACGAACAAAAACTGGTGCAATGCAAGAATACACACAGTCATTCTCACGATACCCATAAATGGTGGGATAGCGATCAATCAGAGCAGAAAAGTTTTATTCATACGAATACCAGTAAGTAGACAATAAAATTGTGATGAGAGAAACAATTCCTTAATTATGATGATAAAATATAGCTTTTTACGTCATTGCAGCTTCTTTCTGTCGTTGGTAGATACTTAGTTATTCTTACGTAATCGACGACTTTCTATCAATAGATAAGTTCTGCAGACAAACTACGAAGTCATTCACAAAACAAATGTTAAGGGTGATTGCGGGGTCTCAAGTTTGACTCCCGGTCGCACGGGCGATCACAGGATAATTTTTAATATTAGGCTTGCCCCCTATGGTGTTGCGTTTGTATTGAAACTTAAATACAATTTCGAGAGATGCAAAGAAGTTGTAATTTTCACTAGGTCCAAGTATATCGTCGAGGAGTGGTGTAGGACGAGCAGAATCATGGTCTACTATGAGTATTGCATGCCTTCAATATCAGTAAGTTCCTTTATATAACATGGTTAATAGCAGCCGTACCTTATTTTGTAAACCACTAGGTATTTACATCATTAAATTATTGAACACCAGTTTATCATAAGTAGTTTCAAATGGCTTTATAACGATATTTTTTTTTTAATGACAACTCCCGCACTAAGAATTGCGTTGTTTTGCGGGGACTTTTACAAACATAAAAACAACTGACCCAAAGTACAACCAGACCCGAAAGACAACATTTCAAACAAATAGTAGTTCCGTGTGGGAATCGAACCCACGACCTCCCGACACAATGGTAACGGCGGCATGGCGACCTAAACCACTGCGCCACGGAGGCAGTCAGATATACATAGCGACCAACCCATATCTTTCAGATACGACGAACTATCAAAACGCTACGAAGCTCTGCTGCAAGCTTACGACGATCAATGCAGCAGCATCAGTTACCGCGACATGAGGCTGGCACAATGGCGACAGCGCGCGAACCTCACTCAAGCGCAACTCTCACACGCGCACCAAGCGCTCCTCTCCGTCGGCGAAAAATATCTCGCGCTCAGGCGTAAAAGAAATGCGCTAGTACGTTATTACTTTGAACTAACTGTTTAACAGTGGTGTTAATTAGATACTGACAAAAACAACTTCCTCTGTAGCACTTGATTTTATTGAATGAGACTTGCGCAAAGCTATCTGAATTCCGTTATATTGCCACATGAGTAGATTCCTCAATCTGTGTAGTGCCTTGGTTGTTCTGTGAAAAGAATGTTGGTGGCTATCCAAAGACTAGAATTAGGGATAATAAACATACCTACCTATAGACCTGGGAGAGTAGCTACGTACGTAGGTAAGTTGAGTTATCGGTCCTAAGCTCGCTCGACCTCTTGCCGGGCGTGTTAGCCTATCACTGACTATCCAGTTACAGTAATCCAGCTTTATGTAATAAACGGCCAGGAAGATATTACTTTTCATTGAGTTAAAAGAGCCATCACAGACCTATTCTATGGATAACTTTGTATTGTCTTTGTGGATTTCTGTAAAGTGTGTGTGCATGACGTAAGTAATAGGTTATAGAAAGTTTGAAATCAAACAAACGTGTGCTGGCGATTATCATAAGCACCCGTGTTTCAAAGCTACGCACGATAATGGCACAACTTCTTGTGGGCATTAGGATATTTCAAGTTAACTATAGTTTGCGATCATGATCATAGACGAATACCTGCCCTCGTATCAAATACCTAACGTAGAAAAAGGTTTTAAAGGCCTACTTAGCTTTGATTTCGAGATTCGGCAGTTGCAGGATTTCTTGTAACGAATTTTTAAGTAGGTAGCCTTTCCTGAGGTTCTCCTGCTCTTTCTATGATATCCTCACTCACGTCTAGCCCCGAACATTTGAAATCTTAAGCTTTCCCAAACCACAATCCTGAGTCCTAGATAGTATACTAAGTACCTATCTTTCCAAAAGGAAAACAGTTTCCGAAGGTAAATCTACTGATAGTCACGTATAAGTTCAGGTGTCTTGTAGAAGCAGCGATGCGACGAGCGAGTGAACCGTATGAAGAGTACCTTGCACGACGTGGTGGAGATCACAGCGCGGGAACAGCTGCGCTTCGACGCCAGGCTCTCATACTGCATGTCCAATGAGAAGAACTCTGATGCCGCACTCTTACTTCATGAGGTAAGGACATCTGCTAAGTTCGAATGCTCAAACACCACTCAATTTTAAGTTAGTTTTTGCTGCCACTGTTACTTTAAAGTATTTTGTAGGTAGTTAGAAATTGGAAATGACTTTGACCGTCACTTTTAATGCAACATTGTTTAATATCGAGACGATATGTCGATAGTTTGCTTCTGAAATATTATGATCACGAAAGAATAATTTCAATCACAGAACAGCTTTCACCGTTTTTCTAATTCTAGTAGTCTACAATATAAATAAATAAATAAATATAGTGGGACAATTCACACACGGTCATTTGATTCCAAACTAAGCAGAGCTTGTACTATGGTAACCAAATAACTGATAAACATACTTATATACTTCTAAATACATACTTATATAGATAAATTCACAACCAGGCTCAGAAAATATACTCGTGCTCATCACACAAAGATATGTCCCGGGTGGGAGTCGAACCCACCACACGCAGCGCTACGGTTGTCGCGGCGAGGTGACCGCTTAAACCACTGCGCCAAACGTGCAGTTAACTAAGTATATGTTAACTGTAGTTAGATTAAAATATATACGTATCCTGAATACTGTAAAACTAACTTCAATCAAGTTTCCTTTTCTTTCTAGGTACGTAAATGTAACCTACTATTCTTAGAAAATATGCGACTGAAAACTATCATAGAAGAGTTTCTTCCTGGTCACGTGAACTGGAAGAAATGTTAGTTTTTATCATTTGTACCTAAGTTTTACTAATAGGCAAGTATTTAACCTTATTTATAGTTTACATAGATATTAAATAAAATATTTAGATTAAAATAAACTTTTTATTAAAATATAGTTATACAAAATACACAGAAAATGCTATCAAAATGTATAATATTGTACATAATTCACTTTTTCATCAACAAGGCAACTATCGTATAAATATAGGATTTTATAAAACGAATATAAGCATAATAAGATGATCAGAACATGGCACACGATTTACTGAAACTTAAAATATACTTAATCGGTATCTGTAAGGGCGTAACGTGGTTCGAATGAAGTCTAATTAGCTAATTACCTAAGAAAAGTAGGTTAGGTATCTTCGTTGCTAATTTGCCAAAGGGAAAAAAAGAGAGATGGCATTATTGGCTAAACGTACCTAAGTAGATAGGTACTGCATAGGTTTCTTTCTTAAAGTTTAAAGTACGCTATAAAGTTTCTCAGACCCCGCTCTGCGATGGGCATTCCTAAGGCGTTACCTTTCTATGATACGCGATAAGACATTTTCATGATTACACATTAGAAATTATTCTAAAACCGTTGCCTATTTACTAAGTTCTGTCTTCTCAAGTTTTTGTCTTTTGATATAACACAGTACATTGATCCATAGGAATGATACAGAGGCTACATACACGACTCTCAAATGAGATGGAATGAAGAAGAAGTTGATCGTTTGTCCGGGGATCCAGAACGATTGATTCGCTATGAAAGTCTTCCAATACTTCTCTCTAAGTTCCTCGAACACATCCTCTTTGCGTTCTACTACTGCCATCACTGTAAAAATATTACTTTAGTTTGACTTCAAAATGTGGTGTAATGTTTTACTTTCGCTATTACCGATATGAGTATGCACTCTTTAGTTACGTCACATTTCCTAAAACTAACGTTACCTTCTGTTCCATTGAACACGAAACTTTCAGTTTGCCTTTTTAGGTTTAGAATACATACAACAGTTCTTCTCTTATAAGAGAAACATTTTTGGTAAACGGTGTCAAAACAAAGATAGGTACTTAGTTCATTACTACTTATTGGAACCATACGGTTGCCTTTCCAGTTTCACACTAAATATCGTATATTGCATACCGTATCTAATTATCAACGTTTCTGTAAGATATTACTGGGTATTATCGGACATATCGTAAATATCCTGGTGGTAAAACAAATATCTAATTATATTATTATCATCAATTCCTTTCTACTTACTACAGACTTTAACAAACATTAAAATATGTAAATTCATTCATTGTTAGGAAAGCGTTCAATGAACTGTGATTAATTATTCAAATCAATTGTCTATCTATAACACTGTAAATAGATACGTACCGGTATAAAATGCAGCTAATAATATCGGTGTCATGATGAACTGATCAGCGGCTACTTTGGTCATCACCATCTTGACTGCTGTGCCTGAGAACCTCTTGTCTAGATATCTGTACCTGTAATGTAAACAAGATTATTATAGAAAGTAGATGGAAGAGGTAGATATGGAACAAGATTTTGCATTGACTCTAGGTAGAGCTTTTCTTTCATTAAATGATTAACTTAAGCAGTGATCTTACTTAGTTTGGTACTAAAATGCACTATTTTGCATTATTACTTATTTACTTAACCAGAAAGCGTTCTACAAATCAAACGGGTTGCTGCTAAGTAGGTAGAGACGTTTGTTTTAACTATATTTTGGCATTAAACTGAGGCTTACCAGAAGTAAAGTGCAGGTGCGTATACTGTGCTGCCCACACTTGCTATTCTGGCGGCTGCCGCATAATTATATTCAGGTTTTTCAGGCTGAAACACACACAACACTAAGTAACTAAGAAAATAGGTATTTTGCTACAAGTCATATGGCCGTGGCATTCGGCTCTATGAATTGACATCCGGATTAACTATAATAAATTAACATAAATACATGAATAGGTGTATTTTGTCTCAGAAGCCAGCCATGGGGTCAAACTAGGAATGTAGAGACTAATGTATGTAGTGCGAATCAAGAGACCCGAGTTTTTATTTTGATTTTAACATCAATATCTGTTTAGCAACTAATGTCGCTCTCATCCAGAAGTAATAAATAATTGATATTGCCTATGTACTGATTGCGTAATCCTAATTTATTTATAACTCGGGAGTGTGACCTTATGTTACGACACACCGCATCAACGGTAGCGTGGCCGAGCGGTCTAAGGCGCTGGTTTAAGGCACCAGTCTCTTCGGAGGCGTGGGTTCGAATCCCACCGCTGCCATAATCTTTTTGTCCCGTAGTACTCTTTTTACTGCTCGATAAAATATAATGCTTCAACAAATTGTATACAAATATTTAGAATAAGCAATTTTTTTTTCTATGTAGAATTTATTCCAGGGACCTAAACGAATCGTACCAATAAATCTCACGATTTCGCTATTTAACTGCAAATAAAAAAAAATGGTGTATCATTTTTCAAGAATCACAAAACTATACATATAAAAAAATATGGTTTTGTCTAATAAAGCCTCTATACACACTAATACACAGGGTCATTTGATGATACAGAGTATATCTGATTTTAGAGGAAGTAAATAAGAAGTACGAACTTAAACGATAAATAATCATTTAGGTATCGAAACAGTAAATATTGTGTAATTAATTAGAATAGTCTATTAGTGTTATGGCCATAGAGTACCTACGTCTACTTGATTTAGAGTGCAATACTCTCTTACGGTTAGAGACTTTATCTATATCCTATCGTTTGCAAAATGTATACGGTATCGTGTTTGGTTAAGGACGCCACGCGGCTACCGCGTCTGGGTTCGATTCCCACACGGAACAATTACTTGTGCAATCCAGTTGCTTCGGGTCTGGTTGTACCTTGTGTCCGTTGTTTATACATATTATGTTTGTAAAAGTCCCCGCAACACAAGAGAAATTCTTAGTGCGGGAGATCTCTTTAAAATGAAAAATGACCCGTTTCTATATACTTACTGTATAATGCCTGTTAAAAGTCTGTTGTGATAATTCAGCAGCCGTATAGAACGAGGCGTAAACTGCCGTATTTGTCAACACGGGGTGCTTCTTGAGGGACCGTCGGAACATCTCCTTGAGTAGGGTCACCATCTTGCCCGTGAACCCTGCAACAATTCACTGTCATAGATGAAGTCGTTGTTATTGTCATCATATGACTTGAATGATCAGAATCCTAGCTTTTACAAAAAATAACATTTATTTGGGAAAAGTGTTTTCTATAAATCTAAACATAATGTAAACACCAATATTAAACGAGTAATTTGTTTATTAGTTAATTTAAAAAAGGAGAACCGACTTCAAACCTATTTCTGGCGATGGCCGAAACTTTTCAGCAGTTTGTCATCCATAAGCATCACGAAACATTCGTGACGTACCTACTATCAATACAAACATACGCATTTTTAAAGCATAAAACAAAATCTACTCTTCAGATTCGAATTTAATTTAAATGGAATCTCATGGTGGGCACCAGCAAAGAAAAAACCATCAAAATCGGCCAACTCAATCAAAAGCTATGAAATGACAAACATTCTAAAACTTGACAACCTCATCCTTTTACAAAAAAAACTCAATAAATTATCATTGTTACTCTGTTGGTACTACAAGAAAAGTACATAATGCCTAGCTGTAAATATTTATCAAGATGCTGTGTATTTTATACTTCTTATCAGAAACATATAAAATTAACCTCAAGACAATAAAATTGTTAGTGACCCATGGATAATGACTGGTATATAGCTAAAGATATCAACAATACGGATAAGATATATATTTCAGACACAAGAATATAATCAGTCATATTATTATGTAAACTTTGTAGGTAGATGTAGGTAATGATTTTAGATTATGTATGCGAGCACACAGGATCCTAAGACTGGGCATAGTTAAATTTTGTACGGAGATGAAAGGAAGGCTTAAAAAATATATACCCAATAAGTTATAATAGCATTTACAATGAATAAAATTTAATAACACATGCATTGTTTACGTTCAAGCTACTCTTTAATGTCAATGTCAAACACATACATAAGTCTGTGGTCCTACAGACGGACGGAGTAGAGACTAGAAACATCAGTGATGAATAAAACCTCAAGTTTCTGATACTTTTTTACCGAATCTTGACGACCGACGCAGAGATCTTTATGTTGACCGCTCTAATATTTAGTAATTTTGTTAAATGAAATCTTGCATGCCTAAAAATTGTTTCAATCATTTCTTGAGGGCATGCAAAATCCCCAACCCGCACTTGGCCAGCGTGGTAGACTCAAGGCCTAAATCCTCCCTTTTTCGGGAGGAGACCCTTGCCCAGCAGTGGGACAGCCACCGGTTGAAAAAAAAAAGGTTAATGGAATATTCGTATTTTGTAAAAACTATATAAGTTAAACAGTTGCAAAGACGTTCAGTAAATATAATATTATTTCGTATGTTCAGATGGCTGTTTTATTTTATTAGAATAAATCACGGCAAACATTATGCAAAGTGTTCTCAATTTATTGGCGGAACAGACAGCGGTAAAGATTGTCCATTGACAGATTCTCAAGTGCAAAATCATTGAGATAAGATTTATAGAAACCTTGGATTCAATACTTACAACAAAATGTAGATAAATGGAGGAAGGAAAATCAAAATAAAATTCAACTACGAATAAAGTAGAGACATCATTTTTCCCCTGATGTACAGCCCGTTTATTATAAACAAGCTATTGACTGGTCAAGTTAAGCTTTAAATTAAGAGATACCATATCTCTTAACTTTGTGATAAAATCTTATAAACAAAGAAAGTTCTCTTTAATTCCGAATAAATATGCTTATCAAAAACTTCTACTTTAAAGAAAAGATACAGGGATTAAAAATAACCGAGCCTTTATGTCCTGACCACTTCTGGAGCAGTCCGAGCTTGTTAAAAGGAAGCAAGCAATTTAAGCAAGGATAAATGTCCCCTGATCACCTATTATAGATGTATGAGCTAACAATATGCCAACACAAAACTACTCTATGTTTACTTAACACGTTAGCAATACACGTGTCTTCCGAAACGCTTGTCGCTAACATTAAATATTATGTAAGTACTTATAAACCGTGTACAAGCTATAATATGCATGAAAATACAAGGTAAGATAAAATTCCTCAGACCGAAGTTATGGCGGAAATTAAAATGTCAAGTGCATTTCAATGGAAGGTTATAAAATCATACATTGCGATGTTATTGCTTTCACTATTCAAATATTGGAATTGTCGAATAGGATAGGAAAATGGGATAAGATTATAACTAGAGACTTACTTTAAAATGTTTCGTAAATACCTTATTCCTTCACTTCACTTCTTAATAAACATTTCACTTTAAAACTGAATGTAAAATAAGTTGTTCGCGCTTATTTTTAGTATTAACAATAACGCGACCGGTACCAGCTGTTATTGAAACTGAACTGGCCCCTATATTGTAGTCAATTGACTTCAATGGAATAATTAAATAAAAGGCGTCACGTCGAATCGTTGTAAATTCGTTCCTGCTTAACGACACAGGCGAGAGTAACCACAAATATTGATGGCTGTTCAATACAGATCGACTACTGAAACACCTTATCAGAAAAACGGTACATTCGCTTCATATCAATAGAACTATTAATGCAAAGTTTTATGTGTATGTCATTTTATTATCTTTAACAGATCGTCACACTGTTTGTTGTAATCAGATTTTTGAGTTGTTTTTCTTATTTCCATGTGCTTGTCAGATAGGCTATTGAGATTCAAGTGCCCTCCGATGCTTGTTGCTCTCCAAAGCAATAAGTATTAAAGTTACACAAATCTTAAGAATTGCTTATCGATATTATTGAGTAGTAGGTACTTCTTCAAGATGTTGATGCTCATTACAGCAAAGACTTTGTGGCTATCCAACCTAAGAATTCATTTCTTTCTTCAACAATTCCTTCTACATTTTCCTAATAATAATTTACAGTTGACGCCTTTAATATTAATTGGACATGCAAAGCAGGAGATAGAGAGGACTGGAAGAAAATGGGGGAGGCCTTTGCCCAGCAGTGGGACAATAAAGGCTAAAAAAAAATTACAGTTGCAGTTTGTGAAAACTAAAGTAAAATCGAATGGTTTACATTCCCTTTCATTTTGTCATTGTTACACACGACATGCAAAACTATGATGACTCTACATTTAACAATGTGTAAGTAACTATCTGAATCGTTTAAACTACGACCCTTGATAATGCGACGCGTGCATACAATTCAATTTAGTAAGTACATATTGTTGCATTACTTTATATTACGTACTTACGGCGTTAACTACGGTTAAATAACAACGCGCTAACTGTAAAACGTTTTAATTTAAAACTTTAACTAATGTTTCGACTGCAACAACAAATGAAATATATAGTTTCTATAAAAATAGTAAATGAGGTTGGTTAGGAAATATCATGTATTTGATAAGGTATAGTCTTAAATTAATGACTAAAATACGTTACGGGAGAACTTTTTTTTTGTGTTGAAAGCTATTTATAGGAAAATGATTGTACGCATGTGAGTTTTCACCAATCAGCTTTAACGGTAGCGTGGCCGAGCGGTCTAAGGCGCTGGTTTAAGGCACCAGTCTCTTCGGAGGCGTGGGTTCGAATCCCACCGCTGCCACATAGTCTTTTTGCAGACACAGTTCGTTTTCATAATTGATTACAATACAGTGTGTTTATTTTTGAAACAGTTATATAAAGCGTATTTATAACGAATGCATGTATTTGGCATGCGACTCCATTATAAGGATATTAAAAATATACCGGAAAACGGGGTGAATAGAAAAAAAATCAGAAAAGTTTTCAAGCCCAATATTTGAGTACTCCTTGTTTAAGAATTTTGTTCAAATTTGAAATGATTACACGTCGATATTACTTCTATGCGGTGTCATAATTGTTTAAATGTTTAAATTGATATTTATACCCAAAAAATTGCTTCAAAGTCAACCGTCCTCGAATGCCTTAATGGTCCATATAATTTTTTCAAAACTTTGGATTTGAAGTGGGATTTCTTTTCTAATGAGTTGTTTGAAGTGTTTATCTCTTTAGGTGTATATTTATCTACAAAGATACAATATTGTTAACTGAAAAAACGTTTTAAAACACAATTTTTCCATTCACCCCTTTGGTCGTTTCGATTCACCCCTATTGCTGGGTGAATAGAAATTGACCATTTTTTTAATGAAATATCGTAAAATTATGCATATTTTTGGACAAATATGGTTTTTACTCTTTCTTCATGGCGCCGGACATGATATAAAATAACCCGACAATAAAAATAACAAGTTATTCGCTACAAATTTTTAGGACAAAGTTAAAAATCGTTTCTATTCACCCCGTTTTACGGTACTTGTCATTGGTTTTTTGTGTTTATTTGTGCAGTGTTATCATTAATGGTTAGGTGACGTATAATATTTTCTTACTGGAGAGAAAGAAAAAAAGAAAAAATACGTTTGAATTTAGTGCATCTTTTGGACTTGTTTTTAAGACCATCTATTGGATACGGCAGGGATATGTAATTTCTACTGGTTTTCAAATAATAATATAGCCATCGTCTAGTCATAGTCAAATAAAATTTTACGGCACCCTTAGCAATTAATAGATAGTTAATAAATCGTCATTATTACCTTCATTGACGTTTGATAAAGACAGACTGTATATCTTAGATTCTTTAATGTAGAGCAAATAGTGACGTCAAACACGAATTCGCTTTAGTTGTAATATCACAAAGTCTAATAGTATCAATACTATTAGAGCCCTTTGATTATTAATAGTACCTACCCATTAATAACTTTAAAGCTAGACTATTACTAAATTGATACGGCTATGAGCGTTTGTACAATCAGGAACCAATAAGACATAGATACTAATTTTTAATGAAAGCGTGTGGCCCAATTAAATAAACACTTGAATGGTAGAGATAGTCAGAGGTACGTTAGTTTAATAATTAATTATTATAGGTACGTCATTGTATTATACAATAATGCTTCTTTGGAATTATGACGAGATAAGGGTATAATTAAAATATATTCATTAATATTTACATTGACGCAACTTATTACTATCATAATATGGGTAGTGTATTGAAGTGGTCTGCTGTTTTAAAGTAGGTACAGGAACTCTAATATTGTAACTGTAACTGCATAGTTTTTTTTTTGTTATTATAAGGCTCGAAGAGTAGAGTGCCCTTATTAAATATAGATAAAAAAACTGTTACATATTTGTTACTATATAAGTCAAGTAACTTAATACAAATAGTAGTTACAATCTTTCGGATGTCCATTATACACCTCAATCCATTCACAAGTTTGGGACGTTTTTCTAAATATAGCAGTTTCCTGCGGCGTCTTTGTTCTAACACCTACACGCTTTTTGAGTCAAGGCCGAATGACAGCCAGAAAAAGAAAAATATCTTAATGGATAGTGGCTTTTGAAAGATGTTAAGGAAATACTGAATACCTTCACTAATAGTATCTTATATTTATTTTATGTTTGATAGAGAGAGTATCAAGGCATTGTCTTGTATCATATTATCTAATTATACCCGGTTTCTGAATACATTTAGCGGTAGTTTATCTATTCAATAGCGTTTTTTCATATGAGTTTCTACGCTATTGAATAGATAAACTACAGTTAAATGTACCTCAGAAACCGGGGGTATGTGATGATCTACATTTCAGCTGGGTTAATTCTGCATTTTATTCTGTACCTATATATTATAATTTTGTTTATTTCTTTATGAAGAAAATAAATTTTCTTGTTGACTAAATATATTTTATAACTAGGTAGTCAATGTTTGACTATAACTACAATCAATCAGAAATATATTCTTCTATTTACCAAAACCATATTTTTTCCAAACAACTTCACAATGTACAATATGAGACAGTATTATAATAGAGTTGTCATCGATGCAAAACCGTACACTACGCCCACAATATTCACACAAAGAGATGTAGAGATTCAAATGTAACACTCACAACAGAACGCCATCAATATTGTCTGCATTGAATAAAAGAAATGACAAATGGCTAACGAAAGTGAGTCCAATAGACAGAGTTTAGGAGTTACGTAACGTTCAGGTGATTAACTGACAAAAACTAATGATAGATATTTAATTCTGACAAGTTACGTACAAAAGTAATCCACAATCATCCGTTTTGTAATGCTATTTTTTCCCAATAAAATCTAATTGAATTTTCGTTTATTTTCATGCAATTTTAAGGATTGGGATATTTATTTGCCAAGGTAATCATAAAAAATACCAATATAATATTTTAATACCCATTAATTCATGCAAAAAGTGCTATTCGCGAAGGTACCTTCTTCGATTCAGTAATTTAGGAGAAAATAAATAAAAAAGTACTTGAACAACATACCGATACCTTAACAAACAGGATCGCCCGCGCCTTTGAATGATCTCTACCGATAGCTCTTCTCGTTTAATTGTTTTCTTTTCATTAATAACTTAAATAGATTGACGTAAATCTCTTGAATATAACTTATGGCCTGTTTTAACTTATTTTTTCTAAAGAACTTAACTCGGCTTTAACTTAAAACAGTATAATATAAATATAATAATTTAAGTTGTAGTCGCTGCACACGTCAAAATATGAACAAAGTTTGACACAACCTGTTGCATTCCATCGTCTGAAATCCGTTCGCGTCTCTACAATAATATAATAAAATCAAATCTTTTCTTACAAAATTAGTTTTTATTCAGTAAATTACTTATTTATTTCGACTAAGTTTGTGAAATTATTGAGAAAAGTTTTGCAACTTCTCTCGAATAGAGGAGTGACAACGGCTCTAGGTAGAGTTAAAAATTTGAATCGTGTGTAGCGGAGAGGCGGGGAGGGGGGCGCCGTGGTTGCCGGTGCCAGGTAACAGGAGGTACGGCGGCACAGTGGGACCACGTGCGTATTCTGTGGACAAAATTATATATACCGTATCTCATCAGAAGTACTGATTTTAGTTAATTTTATATTCTTACTGATGTTTTTGGATTTATAATATAATATGGATTAGGAGTTAAATATTTTACATGTTTCTATAAAATATGTTATGGAAAATAAGAATAAATAAAAGAGTTTACGAATGAAGCACTAAATATAATCTTTTCTTTAACTCTACTAACTTATTCCACGAAATTGTAAGTAAATTAAAATCGGTGTTTATCTATAAAGAGATAATTAATAATACTAATTTAACACACAAGAATTTTCGAATCGTAGAGCGTTGTAGGCTAAGATTACAATACATTGTGCTTAATTGATACGTAGGCAGTAATATAATGGTGCGAATATTCTTTTACAGCACATATTTAATGCGATATAGCAAAAACATTTTTGCAGAATCATGAAAGAAATCACAATAATTCATAAACATTTTGTCTGGAAAGTAGAGCAGTGTGCGTTCTTGAAGCCTAGCGGTCGTCCTCCCTCCACGTCACTGTGTATCTCTCTCTGACGACATCACGCCGTCTCTGTCTCGCAACGTATTCAGTCACCGCGGAACTCTAGCGTATTTCACAGGTGTGTCGGTTCAGTGCGTGATGTCGGACGATCGTAAATAAAACCTGTTGTAACAATAATAGTGCTAATATTGTGAGAGTATTTACATATAAATACGAAATTCGTCTAAATAACTGCACCCGTGGTTTTTATTCGACGTTGTTTTCAACTGTTCGTGTCCAAGTGTTGCGTTTCGAAACAGTGACAACAAGTTTTTCTTGTGTTGTGAGTTCGGTCCTTGAGTCGGAGGCTCTATCATCGTTGTCGACGCTATTCCCGCATCTTATTCGTTTGGCGGGCAATTCGTGGTCAAGGTATGCTATAAAATCTATACTTTATAGACTCTATAATGACGATTTGCACCTGAGTTAAAACAAATTTCACGTCATGTTAAAGTGGCTTTTAGAAACTTTATGTATTTTTCATTTGTATGTTTACCATGCAATATAAATATTCCATGAGTCGTGTTACATTCATTACTTTTTCAAACATTGAGTATTCTTCATAATGTAGAGTCAACTTTGAATATACAGCGTGAAACTAACTTAAGATAAGTTCCACTTTGAGAAACGATCAGCCACTTGTTACTTTTGTGTTCCTGTCATCAGGTGCTTTATTTATGGAAACCACTCGAGCGTGATGTGTTAAAATGGGCAACGTTATCAATGTTTACTCTCTACCTGCCTCGCTATCCCACGCTACTAAATCCAACATGTCAACACGAACATTATAATAAACTCTAAATATAACGCGACTTGTTATTATACTTTATTTACCTCATGCTTGAAGGTAAACCAATGACGTATTTACATTTGTTTAGCAGATAAACTAATACAAAGAGTTTTTACTAAACTAATGAAGCAATAAAATTCGCGACAAACGAATCTAAATTTGTCAAGGTTTATGAATACACAATTTATTCTATTTTAATGATTACGGCGTAGTTTTTTTATTTGACGAACTTTTTTACCTTTGTATTGTACTCGGCTGTGCCGGCATTCCGGCAATGCATCGCTGATGACTCATCTCGGCGGCATGTCATCGTGATGTCACGAGCCCCAGGTAGGTATATTGTGGACACTAAATTCCGTGGTTTACAGTCTGCATACAAACCAATGTATGTTACATTGACACACGTATATAGAGTTCGTTTTATATAATGTCATATAACCTAACCATATAATGTCGTCAGCTCTATATAATTCTTTCTTTCACTAAACAATAACGGTAAATTTATAATCAATTTCCTACATATCTGATACTGATTAAGCAATGTATAGTATTGTATAGTTATTGTAATATTGTTTTAACATCATGCAAAGCATCACGCAAGTTGCACATAACTCATCGATCAAGTACAACCTAGATCGCATCTTTGTTCTTCAATGTAACTGATTTATATGTTACATTACATAACTTGTGATTTAGAACATGTCCCGGTAGAGACTCTATAGTTAACATATGTTTTTGTTGATACACACCATTTTCATTCAGAAATACTATTAATTCCCAGACGAGGTCGCCTACCTTTCATTAAAAATAACCCAACGATCTACTGTCTAATTCTTTTTGACCTTCTGAATATGGACCAGCAAAAATAAAACTACCATCCTTCGCCGAATTAGAGTCTAAATTACTCAATCGAGCGAAACTAACCTGAAAATGTAGAGTCGGGATTTTGAATTAGTTTTTAGGAGGCATGAATGATACAATATGTTTTTATTTAATCATCAGTCGATTAAAGTAAACTTCAATGAAAGGAAACATATTATTTTACAACACAATACATTCGTTGCAGTAAACGATTACGCAACTTATCAAAACACGATTCATTCTTTTTAAAAGTTGTTTTTTACCGCAGTTTAAAATTGGCTACTTGGCGTAGTATACTTGAAGGCAGGTATTGTGCTCGCTTATCTCATTCGAAAGTCTTACTCACTGTACTACAGGCCGCTACAGATTACTGGATAAACAATGATGTTCGTAAAAGCTGTGAATTCCGAGAGTATTGTCTTGGTCCCGGACGTAACGGTGATAATCGATTCCCGGAGGCTTTACACCACAATGTTACATTGTTCTTACTGTGACGCTGACGATTGTGTGGGATATTCCATCGATAGACAATCTTCTCATAGGCATCGTGTTTTTATGATTCACAGTCTGAAAAACTAAAGTAATAAATTTAATCTACCAGTTTAAATGCTACTTACAAGAGATTATCAGGGACGGTCTCCATTTCCAACAACGGATTTCAAAAAAGTAAATTCGTAACTTTCATCAAACTATTCGGTGGCGATTCCTAATTGTTGAAAAACACGAACACATCTCAGCATAGAGTGACGGTGTATTTACAAACTATTGGTAATATTAGTAAACTTGGATCCAGTGCACGCGCACGCACTTAGAGCCCTGTGACCAGCCATGTGCCGTTTTAATAGTTGCAAAGTAAAGATTTCATGTTAATTGGACTAATGCTATTAAAACTCATATCTGTGCGAATCATCTGGGTCAGATTGTGAAACTATTCCGTTCTGGTGATTGAAACGCGATGAGTTTGCAGAAAAAATCAGAATATGCAATTTCAAATCTTGGATTTTTAGTAGAGCAAGTTGTATTACTGAAAGGCATATTTTTCGCTATCCAAGCAGAAAGGCCTTGTCGCATCGATGGCACAAGTTGTCAGAAAAGTTGAACGAAGTCTCGACGCCGCTTGGCGCCCCCGGTTGCGAAATTAAATCACTCACAGCCATAACACACCCGGTGAAAGTGCGTTCCAGTTTTGAAGATTTGTACGAGATATTTTTGATAAGCGCGGCTTTTACTTACTTTTGCTAAATAGTTAACCTTAAACTACTTCTATGTTGGGTAACCGTTAGGCCGGTTTGAATTCTGATAGAAGTGACAACGTACGTATTGTGTGTTATTTTGAAAGTAATCTTAGAGAAGTAAACGTCCTTGTTTTCTCGGCGACTCAAATAGAAATGTTTAGTTAGAGAATAGTAGTAAACATATTTAATATCCGTCATAATTCTTGGACGAATGAGAACACAACATAAGAAACATTTCCAATTACTTTTATTTGTAGACATAACGTAACAAAGGGGTTATAAAACTGTCTCTTGGCTATTATTAGCGATGTAACATAGCCGACAGTGGGGAAAGGTCAGGGAAGGTTAACCCGTCGATTTCCCACGTGTGTGGCGCAAAGGAAGCCGCACAAAAACACTCGGTCCTCCCCAACATTCTTCTTCACACGACACAGAAGGAAGCGTCGCGGAACGCTGCCCGTTCAACATAGGGTGATATGTTAAAAACAGACGTTCTTATTACCATTTGATAGCCACTGATCTCATTATATGGTGTTATTTTTGATTAAATTGTTGATAAGCGTGTGAACATTCACGGTTTAAAAATGTTTTGGTTCACAGACAATACTTAAATGTCTCAAACCTGAATAAGCCTCTGAAGTTATTGTTTTGTATCATATAATTAGAGAATAGTAGAGTCTAACAATATTATTTTGTAAAAATTGTAACGCCAGAGTCTTCATCAGAAGTATAATAAATATTAGTTATCAAACAGTATCAAAGTATTAAACGCTCAACGATAATATTGCATAACTGCGCAACAGTAACCATAATTTACGCGTAATACTCCGTGATATGCATATCAAATAATTTCAACCGAAACATGTTTATTCGCAGAAACTACATCAACTTTCTAACATAACCAAATACTTAGATATTCCAACACGTCATGTTAATTTCTTCCTGCTGCGACAAACTCGCAAGCATAACCAATTAGGAAATCGTATCGCACGCAACGAATATCCGTTATCAATAACGATTCACGCAACGTTGCAATACGTTTTTAAGTTTACAACATTACTTGGAAAATGTATTTCATACTTTGCTACTTATCCCATTACTCCCTATTTATGTTTGAATCTAATTCTATACGCTCATCATCATTATTAAGACATTAACCCAGTGTCGGACATGACTTCTCTCAGTGACTCGGTTAATCAATCGCCTATTGCACTAGGCTTGTGTGGATCGGCCGAGTTCGTTTGTAGACGATAAAATTATTCAAAGTTGCGAGAGAAGTTAGCAATTTTCCCAATAGGGCAATTGGAAACTAGTAAGTCAATCTCAAACTCAATTATTGTTTTCAGATAGTTTTCCAACCTTCAAACATACGTTCGTGTGATGTCGGATGACTTACCCATCGAAATCAGAATAGATGATTTTCTAAAATTCTTAAGTTAATGAAAATGTAAAAAGAAACATAGAATAACAAGAAAAACAAAGTTTCAAGTACGACAGCGAAAGCGTTTGTAATTAAATACAATGTTTTACTTGCTCGTCACTTTCAATAAGCTAAGACTAGAAAGTAGAACACATTTTATTGGCAATTCCAATGATTTCCATACGCATGCTGATGACAAACTAACTATAATGACTGATTGTGTAATCACTTCCGTGGAAGTTTACGAGATTTTACGTTAGCCATGTGAAAGGTTTTTGTTTTGTCTATATTTCATTCATGTTGCTTGCTAGTTGCGTGCGAATACGATTTTGAATGTTAGTAATATTTGTTTGATAGTTAATGATGACTAATTAATTAATGCTGTAACTAGGTGTAATTAATTAACGTTATATGTAATCAAAGTTGTTTATTTTCGCTTTACACAAAAGATATTTATGTATATATTAACACCAATTAAATGTATGTAAGACTGTAAGTACATGTTTCTATTTGATATTATTGTTAGAAAAAATATATAATTTTTGAATTAGAATAAAATACACTTAGGACTAGGTATCAACTGCGTTATGACCAGACCCTATTAAATTATATTGTCATTATGAACAAAGTGCAATATTTATAGCTAAGTACTAAGTACCTAAAAACCTTCAGTTATATGTCCAACAAATACTTACATTATTTTATGACATTTCTTTTAGCTCGTTGAGATTTTCCATGACCCACTTTCTATATCAGATGTAGATTACCAACTTCAGTCTGCGGTTTCCTTTAAGTGAAAATGATTTTATGCGAAAAAATACGCTTTTCTATCACAAATTTTCATAAAGAGAAAATTGTAGGGTTCTCTCAAAGGAAGAGTATTGGCTTAATTGAGGTACCTACATGATTATAGTTAGACAGTATGCGACTACATCAAAATATTATTTTTACTTATTTTGGTGATTTACACAAGGTTGCATTAAATTTAACTAATACGTTATTATTCAACAAAAACAAACAAAATCCTGTGTCGCGTGTGAACGGAACTACTTTTTAAAACATAGACAATGTTGATTTACTGAAATTGGCGGCAAAATATTTTGACCATAGACATTGCAACATTTAACATAGACGAGAATGTCAGTGCAATCAATGATTATATGGTCCGTTGTTTGAACACTGGCCACACAAACGTAATGGCATTAATAGTGCAATCAGAATACAAATGCTTTCCAATACTAAAGCTTTCTCTGGGAGAAGTCATGACAGTCGGCATGCACAATACTTGTACACGTAGCTTTCTCGATGTGACTCAGTGTTCTTATCACCCATTGTGTCGCATACGCTGCGTTTACGTTCCAAGTGATTTACTATGAGATTATGACTGCAGTATTGCTGTCCTGCTCAAATTTCTTTTCTTTAAACCACCGGGTCCGTTACTGCTGCTCTAATAGTGTAGTAGACTTATTAAATTATTATTGTGGTTGCAGTGGATTCGATTTATAAAATTAGCTTTGTTCAAAAATCTATTTCGCCAGGCCTGGTAAAGAAAATGTTTATGCATTTTACTTTATTAGGTAAATGCTAAAATTGAAACGGAAAATTCCAAATATGGCTACGGCTACTAACAGCGAGTTATGGTGATTTTCCTTTTGCAACAATGCAATATTTATCTCTAAAAGTAATATTTGCACATCATTCCTTTGTAGGCAATCATAAGTGTTTACCAGCCGTGAATGACAAATGTTAAACCAATTTTGATAACATTTCTCAAAGAATTGAAAACCTTCATAATATTTTGAATATTCTAGTCACGGAACTTGATAATTTAATTAAATTTATATACAAAAAGGGGGCGTATTTATTAATAAAAAAATATGTCGAAATACCAAAACAGAGCTTGGTAATTTGACACTTGATCTGTATAAATATCGTGACAGATAAATTGTCATCGGTTCGTGTCATAGGAACCACATAGGAACGGTCCGGCCCGCCCACATCCGGCCGACAGTTGGGATACAGTTACCGTGTGGTAATGCCCGTAATGTGGCTTATGGTGGCCCCTCTTCGAATGTACCGTACACGTAACGACCACATGCTTTAGGACATTCATCGAATTTATAGCTGACAGTAACTATTAGACAAAAGTGCAATGTTCCATTGAAAGTTACACCATGAGTTTTATCCCGACTGAAGCGTAGACTTTTCGCGTTCCTATTGGAATAATAAGAAAAGATGGTATTTTTTACATATTTTATCCAAATTATAAGAGAAGATTTAAACGCTGTATATATTTATGTATAAATACTGTTTTTCCTTTTCAACTCTTTTGTTATCTCAAGCCGCATTAATAAATGATTATTAGTTTACACATAAGCCCTCTTCAACAAAACAGTCAAACCATTTCTTTGGCAGGTATAGCACCCTATAAAAGTTAATGGTATAAAATCCTTTCACGTCTTACATAATATTACATGACCACCTGTTTAAAATAATAATAATATACTTTACATATCAATAAACAAGAGAATACTTCCAGGTGTCAGAGAATACCTGCTCTACATAAATTGCTAATGGTTTAGCGAGCCCTTGCGTAACATCTTTGATATGTTAATGTTAACTGCACTTTCAACGGGAACCGTGACATATCCCTTTGAAAATGTTGGCAAAGGTGTTGCTTTTGCTTTATTCTTACAATTTCAGTTGTAAGTAAGACATACTTATACTATCTATTTTAAACATTGAATAGTGACATAATAGGCAGCTAATAAGTGGCGCGACTTTATCACTATCAACTGTAGGCAACCGGCTAGATATCGAGATTTTTTTTATATAAAATCTGATCAGCGCCTCTGACGGGCACCGTAGAACCTATTTTTGCGGTACATTTTTAAATGTCAAACTCTTGTGACCCTACATTACAGAATCCCGCTACGATATCAAAATGCTAAGTACTTCTGTCGATTGAAAGCTAAGTTATTTCATAAATTGAAGTTTTTTTCAAACCCTTAATTTATGAGGCCAAGACTAAATAAAGAATGAACACGAATCTACTTCATTTTTTATTTGAACTGTAACGGGTATATAATATTATATTATAAAGTAAATTTAACTAAGGGATATTACTAAGCGTATTATTTTCGTATGTTTATATTGATGTGTACGGTATCAGTGTAATCACGAACCCAACTAGAAGTAATGTTTGCTTGAAGGCACGTTTATTTTTGTCTTCTGTCGACCTATCGATTTGTTACACCGTAGAGTCAAGGTGAAGTCAAACGAACTGTTTGGAATTTATCATATCTGTGTACTGGTAAAGTTTTTTATTTCTCTATGGGACGCCTTTTAAATGTAGAGCTTTTATTAAAGAGTCGCTTAAAAAAAGTTCGTGTCCTGTCATAGATTAACTACAGTTATATTATTATCATCTATATATTTTATTGCGAAACATGGATGTATTTCATACACCTCTGTCCACAATACGGGGATATTAAGTATGTCTTTGGTTGCAGATAAAATTCCATTAACTCGACTTATATTTTAAAGTTTAAATCGTAACTTTTTCGTAATATTAACTTACTGATTCCGCTACATCAAGATATTGCAAAATTAAACATTGTCACTTGTGGTTGTCAATTGTTTTACCTCAGGCCTTCATAATAAGTTCAGATTAAATTACATGCTTATCACACTATTTCACAATCCGTCGGACAAAATAATCTACCTTTGTATGACGATATTTAGCAATTATTTTATACATAAATTACATGGATTCCTATGGCGTGGAAAAATATTCCATCCAATTATATTATGCTCGTATCACAATATAAAAATGCTTTTGTCGTAGACCAGCTGTGAAAACACCATTGTTTGCTGAAGTCGACTGTTGAGACTGAGGTCGTTTCCACCATACGATTCTTCGACATTCATTTCACATTCAAAATTATATGATATCGGCCTAATAGGTAAGCTGATGGCAATCTATCGACCTGAGTTCATAGCAAATTCTCATCAATAAAAAAAACAAAACAGGCTAGTTCATTTTTAAACAAACTCGCACTCGTTTTGTCGGTCTCATATTAAAGCGGTATCGATTTTAGTTTAACAAAACACATTTATAAAACAATAATCTACGTAAACATAGCACGCAGGTAATCTGAAACCTGTATTTTTTCTACATTCTTGCTTGAATGTTGGTATCGTTTTCCTCACCTCACGTATTAAATGCATAGCCTTATCTGTTTTTGTAATTTGCACTTTAAACAATAATAGAGTAGACATCTTGGCACAAATTAGCAGATATTATCATGTAGTGACATGTGCCAACTGCGCGTTATTTTCCCGTCGCATAATAGCATAACGAGGATATCCTCTGTAAATAGAAATGCATGAAAATATGCATTAAATGATCTATTATGTAAATTATTATTCTATTATTATAAAGGTAAACTAGGTTTAATATATTGCTGTTCACTGTAAGTGAAATCATCATATTATGATCTGACTAATGAAGTTCAACTAATTAATATTTCATACGTTTAATTCAAGGGCAGCTATTTGAAAATAAGATAAAATAAAAGAAGTTCATCTCGACTATAATTTTGACGTAGAAGTGATTACCTCAAGGCACAGACCTACAAGCAACTTTAACAACAACACAAGGTGGACCAGAAACGTAAATACCGAAATAAAAATACGTGTTAAAAATGTTGTCCTAAGCTCTTCGGTTTTGAAAATACCTTCTAAAAAAAAATTCGCATAGTTATTACCATAGTAGAATATCAGAAATCAGTATGTAGAATCATCTCTACGTTACATGGGGTTTACTTTACAATTCAAAAATATGGATGTGTTAGAGATCACTGTCTAAAATGACACAATTTTATTCACGGTGGTATTTACTACCCAGTAAAGGATAATTTATCTCGAAGCTTTCTGCTATCAAATGAAACCCAAAAAAGTATTCCTAAAGTCACCCCGATATACGGTTTCTTTTGTGAACCGTGTAAAATACATGCAATCATGTATGAAGTTCCTATGGCTTTTTAATGTAGTTGAATTGAAGCGTATCAACCGAGGTGGGACCGCCCAATTCGTCAGTCAACTAGGAAATAAAAGTAAGTTAATATGGTGCTTGTAAGCAATGAACTAACAAGCTCTATTTGAGCACTATTGTGAACTAACACATTGATGTATTACTATTCACATAGAACATTTTGTAAGAGTTATTCTAGTTTAGGCCCTTCGTATACAAGGCTACACAAATCTTCGATAGGTACTCGATGATGACTTTTAGCGACTAGTGCGACTACCACCAAACAAATTGAGTCGCAAGACGAATATTGCCGATGACAAAGAGACTTATAGGTATATGAACTTCAAAGGATTTATATGTCAGTAGTCACTTGAAGACGAAAATTCGGCGACGCAACTTGCGGACCTCCATGGATTTGTATCACGGTAGTAGCTTGAAGACTTAAATCGTTGAGTATCGAAAATATGCGTAGCCTTGTGATCAAAAGGCCTTATAGTTATACTATTCCTAGAGGGCCAAATTAAATGTAAATAAACCTTAAATTTTAACCGATTTTATTTATGTTTCGCTTCAATAAATTCGCGACTAATATCCGATGTTACCAACATTTCAGTCGTTGTAAAATGTATTATTTGCCGGGAAGTGGTCGTATAGCAATTTCTCGTGCGATTACACTTCCGTAGCAACGATTAATCGTAGGCATTCAGTTAGGAAGACACTAACAAGCTGTTTAATTGCGGCAGACATATTTTGTTTCAAACTTTCAAGTGACTAAATAAAATCAAATGCTTAGAATTGTTTTAAGCACGCAAGACAGTTTCTACACAATTATTTTATTCAACGTTTTAGTCCAAACATTGATGATTACAAGCGATTGTTAATATAACAATTAACGAACTAAATTATTTTTGTGTTTGAGTAAATAATTTATAAATATTATACGTATACGTAAGTATATCAATATTACATAACCGCTGTAATACAAAACCTCATTACATGAATAATGTAAGCATATTGTTGGTTATTCTGTTTTGTTCAATAATTAGTTTTATGTAAATAATATCTGAAAACCTACGTCATACTTAATATAGTAATTTCATATTATTCTGTGAAATACTGTTGAATATGCATGTGCTTAGCTATAAATGTGTTTATTAATTAGCTTATATAAGAAGCAATACCGTTTTCAAACAACAACAAAGATATAAGTTCAAAACGTGATATTCAGTCCTTAGAAGCTCGTAGAATAACCCTCATTAATCCTTCGTTATCTCATAAAAGGTTTTTATAACAAAATCTTGTAATAAAACTTTTTACGAGGTGTAGCCACGGATTTAATATTAGACGCGGGTGATGCACTGTTAAACGTTCGTCTTAATGGAAGGAGCTCGACTTAATCGTAATTACCTCAATTATCTACTTATGTAATAGTTTTATGAGGTCTTTGCCCAAAGTGCGGTCATTAAAATGCACTATTAGATATTCATTTGAGGTGCTTGGGACTTGGGCGTATGAAAGAATTACTCGTGGCCTGTCGTGGCTAGCTGCTCCCATTAATCCTACTAATATTATAAATGCGAAAGTTTGTAAGTATGTATGGATGTTTGTTACTCTTACACGCAAATACTACGAAACCAATTACCATGAAATTTTGTATATAGGTAGCTGAAGACCCAGAATAACACATAGACTACTTTTTATCTCGGAGTTCGAGGGATCGAGATTTACACGGGAAGGTTTTCCATGCGGACGAAGTCGCGGGCGGCCTCTAGTACTAGATAAATACGTTAGTGTCCTATAAAGATTGTGAATTGCGACACTGGAAAGTGATTGGTTGTATTTTGACGTCATAGACAGTAATACCTTCAGTTTAATAGCACCTACATCATAATTCCATCGACTTCATCAAATATTTACTTGAGCATTATAGATTTGTAAAGGTATAATTTACAATTGGCCCCAGTCTTTGACGTACGATAGTATTGCGTAGGTATAATTTTTGCTTCACTCATTACTAATTCCTTTGTCAATTAGGTTCCGTTCTGATTCCCATAATGAGGTTTCAGTAATGAGAGCGATGATAACGATTGTAACAGTGTCACTGAATTCCTTTTGACTTGTTCAAACTAGGATTGCTTGTCTAAGGATTACAGTTGCGAAGCCGCACTTGCGTCGAGCATCCTTGGTTTGAAACAGAAAAGTAGAGTCCCTGTTTTTGTTCATGTAAGCAGCTCAGCAACTTAAAGGTCCGCTTTTCTTTCAGTCAATTATTCTTAGAGTCCTGAGAATCCCCAAAAAAACCGTAGTAACTATACTTGGAAGCCTTTTGATTGGAGTTAACGCCATATTAAATTCGTCATAAGTAAAGATATTATTTTTGGATTTAACTAACACGAAAATGACAGCATACCTAATGCTCTAGCCTCAAACAAAACGTGACAGACTGCATTCATATTATCAGCGGATATTTATCTTAGTTTTATTCACACATAAGTTAAACTACAGTTATCTTAACTATGAAGATAAGTGCTCTATCTTATCTTTTATCTTTTGAAGGAGTTTAGTTTTACAAATATAAAGTTCCGCAAGATACTCCACTTTTATTTGGTGATTCCGTATTTACCTAATGAGTGAACATGTTGTACTTATCGATCGTTAGACATTGATCTCTACCTTACAGTTAAGCTAAAGAAATGTTCTAAGTATTATGACAAAGGTCTGTAGTGCACTAAAAGAATATTCAATAATTCAGGAGCTCGGTTCTCTACTCTTCTCACTGTCGACTATTGACAACCAACAAGCTATCGAGAATCTTTGTTTAAAAATTTGAACAGCGCCTCTAACGGTTGTCGTAGGAACTATTTTGCCAGTACATTTTAAATGTCAAACTCGATACTCGACAGTACCGACTGTAGAGAAGCGCTACAGTAAGTAAATCACACACCGATTTAAATGGTAAATACCTGTCACAAGATATATCATTACGCTGTGACTTACAGTCGTAACGACCACAAAAAGTCCCTCTATTACTTCACTAGCTCATAATAGCGTGTCCCATTTATCACCTCATCTATTTTGGAACAAATTAATTTGTTGCACGTGAGGGTAATGGCGTCGAAAGCATAAAATAATGACAGCTATTCATTACGGGGTCTTCAGAATTGTCAAATATTAACAGATTGTAATGAAACCGAATGGATGTAACACGCAACTGGTTAGTGAGAGCAAAACGTTCACGTTTTTAACGAAATTTATGCGATTTTAAAACTTTCCACCGCATAGTGTTCAGTTAGCATTCTTTGCATGAGCACAGCGGATGACATCAGTAAAACAATGCAGGTTTGGTATTTATTCAACACGTAGGTACTTAATATTCAAAAGGCTTTTTTTGTAACAGTAAATACGAATTTACAATTGTGCATCGGCAAGTAGCTACATTTGATCATTTCTCTGGTGCAGTACAGAACGTTTTGAATAATCAGATTCCTTTTAGAAACATTCAAACCAAGCTTCTACCAGCTATAACGTATCTACCAACCAAGTTTGAAAGCTGGTATGATAAGTGATCTGATTAAAGGTCTGATTCATCACCTAGACCCAAGGCAAACGTATCACACGAAATAAGTTAAGAAAAATGCACTTTGCACAAGATTAAAAAGAAGCAATGCAAAACCCATTGAATTGACGTTATCTCAAGTTCTAGGTTTTTCCGATTCAGGTAGAATATAACCTACACTGTCCTACGCCATCTTCGTTCAAAACACACGGAGGTATGACGTTCATATCGATCGTATTGTTTTGTTAACACTTAGCGAATTACCGCGACTTCGGTCGCATATCGCAAATTGGCCGTGTCGTACGCGCATCGACCTTCAAACGAGCAAAATATTCTGCCAACTGTCAATGCTAAAAGTAAAATGTTATTTCAGAATGAAAATAACTGAAAAAATCTAAGTAGGTGGAACTCGTGCGGTTAGGAATTTGGTACTGATGTATGGAATATAATATTTTGCTTTTCATAAACGTAGAAAAAAATCAATAATGATTGCGTAGTTTTGTATTTATATAAATAAAATTAAGGACAATTATTAACTCCATAAATAAAAAATCCGGAGACTTGAAGCCTAAAATATAAATATTGCTGAAACGTCAGCCACAGGTATAATAACCGAAAAGAAGCCTTAAAACTAAAATGTTGAACCGCAAACATTTTTTTTTCTGTTTCTTGTTGTACATGAGCGTGTACTATCATTTAAACATGGAAGTGAATAATTTATCAATTTCACGATCACAGTCACGTAACCTTCACTATAAAACCACTAAATAGCTCACCTAGTTGGCTTCAAACACCCATTAAAAATGCATGCTCAACAAACTCACGGTACAATGACACACGAATTCTCATAGTTTTCAGAACGTTTACACAAAGCCATTACTCACTAGTCATTAGTTTTAATAAGGCTTTTAATTGCATAGTGCTAACAAAGAGGTTTTAATTCACAAAGAAATGTTATTGCTCAATAGTCTACGAGCTAACGTAAACGGCAACACGTGCAAACAGGACATTACGATGATTAAAAATGTTATAAAAGAAAAGTGTTACTATTTATAGATAACACTTTATCAATATTACAGTGTTTCTATATCTCTTGCACCTTACAGTGTCTACTAACCCATGATACTTTTGTAAGTAAACCCTATTGACATTTAAAAAGAGCAAGCCGTGAGTTTCTTACCATTTCTTCTCACGAGCATCAGCTTTTCCGAAACGGTGGTAGATAAAAAATATTTTGACGATTTCAAATACTTGTTAAAGTTTATGAAATAAAGAATATTTGACTTTGACTATATAATAAATGGGGTTAATCAAGTGGGGATATAAATAAATAATAATAAATATCACTGGACCACTCACACACGGTCATTTGATTAAAACTAAGCAGAGCTTGTACTATAGTAATCAAATAACTGATAAACATACTTATATATACATCTAAATACATACTCATAAAGACGAATTAAGAACCAGATTCAGAACAGATACTCGTGCTCATCTCACAAAAAATATCGTCATGGATATAGGTACATATTAAGAAGGCATTCAAATGTATGTAGGTAAGTGATTTAAATTATTATGCAATACTTGATCACCAAGTCGAGGCACCCGAGGCAGTTTTTTTCTATATTGTGTAAATATATTTTTTACGGGTTTTGTAACTACTAAAGTGCACGCACACGCTTATCTTATCTCGAAGATCTGTCTGATAATATCTGCATGCTTGTTCATATTAATACAAGATTCATTGAAGTATAAACTGTCACCACGGCGATAAAACAATGATTTCTTTTTCTATTTAAACGTAGAGTAAACACATGAAATGAACGTAAGTGAAACCTGTTTCTAGTACCTATGCAATATAGAATCACGATTTAATATAAATATTAAATAGTTAATAGAAAAACCTTCATCGTTTATGATACTCAATGCTTAATGCTGATTGCATAAAATCATCCAATATATCGGGTTCTTCACCGATTGGGATTTTCCCTTATTAAGTTTAATAAACAGCTTACTGAAAAACATATATTATAACATACGTAACAGCATATCAAAAGGAAATTAGTAATGTTTATTTATGTTTAACGACATTTATTATTGACCACAAGTACTTAATTATTATTTATTTCAAAGGAAGAAATATTTACACGCAAGGGGCGGTCATCGACCGACTTTACGACATTAAATATTACTAATCGTACTAACAAACTCTCTATTTGTATATATCAATTATCAACTAACCCAGTCTAGATGGAATCTTTATAAAGCAGGTTTCTAGAATATTGATCAGTGAGAAAAGATACCCATATTCTGCGGTAGTACCGCATTAATCTGCAAATCCTAGTGCAACTGCATGCAGTCTAGATGCCCTACTGATCGCCTGGAATGCGGCGAACGTGACCTGCCCAAACCGGCCCAAATTACATCAACCATTTGCATTGCAATCAGAATTTCTAAGGCGAGCCATGAATAATATCCATGCTAAATTCCCCTTGAGCTTGATCTTCGAAGCGTTTGTAGGACATTGACGAAGCAACGGTTCCGGGAAAGAAAAACTTGGTGCGATAGCAAGTTACTGCTGATAATGACTTGACGCCGGATACAACAAAAACCTGTTCGCATATTTTCTTCAATTCTTCCGCCCCTTGAACGAAGAAAAACCTGAATACCGATGCTAATGTTAAGGAAGTTTTTAAGCGATTTAAGGAGCCCCATATAAGGATATATTAACAAGTTAAGGTTGCAAGTTGTTAAACGAATCCCACGTTCGTTCAAGATGTATTAAATACCAATGTCATAGACACAATGAACTGAGAATAAAACCTTGATCTTTGCTACGTAGATCGGTGACGTGATGTGAAGACGAAACGTGCCAAATCTACCGCATTACAACAATATATTAGTTTAGATAGGTACAATATTTCTACAGAAATGACTATGAAAATGATAAAAATATGTTAAATACACAAAGGCGGCCAATGACGCACCTTTGAGAACTATGTAGGCAGTTCGAATAAAAAGAAATGTTAAGCTCTACTTTACTTAGAAAATATTGGGCCGAACAAACATTTGGAGGTCGACCTACATTCATACACCTTTTAACAAGAGAAAAGTAATTTATAATTTGTGTGATATATTCCAACAAATCGAAACACGTACCACAATATTATAGACAGTGAACAAATAAATATACATCCAACACACGTCATGTTTAAACAAATATTAAGTATAACAGATTTGTATCGTATGACCTAGAAGCATGCATAGGAAAGCTTGTTTGCCCTACAAAAGGGCTTCAATAGAGTGGTGCCATTTGTTTCCGTTGCCCTACAAAACCCCACAGACTATGCAATCGATACCAATGGGTCGACGGCCTTAAAACCTTATGTAGAGCAAGGCAATTACTGAAACGTGCTTTAAAAATCGTTATCCATAGTCGAATGGTGTAATAAATGAGCTATTGTGAACGGCATTCGAGTGCACCAATTATTTTTTCTTATTAACCTCTCAGTTTTCTCAGTCGATGCCAATTTATTTAAAGTTATCTGCAACTTGGCAATGTTCCGTCGTATTTCGCTTTTCCTGTTGCATTAACTCTTTTAGATCTGCGTCATTCCTTCAAACGTTGAAGATCGTTTTGCATAAATTAGTTACGTCATGTAGAGAAATGTGGATTCTTAAAACCAGATTATATTTGAGCTGAACTACTGTTATAATTTAAACATAGAAAAAGCCAAATGTTACATTGTGTTTTGCTGTTAAAAGATTGTTTTCATCTTGCAGTATTATAGTTTGTATAAAATAAACGTTAGAAACAGGTTGAGCGGGGTATGACGAGCGTTGTTTTTCTGCGAAATCTGCTGAAGTCATGCTTAAATATTTTTTAGACGTTTGTGTAAATCTCATGGTCTTAGAGCAGATTAATTACAAAGATAGCACAGTCGCATATTAAGCCAATGTTTTGACTGCCTAACGGGTTATTCTGTGTAATCAACAGTATGTATAACGCAATATAACTGTCTCGCAAACAGTTTTGGTCACTAAGAAATAATAATACGACGTTAATCTTCCAGATTAAATCGAGCTATATTAAATCTAAGGTTAATGTGACAACTATTACCGTATAATTCAAACACCCATTAGCCAATTCTATTAAAACTTGGCATCCATTAAAACTCTTCAAAGCGCTTTCCATACAGGAATGAATGAATGCGTTATTATGGAAATGAAGTGTTCGTACTGTTCTTTATTCATTTACAATGTTGCACCATTGTGTTCCATAACAAATTGAGAAGTTTGAACAAATTAAGAAATAACATATAAGTGTCCAAACCACGAACAAAATATTAAGTTGCTTTCGTAGTAAAATAAATATTAATTATTCATTGCGGTTTGCACACTACACACCCATTTGTCTGTAAGAATTTATCGTACGGAACAGTAATTAATTTCACAATGTGAACTTACATGCTATCTTGATCTTTATTATTCGATTACATAGTTTCAACGTACGTATTTCAGCGCACGTTCGAAGCTAAGAACAAAACGGTACGTCGAAATTAGCATTTCGTCGAGATATACGAGATAGCACATAGCAGACTATTGGACGCCGCGGTTCAAATATAGCTCGCATTAATAGTACACTTTATTTCCCGAGCGACTATTTCGCATTGAGTGAAATACGGCCGAATGTGTCCAGGCTCCTGGACGAACGCCAACGGTTCAACAACGATATAGCCGACTACTGGAAGAAATACTAAATCAACATTGTTCACTTTGTCATTTGCTAAGTAAAATACGTCTCCCGCAGCGTAGGTAAATCTGTAGAACAATCTACAAGCCTAGACTATTTGTTTGCTTTGTGAAAAGATGACACGATAACATGATCCGTTCATTTACTTAAGCGCTTGTTTTCACAAGCGTGATGTAACTCAATAAATAATGTAAGTAGTAAAATACTTTCGCAAATACATATGGACTTGATAAAGCAGCAACGTCGCTGTTTTTGCAACAAGTTCTCCTTTATTGGAAAACATCCGTTTCTCATGACATGCCTTACACGTTTAACAGAATATATTCACGTTTCCACACGCAACGTATCTATCTTTATGGATCCTCGGCCTCTAATCTGATCTCACAAGATTTATACATCAATCTTTTCTCGGTAGAACATGTATCGAGAGGAGTTGAACCAAGACTATGCATCAAATGAACTCGCACTCACGTAGATTACACTCAACGCTTTTTATCGGCCAATTTATCTTATCTTATAGTTTCTTTGATCAAAAACGGCAATTTATCATTTGCTTGCATTAATTGTGAAACTGCTTTGATGACATGCGTTGTAATATTACACGCAAATACCATTTGTGATTGTTGTCGCAAATATTTGTTAAAAGAAAATATCGTTTGTTGCAACTGTCCAATACATGGTACCTATTCACATTCGTAGAAATTCTCAATCGTAAGTAATAACGGAATCAACCTTCATTCTACTTCGAAACGTGTTTGAAATGTAAGCCATGAATTCTATGTTACGATATACCTACTCAATGTTCTGAGACAAAACTATTCATAAAAGTATACACACAGGTGTGTTACTAATGCTGTATTAAGGACAAATATTATATAGGTACTTGGTATTTATTCGTAATGGCTTAAATACCATACCATAATTATCTAAGTATCTACTACACTTAAATGTTATGGATTAGACCCAAATATCATATAGTTTTTATAATCCGTTATATATTCATATTGAGAACAACACAATATATGAGATGTTTTATGATTGCATTGTAGATCTATGGTCGCACCTTTAATTGAGTTTTCAGTGAAATTTTAATTTATTTCATTAGAGTAAAAATAAACTTTTAGTATGCTTGCCAATTATCGGGAATTATATTTTTTGGGACTGGACCTTAATGAGAAGTGCCCTATTCTGTATCGTAGGTAGGTATGCACATATTATTATATGTAGGGTTATAGTCTGATTGAAATGTCTTCCTATTACATTTAGAATATATTGTATGTAATGCAATTTAAATCATAGGTACCTGAAATAATCATCATCTACAGAAAATAAAGTGACAACTATCACCTCATTTGCATTCCAATACAAAATCAAAGAAACGGATTTGTGACGTAAACAGTACATTTTTGGACAATGACGTCATCTACATACAGCCTCGACACTCGACACCCTCCCACTGATCGTATAATAACCTTTTCAATAATGATCATGACTAATTTCCACCGCACGAAGGCTTTGAATACGCTTACGCCTAATAAGGCTAGAACCAATCATTGTAGGCGCCACGATATTTATGTTCTAAGAACCTAGAATGACTTGATAGGCTGTTGAATAGACGAACAGTGAGTAATCAAGTAAACTCTTTTATGTAAGTAATGAAAGTAAATTGTAGTTATAGTATTTTTAAAGAAGTTTCTATGCTTCTTAGAACTATATGATGACAAATCACTTCTAAAGTACAACATATACGTACGTACATAATATCACGCCTTTTTTTCCATGTACGTACTACGTATATTTTTTGTATTGTGCTACAACGCGGTAACACTTTGACTGCCAAATTTTGTGAAAATCGGTTAAGCGGTTTTCTATGTTAGCGTAACATAATGTCAATCTTTCGCTATCATATCATATCAACTGGAATTGAACCAAACTTGAACATAAAATGCGTTACAGCCAATCGACTACTGAAGATTTAATCACTTAACAATGACTACAACAAGGATTAAATAATGTAATGAGTCATGAATTCACTAGTCACGTGTTACTAGGTGTGCAGAATTGTAGAAAATATCGTGGACCTTGATTATATTATTAATACTCACGATATCTGCATCTGATATTAAGTTATAGTAGCATTTATCAAGAGTAACACATACTCAATTTGCAGCTTATGTGCCATTTAATATTACTACGAAATAATACGACATTAGTATGACGATTTGATAGAAGAATAGCCTTAACTACTTAATTTTTTAATCTCTAATTTACAGTAAGCGCATTCCGCCCTCGCAATATGATAATGTTGATACAGATCTAATGTAGATGAATCCGTAACGAGGTCTAAATACTTGAAGCGTCTGTTTTACATAACAGAGCAACAGCGTTGAGGAACTACAAGTGATTGCGTTTGTGAATCAGAGCGCTCCTGCGGCGATGGTGAAGTTCCACACTTACTCCGCGGACCGTGAACGGTATTTACCGTCTCGTTTACCTCTCACACCATTCACAAGGCCCTTGTTGACGAACAGACATACCGATACAGTCACTATGAATACCTTGTTGGTAAACACCGACCTAACAATCGCACTAGGGACACAATACCCTCAACAGATATGAGAACTATTTGTTTTGTGTTGCTTGTCAATCGAATCGAGCCCCCATTCAATAAAAGTAAATATGAAATTGGTATCATTTTCTTCAGCATCAATGCCACATGCGTCACAGCATTGTGTTGTGTCGTAGTTGATTAACAGATAGCTGGCCCAATGTCACACTACAACAACCCGTTTTCTTTCAACTGGTATAGGGCGCACGCGATGTCAGTCTCATTGTTAGTCCGCAATCATAAATTCAATATTTTTAGCTAATAATAGTGATTGTAATTCATAAATTCAACAACACGCTCGTACCAGCTACGGTTTTCACAACATTAATTACGACACACAAATACTGAAATGCAATAGATACGAGTGACACGGATCGCAATCACACCGCGACCGGTCACGTTACCTTATGTTAACTGATCACTAATATTACTTGGTCAATAATACTTATTAGCTAAATATAAATATGTTTTTGCACAAAAAGCATAACCACAAAAGAAAGCCATCTTCACGCACGACTTGCAGCGATCTGACAATTGATCGTTACAGATATGAAACGTGACTAAAATTGAAACTTGTTTGGGGCCAGTGAAATCATCTGTTTCAGTCGATCCAAGTAAGAGTAAATCCATCATTATAATTCAATATAATGTTCTTACAGCTGCATCATTGTCAAATCTGTTAGCTTAGTAGAAACACAAAGACGCAAAGAAACCGATTTCTCTCAGACTGGCTATAAGAAACTTATTCAATTCCATCGATTACGTGACGCAAACAATGATAGCCAAGTAGTAATGATTAAGTAAGTGTAAATAATCGTGGGGCGGGTTAATCAAAAATGTCATGGTAGTCTTCGACTTCCTAATGTTATAGCAAAGCGAAGCGCGTTCTAATCTCAGAAATAGCATCCACTGAGGCAGACGAAGCATTTTGCACTTCTGTGACCTTTCGATGGCACGCAAACACTGCGATTGCGTCGAATCGGAATCATTCCAATAAAAGCTTTACTATTCGACTCGGTGTTCAATCGATACTTTGAGAAACTTTTTAATGATATCTTTCTCTTTTAATTCCAGATTCCACGTCCCGGGTTGTATTTATTTCGAGAGCTGGACTAAATTTTTGGTAAGCACTTACTTTTATAGCCAACTTCTTGGCTCGTCATAAAATCACTAATGCATAGGAATTCCGGTCACGTCTTTTACATCCGTCGCTCCGTCCGCACTTGAACGTTACTTTTTTATGTCATAGAGGAGTCACATCCTCTCGCGCAAAAAATACGGAAGTACACCCGGTGAACTTACTACATGTTTCTATAAGGTGGTCTATTATTATACAACAGCAACAATTACTAAGGTTATTTTTGTATTATTTTAATATCGTTGGTGTGACAAATGTGCAACGTCGAATGCCGGCCATGGTTGCGCAATTTGAGGTCGATGCCACCACCGCTCCCACTGCGATCGATCTACTAAAACTGTTCATTATTTTATTGCGACTGGTTTAGTAACCGAGCATCTCTATCATCTGATTAAAAGTTAGAAATTGTTTCTTTTTAATATTCATAGTTTAGAAAGTAGAAGCAGATGCCTTTTTGCAAACTTTGCTAGTTAAATGGAGATTCGATTTGCAATTTTATATTCATGAACGGCGCATCAAACAATGTTGTTCATATTGCATTCAGAGAACCTCTCATGGTAGATGGCGTGTCGGCTGCTATTGGATCTCAAGGCCAGTGGGTTATGCAAATGAGTTTGATGCATGAATTTTCGGTCTACTTGATTTCAATTGAATTTCTCAAATAGTATCTATTGACTAAACAAACGAGCTCATTGTTGCGCGAGCTCAGCGCTGTAGCAAAATGCTAGAGAAATAATGTATTTTAAGTAAATTTGAGAACAGGAAATGACCGGACACAATGCACATAACAACGAAAAATATTTGGCAACGTCAGTCTTTATATCAAACAATCCAAGCAGACAGCAAATGGTTCGTTACCAAAGCCAATTATCTCAATGCGGTTTTTACTGTATTTAGCTTTCACCCTTATTTATGATTAACAGCCAGGGCCATTGTCGTCCTTATTTAAATTTAGTTAAAGATTCGGTCCTTGGATTAAAGCAGGGACGAGTGAGTGCATCTTTTGTTAACATGGTTAAAGAAAAGTGGAACTATATCCTTAGCCTCATTTTGTTTTATTTCGTCCTTAAATGAAAGCCATGTTTTGATTATCGTTTATTAACTTATTTTGAAAATTTTCGATTAATTTTGACCGATCTGTCTAGATTCTGAAAAAAAAATTAAAAGGTCCATTTCGGTATCTTTTTTATTGGAACATTGCTTAACTTCGCTCGACTGGTGCGATCGCCTGTTAGTCTCGGTCAATCAACGAAAATTAATTACACGGCTCAATATAAAATTATCAGCATCATCTCAGATTGAGAAGATAGCTTGGAGAGTTCCTTCCTGATTTCCAACCAACTCTAGTTCCGTATTAGTCGTATTAGTAGTTACTCGATTGGGAAAGTAACGAGTTTATAATGTTCTTTCCTTAATACATACGTGTTTCTTAGTAACTAAGTTGTTTTAATGATATATGTTTATTTATAGGAAAATTGCTCGTTGCGGTCAATTGCGCTAATTGATCAGTTTTTTCCTCAAAATTATAGAAATTAGTTTTCCTTGATTTACTTGTTTGGGAAATAGCCATTGCTTATTACAATGTTTATATATGTCAAGCAGGTTATACTAGTTTGGTAAAGAAATGTGTGCATGGAACATATGTGGAGAGGTTCAGTAGTTTTCACCCATCCTCATTGAATACTGGCTAAACTTGCTGTGTTGCGTAGAAACACTCAGACTGTTTTGCTCACAAAGAAGTTTAGCTGATTGTGATAATGAGTGAAACGTTAGGCTAGGAATATTACGGTATTCTCTTTTAAGATTGGAAATGAGTTACAGATATTACAAACTAAAGGTTAGGGTGTTAAGGATCGCGATAATGATGCAGCGAAAAGATCTTCAATATTCGAGTATATCTTACTTAAAAGACAGGTACATGACTTGTTTACAAAACTTTTAAATATGTTATAAATTTTTATAAAACTAAGTCTCGAGTAAAATTTTAAACTAGACTTTATAAACGCAATGAGGTTAAATTACCATTTAAATTATTCTGCTTATTATAACCATATGCGCGTAGTATTTATTAATGTGTGCCATCAACAATTTTCCTTATAAGGTACTTGTGCGCCGTAGTACTTAGGCTTAAGAAAATTATTTTATCTCCATATTCAATAACCCCACTCAGATGGTATCCCTCCCTGCTGTGAAATCTAATCGAAATAGATTTGCAATGCTCGTAAAACATATTTGCAGGTTCATACCATACCGTTTTCAATTTATTTCACATCGTTATATAATTTAACACTATCCTCCGTTGCATAACGTTAATAACAAACATGCCATCAATTTATAACGACAGATTATATTAAATCGTTTAACTCGTTTAAATTGCCCTTTGTAGGATAATAGACGAAAAGGTATGTTAATGTAATCCCAATCGAATCAGTAAACGATCAACTTTCACAATCACTTGGAGACTACAAAAAGCCGGTGTAATTGCTCTCGCGAATTATCTATTCTACCTATTTGCTATCTATTCTAACAGTGTATTTGCAATACTCGTCTAACAATGACTGCTTTTTGCTTTCCTGCTTGTTGCTCGTGTATTTATCGATAATAGCGTAATATTAGTGTTGCATAATTATGAATGAACTGTTGGATCGCCACTGGCGCAGTCGGCCGCCGCGGTCGGCGCTCGCCAGTATCTAAACAAACTACCCTACAATAAAAATGTCGATAAAACAGTGATAAATAGTTTCGAATCTAGTTCAAGTGTGTGCAATTTAGAATAATGTGTCTGTGACGTGTGTGATGTTACAATACTAACAAAGTAACTTATTGTGTTCGCGACAGAGAAAGTTAACCGTAGCTTTACGTCTGTGGATTGCGCGTGCGACCTGCCGGGCTGCCTTACCGTTCACGTGTAGGAAACGTCATTTGTTTGTATTCTTAGGTGTCAACGTGTGAAAAAATATGAAATTAAAAATCTACTTACCCAATTTCTCTGCAATTTTTAAAAATCCTACGCTTCTAATGATAAACAAAGAAAGTCTTTATAGAATACGTTGTAACTTGCAGCTATCCGTATAGAAATGTGATATTATTTGTAAGGGAATGACCTGGATAAGTTTAAACCGCCATTGGGTTAATAAACTGAGCAATGGTCCATAAAGTTAACGAAATCAACGGAACTGTCAATTTTTTATAGCATATCGATACATTTTGTTGAGTAATATCGGTCGAAGGACGTAGTTTTGCGTAAATCGGTCGCAAGGAAACGGTAATAATTTCACTTGCGTGTGTATGAACTGTACAAACCATTTGTTTGTATCGTACTACGAGTAACATGATTACCGGCTTGTAATTTACAAAAAGGTTTTGTTGTCAAGCTAATGTTACTAAAAAAATGTAATAAATAGTATTAGTAAACGCAACATTCATTGATATAATAACACAGGCCTATTTAAATGTGTAACTCAATCAACCTGTACAATACACACATATATACAAACATACATAATATCACGCCTTTTTCCCATAGGGGTAGGCAAAGAACGCCACTTGAAACAATCTTTACACTAACTTTCTCGAATCCCTACAACTTGCCATATGTTAACAATATAAAAGTTGTAAAATCTAACGACATTAAAACATGCATAGGCATTTTCAATTAGATATCTTACCAACAATCTCAAATTACCATAATTCAATATTAATTTAACTTACGTTCTAGTTTGTTCGTCTCTCGTAAAACCGTGTTGATATTTAGATGTTTGTGCAGAGAGCGTAAAGCCTTGCATACATCTCGTATGTCCGCACATCAGACTCACTAAACAGATCATTAGCAGTGTCTTAATAAGAAAATATCGTGATAATAACAGATGTAGCTCTAACTATTCATTTCAACAAAAAGTATGTTGAACTGCGACAATTAACTTTTTTACTGAAAGTTGTATGACTGACTGTTCTTCAAACATATTGTACGTGTTTTACGCATTTTCGTTAGCTGAAATTATAGGCAATTAAAATCAACTACTTTGTTTTACTTTGTAATTTCATTTGCGTGTAAAACGTGAATAGCGGTTGAACTAACTAAAGTTTTATTAGTGCGAGTGCATTTAAACTACAGTCGTAGATACAAAGTATGTCAGTTGGTTTCCATTCGAGTTCCATGTCGTCTGAGACTCCCATAGCGTTATTAAAATCCCATTTGCGCGCTACGCGGTACTACTTCTTTTACCGCTAGGTACGATAACATACTTCTCTTATCAATACGTTAGTTGCAACGAAACATTAACTTTCTCAATGATAAAACTAAAATAACATTGCTTTGAACAATACTATTTCCAACTATAAAAATCATTTTAGTTCTCGTTTACATCGTTTTCACAAGCAAAAATATCACAACATTCTATATTGAACACTTTCTTTAGACAGTAGCGCGTGCAATCCATAGGTTTTAAAAATTCACTAAACGTACAATGTGAATAAAGACGCAAGTGAAAAGTGTGTGAGTTGTAAATGAGTATCCATGGTGAAGTCGATGTCGGAGGTAGTGGTGGTGGTGAGAAGCGAGTCGCTCGATGTGTTCCGCCTGCTCGAGGCCTGGTGGCAAGGTCTACTGATCCTCGTACGACTCGTCGTCTCGTACTGGAGGTTGCTGCAACAGGCTGCTTATGGTAGGCATCGTTTAGATCGTTAGCTAGAGCATTTTAGAAAAGTTTAGGTGCTGCCAAACAACAAATTGATTTAGTAGAAAGCAAATAGAATGTGAACCCAGTGCAGAGGACACTCAGGGGACTGTACTACTCACTCAATCCAGCGGGCAGTCGAAGCACAATAGCCCTCGAGCCCTGAACTTTTTCCAAGAAGACCATCATTTCACATCGTTTACTAAGATGTAGCAAAATTGTTCAAGTTCCTAAGCAAGACCTACAGTTAATTAATTTCTAAAACGAAGAAAATAGCGAATAATATAATGATTTTTAGTTCTAAGTACTGTTGTATTCAAGTGATGACACTACTGATGACCTGTCATCAAATTATGTGGCAATTAGCCGGCGCTGACGCACGTGCACGCGCAAACACATGTGCACGTGGGTGCATACTGCTACTATCTATGTACTTTCTTCATTCTAACAACCATTTTTCTCTCGGTTTCTATGACCTAGCTTCAAAGCTTACAATTCTCACTGGTCGACTTACTAACTAATCCCTTTTGTGAGGTACATTTAGCGGTAGTTTATCTATTCAAACTGTTCCTGTTTTATTCATATGAGTTTAAACGCTAATAAATAGATAAACTACCGCTAAATGTACCTTAAAAACCGGGGGTGACATTATGGGTCATTCAATCTGTCCTTAGCTTTCAATAACGAGCACGTTCTTTTAAAGAGAGAATTACATTATTTAATATCTAACTTAATTTTGGATGTGGTTTCGCACATCTTCTTTCACATTTCGTCTGAACTCGCGTAGATATACGTTGCATAATATCACGTCACAGGTGGTGTGCCGTGACCGGGCAGCTGACCGAGCTCTTGACGAAATATCTCTTGTATTCTTGTAATGAGGTCTTCTTGAACAAAAGAAACAGTGACAATATACGCCTGCAATGCGATTACGAACTTGCGATACTAAATAGTGATAAAGGCGCCTTTGGAACGATTACACTTACTGAAAGAAAATGACACGCTGAAATTTCCATGTAAAGAATTGCCAATAATGGCATCGAAATCACAGTTGCTCGTGATCGCCCCTCAAAATTTCAATGAAATTTGTATTGTGTTTCAATAAAGTTAGTTCCTTGCGGACAGCCTATAATAAAATTAATCCCATTCTACTCGATCGGTTTCGAATCCTTATAAAATTATGAATATGAAAGTAAGCTTCTTACAAAGCCACAATTTCAATTCTAATGCGAATAATTGGTATTTGTGAAAAGGTTTCACAGAGATTTTCAGAAATAAACCTTACTAAGTGGATATATTAAATTCTTTAGGTACGAAATACTTCATACGTTCTTCGAAATTCCTAACTCCAATTAGGTATTTCACAAGAATGTTCTTGTACATTAATAACATATTTTAATCAACAATAGATAACACTGATAACACTATCGGACATTATAACACTCAGCTACTTGTGAATCGGGGTGTAAAGCCAGAGGTGCGTTTAATTAGGTGCGTGTACGAAGTACGCTGTATAATTAACAGATTACTGTTTGATAATGTAGCCTAGATTACTATCTTACTTGTTGAAGTCATATATATACCAGGTCATTGTGATATGAAAAAGTAAATTACCAAGTCGATTAATAATGTTCAACATCTAATTTGTACATATATAAAATACTTTAAGACCTATTTTGTACCTGTTACTTATGTAATGACAAATCTATTACCATCTTAAAATCTTTATTGAACCCACAATTTAAATAAGACACCTGTAAAGTGTAAAAATAACTTTAAACCTCTAGAAAAATTTTGTAATATTAAAAAAAAAATGTTTATATTTTTTCAAACGAAGGCGAAGGCCTTCTCGTATACATATAACAGCTAACGATTCAGTCTTCAGTCAATTTCATGAGTTAGTCAATAAGATGTTGTTCTCATAACTGCAACGAATCCCATCTAGGCTAGCGTAACCTTGTTGGTTCAGTTATTATTTTTGAAAGACTTCACCTCGTGCTCAATGGTTTTGTTGCGTGACTAGTGCGTGTCAACGACCTTTGTCTTAGAATAAGTATAGGATATTTATTGATTGGTCCGTGTGGTTGATTGCAGAGCTGAAGTTGCCTGCGTCGGCGATGATGGCGCCCAGCGTGTTCCAAAGGACGAAATCGCCACGCTCCTCACCCGGTAACCTGCCAAGGAAACTACAGGTAATTATCAATATTCATCTTACGTTACTCTATAAAAATAATATCACTTTCTGGAATATATTGGAACTATCTAAATCTTTCAGCTCGCTGTCTGTTGCCATAAAATAATGTCAGAAAATCTTAATTAAGTCAATAGTCGGAAGCCAAACATAGATCGATATTTGAAGATTCCGTTGATCCATTGAAAACCTTTTTCAATAAGTGCAATTTCATAAGTAATTTATGGACCACAACAATCAATAATCTCTTTTTCCTCATATTCCAGAACGGCACAGAAGCGTCCGGCCAGTCAGACCCAACGGCAGACTCGAGTCCTGGCAACTCCATATCTGATGCCGAGAACTTCGAGTGCTACGGAGAAGGCGACAACGATGCACCTCCTAATGCGTTAGTTTCTACCTCATAAAGATACCATTTTCTTAAATAAAACCTATAAAAGTTGTAAAGAAAGTAGAATGATAGGATCGTATTACAAGCGAGGAGGACTAATTATAGAAACAGTTTCCAAGCCTATTTACTACTAATTAAGTAGACAGTTCAAGTTATTGCATATTTCAAGATTCGAATCCCGGTAACCTAGGCTTGAAAAGTATCAATACTTTTGACTGCCAAAATTAAGCCACGTTAAAAAGTATACGTAAGAATGTTTATAATTTTTTGGCAAAATTTATAACTCATTTCTATATTCAGTATCTTGATCGTATATTAACGAGCAAAGGCTTCGAAGGAATTAGACAAAATAAGGAAGATGGAACGTGTGTTTTTTAAGAACCTCAACTTATGTTACTCTTTCAAATACTATTATTGTATTGGAAGTAGGTTCTGACCGCATTAGTTAGTTTGATATTAGTGACTTCGAACTCAAACCGTAACAATATTTTTGGTACCATCTGGGGGCACGGAAGTGCCCCCGCAAGTCGAGCAAAAAAAAGCGGCACGGCCGTAACATCCTTTTCTCGAAGCAATTCGGGCTATGTTTGACACCCCTATAATTTCGTTGTGGATAAAACAAGAAGCCTGGATTTTCAGCAACTAATCAGTCATTGTATAAAAACGGTATATTTAAAATTTCAGTCAATTTGAACCAATAGTTTAAGAATGACAACTTGTTAAAATTTTGAATTTTGTCACTCACTGATTCACTGATTCACTGACTCACTGACTCACTGACTCACCGATCATCAAAAGTCTAAGGTACTTCTAGCAGACTTAGAAGCTTAAAATTTTGAATACAAATAGGGTTTAGTGTCTTAATCATGGGAAAAATTTAATATTTTCTAATTTCGGTCCAGTTTTCTAAATACACCAACTGCAACAATAACTTTGTAATCCTATATAAATGTATAAGATTACAAGGTTACATTTGCAGTTAATGAATTATTATTACTGTAGAAAATAAAATAAATAGGTGTAAACAGGTACCTACTATATGAGGCATAACGGGAGGGGGTATAGGGTGGGTAAGGGTATTTAGCCCATGAAACTGAACAACATACCCATAGGAAAATATGTTGAATTATGAAAAAAAAACGTCTTTCCATACAAATTGGACTTATGTTCGCTCTACAAAAAGAAGTGAGATGCCATCAAAAACATTCTGTAAAAACCTCAAGTCTCGCCGTAAAAAGTTGTGAGATCTATATAATACCAAGTCGAATAATCTATTTAGTCTCTACTTAAAGGACCTTCTGTCTTAAGTCATTACGTATGTTATTATCATGCCAATTTAAAAAAAATACCTTTAAAACAAATGATCGACTTGGTCATCGCAAGAGAACACAAATTCGCCATTATTAACATTTCAGGAGCATTAACTTCTCGTCGTGCTGTGTAGTATACTAATAATTAAATCATGCGATGGCCAGGTCGGTCTATTTGTTTTAAAGGTATTTTTTTAAATTGGCATGATAATAACATACGTAATAACTTAAGACAGAAGGTCCTTTAAGTAGAGACTAAATAGATTATTCGACTTGGTATTATATAGATCTCACAACTTTTTACGGCGAGACTTGAGGTTTTTACAGAATGTTTTTGATGGCATTTATTTATTCATGGAGTTCGACAATTCATGTTATTTCCGGTAAACTAATTTAATGCCAGTAAAGCAACGCCCTTTGACACAAAAACTAATAATAGTAAGACCTATGAAATTGAATTAAAGTATAATTTCAAGGATTAGACCCATGAAACTGGACAGGTGTTCCTTCCGCATAAGTGAAATCATAGCCTGTATTAGACAAGCGAGGGACGGTAGAAATGACATAGTTTTCCTTTTTTTAGCTGTAGTTTTTTAACTATGTTTTCTATTACTGTTAAAGCATGCCAATTGTCGAGAGCTTTAAATTGAATATTTATATATGAACTATTATCCGGTTCGACATCTATACGTATAATAAAGACGATTGCTCCAAATCAGAAATGAATAATAGAGATTTTCCTATACATTATTGACAACCGTTCAATTTTAAAATAGATATCGCTGGCTTCAATCCAACTGATTCCGATCAATGATTGTAATTTATTAATTGATCAGTCATAGAACTAAGATTGGCCGATGACATTGTAAGTTAACTAAAGTGTGTACCAAGCTTCATACATCATTTTGAAACATCTTACTGATGAATGTTACGAATGATCACAGCTGTCAAAGATCTCATTAAGGCCGTGTTTGTTTACAAAATATATATCAAAAGAGATTTATAGACGGTATAAGCTATATAAACACAATTTGTAACGCATACAAAGTAGAATATTTTTTACTAGCGGTCAACGGTATCGTAAAATGTCTTCCGTAAGTCATTTCAGTTGATGCGCAACATATGATAACGTACTATGTAATGACTTTCTTTTTTCTTTAGATAATAATGATCTGTGTAGTTTTTAAAGCCTTGCGTAAGGCTATAAACCCATTTACAAATAAATACATAAAACATCTGTAGCCGAGTTTAAACTTGCGGTTTCCGTTTGTTTTTTTCCAGTTTCCCAAAGGAACTTATTAATACCTAGACCTAGTTTTCATTATGTTTTTTATTTCTGTTTGCTAAAATCTCTAAACAGAGATGTATTCAAGGGCTACTTCTAACAAAAACTTAATAGTGGTACCTACTAGCATGTATTTACAAAATTTAATATTTTTTTTTATTTTTGCTGTACAGGGCAGAGAATGGAACCAGAAGTCCTGGCAACCCCTTGAACAGACATTCTTGGACACGCACCAGCTTAAGGCGAACACCACCGAGGTATGTTCGTATATCCATATTTTTCACATAAATGGGCACTATTAGACGTTAACAGATCCCACCAGTACGTAAATTGAAGTACCATGGAATAGAAATATAGTAAAAACTGAACGATTTGTTAATTATCGCCAACTAAACGTGCTTGCCAAATCAAATTAAAATTTATGCCGTGGGATGAAAACATCGCCTTTGAGGAAAATTGTCAATGGCGCCAAGATTGGGGTTAACATTCTGTGGCATAATCGTTAAGTTTGACCGCACTTGAAATTGTGTTTGTAGAGTAGGAGTGAGATTTTAAAAGCACTAAGTTGACGGTCTAAAGTATTTCCGTTCAATAATAAACTATTAGATGTTAGTACCACTTCGCGGCATCTTTAGAACCTTTTATTTTTAAACTTTCGCTTTTAACTTTATTTGTGTTATTATTTCTTCTGTTTTTGTGTGATTTGTTTTGTTTTGCTATTCTTTTGGTTCGCTTGTTTTATTTGTGTTGTATCTTCCGTAGCCATCAGGAGAATCTGCCGCATCGGCGATGGGGCTCCATGAGACAGTAAGCTATCTTTTCTTTTACCTTTTATTTGCTTTATGTACCATTAGGCTACACATATATTCGGTTCGGCATTCATCAGCCTAGCCGGGCGGCAAAACCGAATATGTTTAGATGAACCTGATCGGCACTAGCCGAAGAAGTAAGTCTAGTCGGTTTTGTTGTTTGATAAATATTGCCGAACCAAACATGTGGGTAGCAAGTCTTACGCATTGTCGACTAACGAGATACTAAAACAGCGACTGTATTTCAGTTTTTAATTCATTTAGGTAGTTGTTGCAGCCGCTTGAGTTTCCCGTTTACTTCGACAATGTGTAAAGACTCTTATTTATCTAAAAATATGCTAAACATAATGCAGTAAGCTAATACTTTCTTTAGTACGTTTCAAAGAGTGAAATTAACCATGGGATCTTTACTTCTCACGTGTATTGTTAACCTGAATGTTTCCGATTGGAAAATTGAGAAGTGTTATGTGGCAATGTTTGTTCTTATTTCCTAAGCCTACAGTTATTAATTATAATATCTACTAGCCCTGTGTAATATAGGTGTTTAACCCTATTTTTTAAAACTTAAACCATAATATTTTTGAACTTCAGGTATAAAATTTTCAGTTTATTTATTTGACTACAATGAACACTTACAACCAAATTAAAGCGGACTATTATACTCGTATATTAGACATTAGTTCAGTTTCAGATCAGTTTTGTATTTGACATGAAAATAATACTAATTCGAACCGTAAATTGTAACAACTAGCATAATAAAATATATATTATGATTCCCACATTAAAACTTTTGCAAATTATAGTAGGTAAATAGTAAGTCATTTAATAAAAAATAATTGCGATCCATGTAAATGGCGTCTGGGTTTCCTTGGTGATAAAACAGTAGATATGAATAATAAATATGTAAATTATACAATTGTGTACATACGATTCAATAGTAATAAACAATAAGCATTATTTTTCAATTTGCGATAACGTCCTATCCGGGGGATGATTCCAACACAATAATAAATTAGAATTGGATTTTATAAAATCTTTGGTTATATAAACGTGAATTGATTTTGGAAATGTAGTCAAAATCAACCCATTTCTCGTTAAATCGACGATTAAACTACAAAGTAACAATATTGGTCTATTCTCTACAAAGTGTTCCTTTCTTCCTGTTGTCCTTTTCATAGTCGGAAAACGTTAAACAAAGCTCGGCCACGAATAGAGAGGACAGACAGCCGTCAATCGAGATAGATTCCACTACATTTCGATGTCAATACCACCACCATACACTTGTCAATCTATTTGCCAATCAATTATCCCCCTTATCCCTTAACAATTAAGACTATGATACATTAAATAAAATGTAGTATGAGTGTGGTAGTGGTAGACTCTATTGTGAACTGGAAACAATGCTGCCGTTACTATTTTGAGTACGTCAATGAGTCATCTCATCACGTCAGAATTAAATGTGAACAGCTAAAACAATCTGAGATTATCGACCTACAGTTTCCCATAGTAATTAAGGACATGTATTATTCCGATTATGGTTTAAAACTGTTGAGTTCTAAGAATTAGATAGCAACTAGAAAATTACAAGTAAAAAAGTGATTATCTCTTTCAAAAGCTTCTAAAAATAAGATTAGGGGACGATCTTTATTCTTTCTCTAAGAATCTTTTTAGAAAACCCCGGTCTCCGTAATCCACAAAGAATAAGAAAAGTTACTATTTCAACTTTTCTGCTTAACGAAGCGAGATAAAACGATATTAGTTTTGCTGGAAGACGAGGAAAAGAAATTACTTTTGCGATAAGTGAAGCAAACATGCAAATATCGCTCTGAAAGTTTTCAAACGAAAATATACCGACATAGTTGAATAGATACATACATAAGTATGAAACAGAAACCGAATTAATAGGTACATACTTTTTCTTCGTGTCAATGGTATTATTTTTTTTTTGTAGTATATAATTACCTCCAGTTTCTAATAGTAATAAATAAATATGGATATATGTATTATATATTAAAATAACTATATATGTTTTTCCCAAAAATACATACTTATAAGAAATATCCGATTTCTGAAATATTAAATAGCCATTGCTTGATACTTGTCTACAATTTAACTTACGACAAATCTAGCTAAATAGTTATTGTTAGTCATAAAACTCAAGGTAGATCTTGAGCACTCCAAAAATGATGAGTAATACATCATAGGCCTGAAGAATGAAAACGATCCATTTATTATCCATACAAAATTCCCGATAGAGTGGCTAAAATATTGAAGTGCCATAAATAATTCGGCGGAACAATTGGCAGCTGTCAATAAACCTTCGCGTGACTTCCTGCGAAGTGATTTAGATCATAAAAATATTCTATTTTACACTTATAACAGGAAATCGGAGGAAATTATTGTATTAAATGATTTGCCACGCGTTTTAATCAATCTGAAGCTTATCGTGTGCTATGAAAAGTATATTAAAATGTACTAGGCTCGCTTATCAAGAACTGCGGAGAATAACTAATGTTTGATACAAACACAATCGGTAATAAAAACCATACGTCACTTCGCAAACGTAAATAGTCAACGTCCTTATCCTAACTAGGAATCATAAATTAACATTATCATTTTATCAGACCTCCTTCGTATCTCTTAAAGATTGCTATCTGACCTCTTTGACCCGATGACCTAACCCGCCAAACCCAATATTTACGTTCTCATACGGTTGACCCATTTTCTCCAAGTAAGCAGTCCTTTGCATCATACAAAGGCCCCGAGACTTAAAAGTTTTTGTCTCAAAGCATCTGCTTGTACTATTATAAACACACTACAAACCTATTTTAGTTAACATGCTACTATAATATTTTTTCTCTTTTTATTTTCGATAAGGAGTGAAAGAAACTAAACACTTTATAAGCCTTCCACAACTTCATATATTTTTATGAATAAAACAGCAAACATCCAAAAAAAATAACAACAGCTTAGCTTGTTTAATGTCATTGTTCATATTTGCTCATAAAAATAATATTTATGAAGTGCAAAATACTAGAGTAAGTGCAAACATGCGGAATAACCTCTCACTTTTTACATAAACGTTAAATCTTTCCTGCTGTCATTGCGTTACGTGGCCATACCGTGTACTAACAAAAGAATTACATACAATTTATATTGTATACTTATTCATACACATGGTTTCGTTCCGGTGCGTAATACAATTGAGGCATTTGCAATACTCTAGGCAAAAGTAGATCAAAATATAACACGCTTTCATGTTAATCAAGTTAATTAATATTCATAAACTAGTGCTAAATAGCAGTAGCAGTTAAAATAAAACTGTAGCAACTAGTGACACGTTTGCGTAACTTCCTAACGTTTCCTGCAAATTTAGCATTTCTAAAGAATAACGTAAAATAACGTTAATAGCAGTTGCGCCACTGGCTGAGTGCAATAATTGTGGTTAGAAACCCAATGCTAAATGTTGCGATACACTGCGCTGAGCCTTTGATGCTATTTGTTTTAGATTATATCGGTTACCTTCGGGTATAAAATCTGTTTTGCATAAATATGATTCTGAATCGTTAATAAGATTGAGATCTTTGGTCGGGGTTTCTCATTGGGTCGGAAAACCCCATGAGTCTTCAATCCTTCCTTTTTTGTCGTATCAAAACGCTTATAGATTCCCAGATTTGTGCAACAAATAAGCATTTGTAAAACGTAACCCGAATTCTATTCAAAGAAAATAACTTGAGCATGTGACTTCAGTGTAAGCTCAGTGACTTTAACCTCGGTTAAACACAACACAGTAAAACCTTTGGACTTGAATATAAAAACCAGGAAAAATGTTATTAGAAACTAAATTATCTGTAGTGTAATTATGGCACGGTATGAGAGCGATGCACCAGAGGCGCCTGCGCGGATTCTCATCAAGAAAGTGAACTGCGTTGTTCCGGCCGGCTGGGCGCGTTCCGCGGTTGCCCAACCGCACGCGCTTACACCCTCTCTAGTCCTACTCATAACACACACATAATCACATGAACATCGCTAATTACGATGTAAAACAATATATGTAAATCACTTCTATTGTAACCCTTCACTGTGAAACAATTACCATTTTACACTAATGCGATCAAAATTAACACATTTTGTAACTTTTTCTGTCTATTGTGCGAGATGTGTGGAAGAGACAATCAGCAAAGTCAATAATTGTACTATAAAATGTATTTGAAAACAACTTCACGGACATATATTTTAAATGGTGTTTATATAAATCTCTAGATTTATCTAAAGACGTAACATAACTAAAAGAACTTAATTAAATGTAAACTTACTTGATTTATCTCAAAGCATCTTTTCATATCTATCCTAAATAAATAAAAAAGTAAAATCATTTAGGTCGAAACTTAATGTAGAAATTATTTACATTGAAGGCACCATCCGTTATAAATAACAAGAAACATCAAACAACGTTATTGTAATAATATTTTCTAATCCCACAAGTAACAACATCACTGTTATTTTACCATTCTGTTCTCATACGAAGTGTCATGGCTGCTAATTCCATAACACGATAATGAGAATACCAGCGTTTCTTACTCGTTAATATTTAACATTTATCGTGAGGCTGTTATAACTACTTATTACTGTAAGAGCGCAAAGCAGTAAATTCTATTAAAGCAATTATATTTCACTCGCTGATTGCGAAGATAACGTTAGTTATTTATCCCGGAAACTACAAGTACCATCGCACAGATATAATGACGCACTGGACATTTTATAACAGTTTTTTTAAGCAGTATATATTATATGAGTTCAAAAGTCGACATTTATTTAGCGTAAAAACAATGCTGGGAATATAAATATTATTTACCCACATTATTCAATTCCTTTTTCTAGTGTAATCTACGCAGTCACGCATCAAACCACTTTAGTTTTTTGTCATCTAAATACCTTGGAGTCAGACAGACCAGCGGTGAACGTGTCGTGGGATATAATTTAGAAGAAAATAACAGCAGAAACAACAAAATAGCATAAAACCCTCTATTACTAGCATGGGATAAAGCAACAGCTTTAAAATCGAACTCGCAACAGTCATTTTGGAGAACAAATGAACAAAATGATGGTAATAAATCTTGTGACGTAACAACTGTAATTTGTCACACAGAATAAGTAATAGTGGTAATAGGCAGTTTCGTCTTACATGCGGCCATCAAATGATTCATCTGTTACAAAACCTTTTGGCTTGGAACGCTTTGTTCTATTATCCGTGGATATCTTTATACTAGATCAGGTTTCATTCATTAATGGATCACTCATTATTTAAACTTTGACCATTGTACTACCTACTTGACCTAGACCTACATAGTTACATTAATTGAGTTTCTAGTAATTGCAAAGGCACTTCTATTGTTGACTCCAGCGGGCTTATCACGTATCTCAGTTGACAGCTAGTGTACGTCAAATTGATGGTCATTATTCAGTACATTGCTGCTTTGATGTAACGTGCTAACCACAGTATTCTAAGGGAGAAAACAATGTACAGGGTAGTGACTTTCAAATATTTGACAACTGAGATACGTGATAGCCCCCCAGATGTAATTTGTTTATAAACTTATTGTACTTAAGTAGACATAAGGATTTCGAATGTCCTCTTTTCATGCAAATTATTCAAGACCTATATTGCATGTGTATCTGTCTACCCCTATTATTAATACCTGTATAATAATCTCGCGAATAATAACATCTTTGTATAGCAATTATCAAGATCTGTATGCAATGTTATACTTATAACATCCCGTGCTAAGGATTGCGTACTTCTCTAGGCTGTCTTATTCAGCCTCTTCGGCCATATAGTGCACGTTTTCTTCGTGTTTGTTGCTTACACTATTATTTACGTTGTCGTATATAAAATTATCCTCACCTGTACATGCAATACCCTTAATAACACATAATTCTATGTGCACGACTCTCTATAATTTGACTCTGGTGGTATTTTATAAAATCAGTTTGCTCTGTTTCGCATTCCATCATCTGATCCAGTTCCTTGCTTACTTCCAGTTATCGATTTGAGCTCGTTTTATAAAAAATGGTTAAAACATCCAAATGCAGAGGCGTCAAACAACAGGTTGTGTATTAGCATACCGAAAACATCACGATATCGATACGGTTGACTAAGTTATGTGCAGACATTAGCGTACCTGCGTCCGTCCAGGCCTCCACCGCCTCGAGCCACTTAATAATTTAATAACGCCGAGTGTTTCGCCAGCCATTGTCTGTTCTATTGTGGATAATTCATACCTCGCGGTGTAGTCCGCTGACCGGTCCACCGTCCACCGCTGCGTTTGTTGATGCGTCAGTACATCGCGGCTGCCCGCACGAATATACCGAGCGCGACCGCCGCCGTACGCCTCGTGCCATTTCAAAAATCAAACACTTTTTTTATTTGAATTCCACCGGTAAATATTTCGTGCCTGTGCAGTGCATCATGAATTGGTGATGGTTTAAAAGCAAGTGTGGTGTGTGTTCCATGTGAATGTGACCGGATTGGTGGTTAATTTTTAATCAGTGCAATTATTTGTTTGTAAAGCTGGAGCGGAACGGTGTTTACATGCATTACAGAAAGCGACCCTACAGGTTAGATCACAGTTATGATTGTGAGCAATTTTAATGATATGTGGTGCTTAATTTGAAGAGGCATCCGTGACTGCTTAAAGGAAAACGTACAGCAAACATTCTTTAACAGTTGAATAATCCGGATGATTGTTGAATTAACACACCACCAAAAAGATTTTCACGAACATTCCTGATGTTAACCAACATTTTTAGTGATTCAATCATTGTTATATGGACACTGGTTATCTTTGATTTCAACGTCCAGAATCCCAGGGCTGTAACTCACACGTTGACTTTGTCAGTTTGACAGATAAAAAAAAATCAGAACAGTTATGGCGCGATAATGACGTAATTCAATGCTTGTTTTATTGTGAAGCAAATACAGTGGGACAACAATGTGTACGCATGGGTATTTTATTGCTGTCCACTGCATTGTATTTTTAAGCAATGGCACATAATATATGCCACTAAACACACTTAACCATGCTATGTTTTTATTGTTTCATTCTTTCGTATCCTGTCATGGTAATGTAAAATGTCAAACTGTCAATTATGGGAATGATATTTTAATTTAAAAATATAGTAAAGATCTATCGACAGATCTAAGCTTTATTTTGTCTTAAGGCCGATAATTCCTGAATCTAATACTCGTATTCGGGGAATTTGTTAGAAAAACAACCTTTAATAGGTTCGCTTCTTTCCTAGAATTAAATTCCAACTAGGATGAAGACTGATCAGGAAACTTGTTCGCCTGTTCGCTGTTCCCATATATTCCTAGGTATTTTCTCAGACTAGATAATATGAATCATATCTACAGAATATTTATTATACCATTGACATCCTCCTCAGGGTTTTTCGCAATCGTCTCTCCTCCACCTACTCAGTAATCAATTGAAGAACTCATTGACACTACGTTTAAAGTAACACTCTAAATTACTTTTTGGTGTTTTGTGCAACAAAGCGTAGGAGGTCCTCCTTAAATTGGTGTTGCAAGGACAGAAATGTAACATTGACTTGCTTCATAATAAAATTTGCCACCTTAAAGTGTCAAGTTAAATTTAACACATCAATTTATATGTGTACTGACGTCATTGTTCATGTAAGGTCATATTTCAAAAAAATAACGTGCCAAATGACTCGACGCGTCATTAAAAGTGCCACTCAAAAAATAAATAGGACCAATGTTTACAAAAACGACGGCAAAAACAATCAAATACTTACTTATTTTGTACTTGAGTTAAATTGTTACAGTAAGTTTACCTTGATAATAGGGAAGTAGTTAGTTGAAAACTGTACCTAATACACAAACTTATACATAAATAATCACGTTTATACTAATGCAAATGACATTTTAGACCCTGAGTAGTCTAAATCTAGTTATTTGTAGCTGCAGGCAAAAAAATACAAGAGTTGTGACGCAATGGTAGTAATTTCCCGCAAATTACATGATTACGAAATCACGATCACGTTCCGTACGAGTCATATGAACAGGTTTAAAGAATTCAAAACGATTCTCATTCTCACGCTTCACATTAGGGATGAATGCCACTACAAATCGGACCGAGGAAATAGAACAAAAAGTTTTCAAGGTAAAAAATGCGGACATTCAAAAACTACAATTACAAATGGCCGACATAATCATTTGTAGATTATAAAACACGTATAATATAGAGGTATATTACCGAATAATGTGTTATTAATTATCGAGAAATAAAATTAATGTTGTTTAATAACAATAAATGAGTAATTCTTCTTGTATAACTGTATCAGTTGTAAGAAACCGGTCGTCCATTGAGTAAATGCGCTATATTATTGGATAATTTGATGTACACATGCAATATTCATCATATTGTACAGTAGTAAAATAGAGACGTATAAAAATATTATATCAGAGGAAATAAGTTTATTAGGTAGTAGTCTTTAACACCTAGGCTAATCATACATTTTTTTTGTGTCTATCGGTAGAATTGACTTATTTTTTCGGTTTGAAATAGTCTTCTATCTACATTTTGAGCAGAAAATTTCTAATAATTAGCCGCTAAACGTGACTTCTTCTGCAACATGAATATAAATCAGTGCGGCAGTAATATAAATCAGTCATTATAATTTATTTTCTAGAAATGGCCGTATATATCTGATTGTAGACATTTTTACTACAGTCCAATCAGTATAACAACATATAATTTGTGACCAATTGCCTTCACGAAACTTTCGATCCAATTCAGACATTTGTGCAGTAATGAGTAGGATAGTAGTCCGATTCTCTACTATAGTATCGAGTATCGCCAGCCGAGTAACTGTCGAAATCTTTTGTACTGATCAGCGCCTCTAGCGGACATCATATAAATTATTTTTGCAGTACATTATAAATGTCAAAGTTCGATACTGGATGGTTCCAATTGTAGAGAATCGCGCTACGGAGGTGTGCAAGTAGCAGTAGCAACTGGCAACTGGCAGCAGTTGGTAGGCAACGCGTCACTTTCTTACACAATTTCACGGCGCGCGCGCACCCATGTCTCATTCGCTGGTTGCGATTTCTCCGACACTCCCCACGGACGTCCTGGCCGATGAAACGATACACTTGACAAACCATGGAAATTATTAACTAGGAGCACCGACTTACCGCTCTTTCTTTGAAGAAAATGCCTACGCTTCGTGTCTTTTTTAATTGCTACTTATATTTTCAACGTTCCGTCAAAGATAAAAGATAGATTTTATTATTAGATTACTAGCACACTTGCCCGACTTCGTCCGGGTATAGTATAATTTTATACCGTTGATTCCAATCCCGTGGTAATTTTAATCCCATCGATCCCATACAAACCTTGTCCCGGCGGACAAAAACATAATTTAAAAAATAATTATACAGATTAGTTTACTTGTTCAAAAGTATTGCGCATACATACATTTCGGTCAAGTCATACCAAGTAAAGATTACTTATGTTATGTCATGAATCTTTAAAACTGAAATTGTACAGAACAGTTTTCAGGAAGACGTTTGTCTTTTGCAACTTATTTTAACGATGTACCTGCACCTTATATCCGTCTAATAGCGTAATATAAAGTCGATAGTGAACTGAATAATACACGGAATCGCTTCAGTCAAATCTCTTAATCGGCTTATTGCACTCTATTTCTGTATAGCACTTACTTAAGTGATGTAATTCCGCGAAATGTAGACCTAAGTCTATTATGTAAATAATGTCGATACCGGGTCTAAGCACCAAGCAATAATAATGAGTTGGGTTCGTTAATTAGCAAATTTGAAAACGTCAAGAATAACATCCAAATTGGGAATTTGACGAAAATGTCTAATTAAGAATGACAGGGGTTTCAGCTGAAGTTTCCCAATGTCTGAAACGTTCTGAAATCGAAAGAAATAGAGCGTAAACTTTGTAAGACGCAGAATGTACGCCCGCACCAATATACAGATGACAATCTATAATGTCTCTACTATCAAGTTTTCAGTGATATTTGCAATATTTGTTCGTTTAATAACTGTGTGCGGCAGTCTCATTAACACTTAATAGTCCTATCGCAACATCGATTAATAATTCCACGGAACGGGAAACAAGTGAAATAGTAATTTAACTTCATATTGTTTAAAATTTTACATTATTTTACCGTCATAGATAACTAACGATAGCATAGTCAGTCGATTAGTCAAGTTCCTAGAATTTCCGGAATAAAAATGTTTCGCAAGAGTATTGTACAAATGACTGCATATTAATACAATACCCTCGCAATCAAGGATAATTGGGTATAATTAAGAAGCAAATTGTATCGTTTCAAAACTAGATAGACCAAGTTGGTACGATAGGTTACACTTGCCGAAGTAACCCGCGGTCGGATGACCTGAATGATGCAAGCGTGCGTTACAGAAGGTCGAACCATTCATACATACAAACTTTATTATTCTAACTTCACAAATAAAGCTATTAACTGAGTAATTAAATAGCTTAACGTACTATTTTTATGTTGCAACCCATACGACCCCAAAACCGGTAACTACTGTTTTAAAAACAAACGGAAACCCAAGATCGTTAACAGAACCGTTACTAAACAGTATTTTGAATAAAGAAACGTCATTTAACCTTGCAAAAGATATTTTTAAAATAATAATGCAAACTATATTGTTGTGTGAATTGACCTTAAATGCTAAAACAGTAAAAAAAAGGATCTAGATTCGTCACGCTACGTAACTATTGTTCAACGGTATAAGTTTTTAGATAACATTATCTACGTGCATAGGAACGTTAGTCATTTAATATGAACGTAATCTACAAAAAATCTCACAATGGCTCACGTAACGTAAACGTAAGTAATAATATGAAATAATTGCTTGAACATTACCCACATACATTTTAAAGTATTTCCTTCTTTCTAACGCACAATGTTGTGGAGCACCGGACATAGAGCCCAAGTTAATTAACTAAGTTAACTTATTAGTATCGCCGAGTACTTGGTATGCAGCGGTCGTGTTCCACTGCCGGGCTACATACTTTTACCGTCGTGATTATACTTTACAAACGTGACTGACATTATACAGGCTGTATACTTACTAGTTATACAGGGTGGAACGTGATTTACGCACGATTTATTAGGTTCACGCTATGCCTTCCATTCGTAACATGCGGCTCCCATTAGCCGTGAGACAAATACTGTATAGATTGTAATTAGATGACTTGTTAATAAATCTTAATCATGTTAATCTAGGAAAATGGAGCACTAAGAAAGTTCCATGCATAGGAAGGGAACGTAAAGATTCTATTTGTTAACTTATTCTCACAAAAAGGCTAACTTTTTTGTTCTTATTAAAAATCCAATGTCTCAATCTCAAATGACAAAACTTGCGAAAACGAAGTTACATTACTTAAAAATAGTAAAATATGTACCTGTGTCTTTCTAAACACAGGCTATGTCCTAAATAACGACCACAAATTAATGAATGAAGCTCCATTCATTAGTCTCTTTGTAAGATTACCAGTCACAGGTAGTAATTAATTAATTCAAAGTTCTATTGAGACGTCACTAATGTTTCATTATGAGAGTGAAGCTCGTTTTCTTTTATTTTCTACTGGTTCTAGTTACAACTAATTTAAGAATAAGCATGTTAAGCATGTCCCATTCCAAAGGCATTTTACCTGGCCATTGATATACGCGCATTGCCTCTTTCTTAAGCGTTATAGGAATTTAGGAAAAATGGTTTTCCTAAAATATACCCCTTCCAAGTTCTACACCTATTTTTATGTAGATCATACACTTATGCAATATGCCATGTAATTCACTTATTTCCTTTATTTGTTTCAGCTCTGGGAAACGACAAATCGGCTCCAATGTCTTAGCTAGGTATGCTAATATTATTTTTTTCTTAAGTAAATCAGTACTAAAGTCAAACCACACTCAGAAATTCATTAAGCATCGCCGAAAGTGTCGCCATCTAGTACCTCAGCGATATTAAGAAGATATTATACTTCAGCGCCATCTATAAATTTATGCGCATACTAAACTCAACCTGACTAAGCATTTAGTTTTACTGCCGTGAACATAGATGGCGGTTTACCTGTTTACAAAAGTTCACCAACAGATGTCGCTAAGAGTCAAAAATCTTGTAAGATTAATAAATTTAAGGAATGAACAATTGACAAACTTGGGTGTGATTAAATGCCGCTATAATGAGGAGTGACTTTGTTTCAGCCAATTATACCGTTCGTCGTCATTCAACTCCTCGGGCTGCGGCTCGGGCGGGGAGCCAGCGGACGACATGTACTCCGATGTATCATTGGAGGAAGATGTCCAAGGCCTCAATTATAAGGTCAGTTAGATATATTTGCTTATTGAACATTATCAATTGCATACTCTTTTTATTCAATTAGAGGAATACCTCGTTATTGCATGGTGGATTTCGAACTTGCGCTAATACTTAGGGTAGGGAACATACAAACCACAAAATCCACCAAGTGGTACGCTCTCACAAAATGACAGTTGCATTCAAAAAGTGGACTTTGAATTCCTGACTGACCGGATGGTGTTAATTAGCCACACAATTAGAATTCTACTGTTTTAGCCTGACCGTCATTATGACCGTTATATTTAGTGCTAACATTTTACTAGCATGACAGACTTAATTTAGCTGCTTCCATAGTATCTTATACTCATTCATTTATTATAATTTATTCTTAACCACCTACTTACTACTCGACACTAGTAATTATTGCTTAGTATTTACCCGATAAAATTCTACGAAAATTCCTTCTTAATTTCAGAATATGTTATAGTTAGATACTTCTAAATCCACAAAATCCACGTCCCTAAATACTTTGACATTTAATACGTTAGATATTTCATGATTTTATTTATAGTCATAAAATATAAGATTAAAATTTTTGATATCATATATCCGATGACATAACACGTTTAGTCAGCATTTCCTTCGAACTAAAGAAATGATACAGCGGCTTATTTTAGCCGAACCATACGTACCTTCACACCGATGTGTAACGAAAACTAAATGATAGGTTGTGTCATCGTCTCAGTGGTTTTATTAATGACTATATCATCCTAATATCTGTAGTAATCGTGTAGTTAGTACAAGCGTGAATCATTTGAGTCCATTCATGCGTTACCAGTCACTACGTCGACGCACAAGACAATTTTCTTAGAAAACTTCGCCGTGTAATGCGAAGTTAACTTGTTTGTTAATCGATCGTCATATTTCCTTTTCCGGTCTATATTATTCAACTTGTTGTCATTAAATCCTTTACTTATTGATAACAATAATACGCCATCATCGATATAAGGTGTAACTTGTAGGTAAGTTTTATGAACAAAGTGATTGCTCCTCGATTTGTTTTCTAATCGCCGGATCAGGGAATAGTTGATTCTAAGTGAGTAAAATTGGGTAAAAATTGGGTAAAAAAAGACAACTCCCGCACTAAGAATTGCTCTTGTGTCGCGGGGACTTTTACAAACATACAAACAACGGACACAAAGCACAACCAGACCCGAAACAATTATTTGTGGATCGCACAAATAATTGTCCCGTGTGGGAATCGAACCCACGACCTCCCGTTGCAGTGGTATCGGCGTGGCGACCTAAACCACTGCGCCACGGAGGCAGTCCACTGAGTATGCTGCTTAAATAGAATACTTATTAAAGGCATCATTGATAGAGCACATTGATAAAAAATGACTATAATGTCAATACCATGACTAAAAATATCCAGTCGATTCACTTAAATATTGTGTATTACACAATATTTTGAAAATGAAATGAATTACTGTATTATTTTTGTTGAAAAAAGCAAACTACGAATGAATAGTATGGGGTTAAGTTTACCGGTGAACAATATTATACTACTGATCAAAAACTAGAAGCTAAATAATAATTAATCCTTATAAGTAGGTATAGACCTACGGAGATGATAAGAACGGGCAAGAAACTAATTATAATATGTAATTCAATAAATAATCTCTGTAATACAATTATTATAATCCAAATAATAAACACTACATAAATATAAACAATAATAATGAAATAGGTCAATGTATTAAAAGATTAACTAAGTAAGTACATAAAATAATAATATGTGCTTATGCTTGTATGATTCCAATACAGTATATGTCGATGTTATTGTTTCACATAATACCTAAATGAATTTATTATTTACCCACTTCGGTACTTAAGCTATCCTTACAGGATATTTCAGCATTATAATGTTTGTTATATGGACCGCAATTATGTCTTTGTTGCTAATTTAGGAATATGTGATACTTATTCATTTTATTCTATCATTTTGTGTGCTTGACTTATGACTTTGTTATAAAATAACTATTAACATTTATTGAAATTCTAAATATGCTTTAATTCGTCCACCTTTAATAAGTTTTTGAAATCGTCATCACATTCTGAATCAAGAAAAGGAAAATACGGGTAGCGCTTGAGACGAAACGTCAAGAAAAATGAGGAAAAAATAAACCTTTTCGTTTATTTCTATGATTTTACATGCAAACAAACAAAACATCACGCCTGTAATACGCTATCCACGTTTCGCTATTTATAATGTTAGTCCCATGTAAAGGGGGCGAGCCTCTTTGATTTCATTGTGCGAATAAATCTTTCAATCACTATAATAATGGAAACCAACCGTGGGACGCCTCACCCCAATTTTTTTTCACCATTATTTGTATGAATCATATTTGCACTAAATTCTGATTTTATGCAAGAACTACTTATTTCCATCAGTGCAAGGTCATGTTGGCAAACGGCCAACTTTAAAAATAAATATTTACGCGTTGTACATTCAGAGCTGACAACACTTTCTCGTACTTCTTTATTATCAGGTGATCTTTTGCGATTCGGTCTACAGATTCCATAAATCCAATTGGCACAATTTTTGCTTGCATATTTTGATAATCAAATTAAAGATTCTTTATTAATCGTTTTGATTTCCATCATACTGATGTGTTCTTGTTAAGGTTGTAGATTTGTTCCCTACTTGAAGAATCATACATTAAAGGATTTTTTGTTGTTTATATTTACAACTTATTGTTATTATTATTTAAAATACAATACATTTAAAAGCTAACTGTATTCAAAATAATAATACTAAAATATAAACATTAAAAAAATGTATACAAAAGATAATTCTAAAACGAAATTCGTAAGAGTATTTTCTCCACAGGCAACATAAATACATTACTATCCATAATCTCTGTTCAATGACCTTATTTAAAATAGCATTGTATATTAGAAGGAAGGGGTCTGAACAATGGTCGTGCCGGTTCATTTGATAGTCTTACCTAGTGCGACAGTAATGGACGCCGGATATACTCCTCAGCTGCGTACACGCCACTTCCGGTCAGATGCGTGCCCGGCACTAGTGATATGATTAACTAGCTTTTGATCGCGACTTCGACCGCGGGGTTTGTGACTTAGAACAAAATCAAAATCAAATCATATATTCATTTAGGCCAAATATTAACACTTATGATAGTCGTTACAATTACTGAATCTACCACTAGCTCGGAAAGGGAGAAGAGCCTTATGAGAAGAGCTAGCAAGAAACTCACGGCCAGCAGAATTTTCATATAAACTTTCATTACCTATTTTGTCCCTTTGGGGGTAGAATTGATCAAAATCCTTTCTTAGCGGTTGCCTACGTTATAACATCTACCTGCATGCCAAATTTCAGCCCAATCCGTCCAATGGTTTGGGCTTTGCGTTGATAGATCACTATGTCCGTCAGTCAGTCACCGTTGAGTTATTATATTTAGATCTAAAATTAGACTCTCAAAGTAAATATTAAACAGATATGAGCAATGGCAGCTGTACTTGAACGTAAACAAACGTTACACGGAACGTTCAGTGATTCAACTTTCTTTGTTTTTGTTTTATATTCGGCTTTTGCTCTTCACGGAAAAAGTGAAACAGCTTCCTGCCTTCTTAGGATTAATTTTGAAGTAACGGATAAAGTGTTTTTTACTTATATGTAAAGTTATTACTAATTACATGTATTTTTCTCTGTTCAAATGCACAATTAGAGACCGTAGTGTTAGGATCCCACAGGGTATTTTTCTAGGTCCCTATCAATCGAGTTATTGTAGAGAACATTTTCATCATGGCATATTTTCAAACTATTATGACTTAATTATGATATGAAAATTATTACATAATATGAAAATACGAGTACCGATACTAATTTTAGTGTGGCCTCTGACTCAAAGTATAAATATGAAGCGTTTCCTAACGTCACACTGTCTTTGATCCAACAGAGCATTGAGAAGACCCCAGAATAAAAATATTAAAGAAGTAGTTAGTAGTAAACAATACATTTAATATACACTATAGCCATATTATTGCGATTCTTCCTGTTGATAAAACATAACATAGAGCCACGGACACAGGGGACACAGCACAATACGGCCGACGTTCGCGAACCTACCATTCAATTGTAAACCTAGCCTAACTAGACCCATTGCCAAGCCATTTTAAACCTTATCCCTTGGTATAATAGTCTCTGTTATTTCGCTTGATAAGTAGTTTGTACCATACCTTGTCTCGTAATGCAGACAATGCGCCGGGAGAAACTGCATGCCATTGAATTTTGCATAATACCTTACCAAGTACTTTCCTGGAGTACATTTATATTGCGCAACAACATTTAATATAACATTAAGGACAAATAAACAAAGTTTTGTGGTAAAGACTATTAATTAATATACATATTATCACGCCAATTATTCCCGAAGATGTAGGCAGAGTTGTATATTGTAATTGATTTATTTACAATATTATATAACGATGTTAATTAATATATTTAATATACACTATAGCCATTATAATAAGATTCTTCCTGTTGGTAGAACATAACATAGTTCTTTGGTAACCTACCCCTATTGGAAAAAGGCGTAAAATTATGTTTTAGTATGCATGTTTGTATGTATTTATGTATGTATGTTAAGGTCTACATAATTAGCTTTAGTCTTTAATATTATTAACAAATTACATAAGTTCTGTTATTTCATGTCGTGTGAAGTATTCAATAAAGTTTTTGTTGTATTTATTGTACATACATATTAATAATATCTTTTGTTTAAATGGCGGGGAACGAGTGTGATCACGCATATCACACTCACGCGCATGCGCGAACGCATACGATAACGGTTCATCGAACACCAGTAACTGTATGAATAACTTTAATTACTGGGAGAAAAACCTTTCTTAACAATATGCTTTTTATATGTTTGATGGATGTGAATGCGAGGGAAGTTTATACGTTAGTTTTTTCCTTTTAATAAGTATCGTATCAAGTGGTGTTCGTTGGTCTCGGCCTAATCCTGTGGAAAGGCGTGATTTAATGTTTGTATGTATTTTCATAAAAGTTTATTTCTTTAGACTTAAAAATGTCAATTCTTTAACAGCCTGACAAGTCAGGCTTACAATTCTACATATTATTGCTATCTCTTCGACTATGAAATACTATAGGTATCCTACACAAAAAGCTAAAATGTAAAATAACGTAAACGATAAAAATAAGACTCAAATATATCTATTAGGTAATAAAAAGCATGAATTCAGAAATGAAACAGATAATTAGAAGCGTATCGCTGTGGAAGGTAACCCCTTTGAACGTAGTCAACGTGACTTGAGCGTGACAAATATGTACGTGAAACATAAATCAAACGTCCGGCGAACTTTACATCGTGCTCAGACAATGCACTGTTATGTAAACTAATAACAATTACAATCATAACGACTTATATAAAATATAGTAGCTTAATGCAATATTGATCTTTGCATAATCGAGATTTTCAGGTCAATAACTGACATACAAACTTGTATATCTCGATAAAGACATTAAATGACGTTTGTTGTTTTTAAACGCTGCACAAAAGCTTCTTTTTATACTGATCTTAATAAATATTTCATCTTTATCCGATTTTATATTATTTTCTGATTTACGGCTGTCAAGTATTACAGATCTGTAGTTTCCTCTTCCTTCTTCAGTATTACATTTTTCCTAACAAAGCAATCATAAATTGCCGGTTAGGTTGAGCTATAACTAGACTAATGTTCGAAGTACTAAACAATGGGCCAGCCTCGCGTGCAGTGGGAGTCTCGACGTGGGTGGTATAACTGTGCCAAGGATATCGGGAACCAGCGAAATATCTCGCATTTATAATTACTTATGATGACATCAATGCGTTTCATTTTATTTATGGCTCTCGCTATGGTTTCTGTTATAATCGTGAAGCAATTCCTATTCTTTGTAGCTTTCTTTTCTATCATCCAATTCTAGTACTGCTTCAGAACGTATCACGAATTCAGAAGAAACTTCACAACCATAAAGAGTTAAAATATTCATAACATAATTTGATGTTAATCTCCAGCACTCTTAATTGGAATTCTCAAGCATGTTCTTGCATAAAATCAAGAGCTACAGCACGTTGATGTTATCTGTCGACAATCTATCAAACTTATCGTGAATAGGGAACAAGAGTATGACGGTAAAACGGCTTATTATCTAACGAGATTATTTACATCGTGTTACGAGTGGGACTGACAAAAACATGGTAATGTGAAACGGAAAGTGGTGCGAACGAACGCGTGCGAATACAAACATATTGTGTGCAGATGACGAGAGCTTACACACCGCGAGATACAAACCCGTCATTAAGTATTGCACTACACTGTACAGTGTACACCATTCAACGTCGTAATCCTTCATAATTAATTTTTATGCCTTATCTCATAACTACACCGCGTATTCATGTCACTCGTATAAGTCGTATACTCGTTTTAACGCCAATGTTAATTTGTTAAGTGTACCGGTTTCCGTTTGTTTTCGCGTAACTTTTTCTCTTATCGAGAGACCTTCACTCGTTTCCTCTGTTTTCTACACTTGCTGTATAATTTCACGAACATTTAAATCATTAGTGCGTATTACTTACTTGAATCGATAGCCATTCAAAAACCTGCCCACGTAACTACTAGGCAGTAAGCTTAGGAAATACCAATTTGACCAAAATTAAATTAATGCTCTACCTCAGTACAATCAGAACACTATATTTGAAACACTATACCATAATCTAATCAAAGGTTTGCGATCACGAAACGCTCTACTCGTGTGAACGTTTTTCAATTCTGCCTTTTGTGAGCTAGTCTGTAATTTTCCGCTGGAGCTTAGCATATTTTTTCTGAGAAAATTTCGCGGAATGACTAAATATGGCTCGGTACGGGGGGCAACGTCACCCATCTGGGGCACACGTCGATGTAAAAAGCAATTGATATAGTTTTTAGGGCGCAAAGATCAGAGTGTGGTGTGAACGTGTTATATGTGGCACAGATCTAAGATGGCGCTGATAACTAGCAATGATCATTATTACTGTTGTAATTACACCGTGAGATGACACTTGTGTGCAGCCGGAACCGACTTCTAATACAGAACCGTGTTTCGTAGACAATCGCTAGCTCACAAAACATTTTACTTCGCTCAGAATCTTCCAAAACAATGTTATTAGTTTTTATCTGCAAATTGCTCACGTCTGCGTGGAAAAGTGATTTTTTAGATTTACATCTCTCGGATGCATTTGATATTAAAATTTATGACTATAAAGAGGAATGTCATCCGAGTTTCTGCGAATGAAAAACGAAACTTTTGCCGCTTTGTTAATAACTTGATTGTTCAAACACTAACGATTTTATTGCCAGCACTTAAAACATCATCTGAAACTGTAAATTTTTCATTTAAGATTGTAATTTGTGTGTTTTTACGAGTGTACCCCATTTAGGTGTGTGTCATGTTTTGATCAGCAAAGTCCCGTGTTCAATGATGTGATCATTTAAAATAGAGAGCGCGCTCATGTAACTGCCCAAAATAAGACAGATATGGGTGTAACACGAGTTTATTTATTACAAACAGTAATTAAGAAGAACGCTACCAAACATCGTCAATATCGTTAAGTGGTTTAAACTAAATAAAGAGATATTCTTACTGAGTGATATCGGGTAATGACTGTGAAACAAGTGACTAATGATCACGTATCATGTTTCAAAGAGTTTTCATATTAATATTGGACATTTTATTTACAATTAGATGCCTAATTAAATATTGATCTATATCAGGTAATAGTTCTCTATTCTCTCCTTAATAAATTTATGTTATAACTGCCTTTATAAGGTAAAACATTATGACCCGCGGCGCGTTTGTAATCGTTCCTTTACTGCGATACATTTACGGTTTTATAACTCTCAGACCTCAGTGTACGTATTTAATTATAAATGTTATAATTGAAAGATTGTCTGCAATCAACGTAAATAATGCTGTAATGTTTTATGATCGAAATTTGATTTGTACAAAAGATAATATTTACAATTGTATCCCTCGTTAAAAATAAATAGTTCAACTATTAGTAAATCACTGTGATCTTTGCGAAAGCAGTCCTAATACTGAATTCCTGTTATAATTATCCAAAAATACTTCGAACATTTCAATGCTTACGAAAAACTAGCGAAAAAACAAATGTTAGTATCTATTTACATACATAATGTGGTGCATGAATGCGGTCAGTGAATTTTATTCGGAGTAAAGTCCAGCCTTGAACCTCGCGAGGTCAGACAATGTCCCCGCGTGCTAACTGCGGAAACTGGCAAGATTAAGATCCGATACACACTAGTGCCACTTAATTACAGACCACTGTAGCTCGATCCTCTACTACCATCGACTACCGACAACCGGCTAGCTATCGAGAAATTTTGTATAAAAATCTGATCAGAGCCTCTAACGGGTGAGGTAGGAACTATTTTGGCAATTTTAAATGTTAAACTTTCGATACTTGACAGTACCGAGGTGTAGACAATCGCACTACTGAAAATAATTCTATCTTGCCGTAGACTCTAGCTGTTTACTTCTACGAAGACGGGACCGAGAATGCGCCTTGTGGTGCTCCATATTGTGTGACGGGGCGTATACTTCGGCCAATTAAATGATGACTTTTTTTCGTAGCTTTTCGACTTTTATTTGTGTTTTTGTTCAGATAAACTCCAGTAGTCCAATAGCCGTAGTTAAAGTAAATACTCAGGCACGTATATGAAAATTATGTAAAGCAGACTATTGTCTAGTAATCTTCACTTAACATTAATGACAGTCATAATATTCTTTGTCCAACAAGACGTATCGCGACTATTTAAACGCACGTGTACGATAATAAAAGCAAATATTACCGAAAATGTTTTGTACATTTTCAACGAGGACAATTCCAATAAAGGCACCCCTCTTAGCTCCCTTCTTTACTAATCCAATAATGAATGAGTAACGGGGAATACCGAACATGTTAAAAGTTGCATGAGAAACTACACTACAATAGCTCCCCACTAACGACATAGCACGACGGTACCGTTATAAAAAATATCATTAGAAGTAATAAAGCTGATAGAACAGTGACATCTATAAAACCTTTTTCTGTAATTAATATTCGGGATAATATAAATAAATAGGTATTATCAAATTTATTGGAAATCTCACACATGCTTAATTGATTCCAAACTAAGTAGAGCTTGTACTATGGCAACCAAATAATGGACAAACATACTTATATGCTTCTAGATACTTATAAATTAATTGATAAACTCGTGCTCGTCATACAATTTTTTGTCCCGGGTAGGATTCGAACCCACCACACGTGGCATTACGTTTACTGCAGCGAGGTGACCACGTTAACCACTGCGCCAAACATGCAATTTTAAATCTGCGTGTAAAGACTCCGCAATTATTTATTAAGATGACAGTGATAATAAAATATCTTGCTATAAAGGACGTAAATAATCATTTACGTAATTAACTGCAGTAAAATAATGTTTCCTGTATCAGCGAATTGCATAAAAAAGTGTTATTCGGCCGGAGATCGGCACACTTAATACGAGACTTTATTTTCAGTTGTACGATATCAACCAAAACAAATCAATTAGCATCACTCATTTATTCATTTAATGGTACAACTACTGAATACAAATAAAATTATAGAGGAACAATCTTTGGTTGTAAATCTAGCATGTCTTCCAAAGTATCACGGATGCTATTACCTACACAAGTCTTATTATGACAGGATATTTCAATTAAGTCATATAAATGTTAAAATTAATAAAGTAATTGGTGTTTTAATATAAATGTTAGAGATTAACGTGCAGTTGAATGTGAAATCGTTAGCGAATTCGACTATGATATATTGGCTGCTATTCTTGCAAGGAAAACTGCAATCGAAATAAATAAAATAAGAAAATTTTCGTGCTGAACGAAGTTTTGTCATTATTTATTAGCAGAGTTACTTATTACAATTCCTAGTGCCGTATATAAGATTTAAAAAATAACGAATTTAAAAATAATAAACTTTATTCAGACGTCAATAAATACCGATCATGATATATTGTATAAGCCGAGTCAAGGAAAACCATGAACCTCATTTAAAAGTTACCTAATGAGCATTAATTTTGTTCACTATACTTGGTAAGTGTCGTAAACAAATTGTGAAGACGTAAATGTTTTACCCAAGTAAAAAACCAAAGCTGCTTTTCAGAATTTCCTGATTTTAGTACTTACATCGAGCTTAAAACATCAATTTATTGTTTGAACACAAGCATTGAAAATGATTGACAGTAAAGTGTTGCCAGAATCTTCCGGGAAACAGAGCCATTGTTTAATATTTCAAAAGCAATCAGGAAAGTATCGCAAATAGCTAATACATCAATGATATCACCACCTGCGTAAACAATAAAACTAGTGATCGATGGAATTCCTTTTCCTAGTCTACGACATGTGTCCACTTCCATAATATGCGGAAAAAAATATCTTAATAAATTAACACATAGTATCCTAGACAAGTAAAACTCTCTTACCTCTTGTTATAGCAAGTTTATAGAAAAATGTGTTCTACAAAATTCTGCAGATATAGTTTTACTAAATCACAAGTTCAACCAATGCTCTACCTATGGACATATTCTAGAACTCTTTTTAAAATCGATGATGGTAATAGTCTCCTAGAACTCAATTAAATATGAATTTCCAGTCGTACTGCATTGCAGGTCTTCACAAGTACTATCAACATGCAATCTTTTTCATATTTTCTATACATTCCAGCAATTATGTAAAGTTCTAGCGGAGAAAGTGGCAGGTACACATTCCTGTGCTATTTCTGCTCAGCCCTGTTACGTATAATTAAAGTTTTTTTTTTGAGAATTGTATTCATGACTGACGTTTGTTGGCAACCAGCAAATACTATTTGCCACGGTTGTATGAACTGTATTAAAATGTATGAGATCGCATTGTTCCGCCAATTGTTAACTATGTTGAATAAAAGACGTGATTTTTTACCGCAATGAGAATATTTTAGCCCTTTGTCTGATATTTGAAAGCTTAGCGTGCCCAATATTGCGTGTTTCGTCAATTTAATTAAAGTTTTAAATATACCTATTATGTAAGTTACTACCGACACTAAAAGTAAATTAGTGGAATAATTGCAAAGCGTGCTCTTTGTAATGAGAAAGGGCATGTAGCTATCTCGGTCATCGAACACTAGAGACCGACCAACTCATGGTGCTGTTCTGTAGAACACTGTCAAAGCATTTCTATATTTTCATAACTGTTCAACCTGTTTCCGCCATACGCTGACAATTTTCTGATTGTTTCACCTTTACTTTTAAATATTTAACCGTGTTTTATCTTAACAAATAACATTCACTTAATGCTGCGTTCTTGCTTTCTGAAGATATTCAAGCGTTTCCATAACTTTTCATCGATAATGATGGCTAGGTCTGAACAGTTCATTTTTATTTAAATAACTATTATTATCCGAATCAAAATTCCACAGTCACAAAAACGGCACAATGTCTGCGTAGATTAAATGATTACTTCACAGTGTCTGTTATCCGTTAAATAGAACCAGCAGTGGTATCCAATTCAAACTCCCGACCACGAATTTCACACGGTGTGAACAATAGCCTCAATTTCGATTTAGTATTCTATTAAATAATTCTTTACTTAGTTATTTTTAATATATCTGTGTAGCATTACTTTCAAACTGGAACAACATTTTGTAATCTGCTTTGCTCTACCTTCTATTTTACAAATTGAAAGTACAGGAAACTTTTTTCATCATGTATATCTTCCTCATTTTAGATTCTATTTTTATCTGTTAATTGATATCATTCCGATATTAAATTATGACCAACATTAATTGTCTTTAGATCCCCGAGACTATGTAGTGTTGTATATAAACTCGTCTAGGCTATTCAAGTAATCAAATAGGCATCAAGTAATACATAGTTACATGTCGGAGTGCTCTGTGATTGCACCTCGCAAAAGCCGGTTACATCTATGGCTCTACTTTAATGGCTTCACGTTTTTTCTATCATATTCATCTCACTTTCAGTATCAACAACTTTCTTTAATTTCACTGCTTCTAAATTGTTTGTTTTTATACCTTTTATAGTTTAATTTCGATTTCAATTCATATTTTTGTTACTAGCTATCATCATTTTTCACAACGCAGTTTCGTTAAAATCTATTACAATATTTACAATATTCTTTCATGGAGTATTTTCACTTTGCCTCTGTTGTATTGTATTAAGAATAATTTTGCAATAAAACGGATTCGAAAGATCGAAGTCGAGTTCAATCGCTCTCCATCTGGCAAAGCTAAGTGTAATCATGATGGCCCCTCGCCCGTAAAATTACGAGATGCAACCAGACTGGGGGAGCTTATGAAAGGGGTTATTGCCTCGGAACTATCTATCAGACGGCCGTGCATATGTGCAGGGAGCGAATAAAGTTTATTTGTATGGTGCGGCGGCTCGGGCCGGCTGATAATCATGTCGTGTCAATGGGTGGGGCGCGTCGGCCGAGTGCTCGCCGCCGCGCGCCGGTTAGTGCCCAACGCGATATTGTGCCAACATCACGTACTAGCGCGTCTCCCTAAAAGTTTCGCTTGCTATATTACGATATCGGTAACTCTTTCTAACATTCTGAAAGAAAACTTTCGGTATCCTGACAAACATTATTCATAACTTGTCCTTTCCAAAAGGATGTCAGTGCAACCGTCGAAAATTTTGAATCGGCTTCGACGGAGTCTCTTCTTGCCCGATATTTTGATTCTTGTTTACGACAACAATTAGAGGACATTTAAGCCAACTTGACCCGATGATCGTATAAATAAGTTTCGATCATTAGAATCGTAGTGAAGCCGTGCATGTGAAAAATGTGACATACTGTGATTCCCTTAGCTGCAAGTGGTGTTACGTGAATACAGTGCAGTTTCATAATTGTATTAGACAGAAGAGTCGCAAGTACTATCACTGATCAAGTGTGCCATTACATTTCTAGCTTTATTTGGAACGAAATTATTCTAATCGTTTGAAAGTCAAATTACTTCGGTTACGAAATAGTGTTTAATTGATGTTTGTAAGTTAAGTTAGTGTGCAATATTGGAATATATCCAAAGATAAGGGACCGGATCTTAAATGTTTAAATCCGGCCTGTTCAATCGGTCTAGAGGCGCGATGGGTGAACAGATCGAAGTGGAAGACAGCCTGGAGCTGGAGTATGATATGTGGGACGGTCAGTTTGACTTCGTGGGCCCTCAAGGTCCGCCGCCCGAGTCCCGAGTGAGGATCACTTCTGACGCTAGTCTAACAGAGGATCTGTTCACTGGAGGACCGCTGACCCCTCACCTTACCAATGGGTTAAACGGTGGGAAGAAGACAGCCGCACATCAGTGGTGCGACAATTTATCCGATCAAGTGAGCATTATATTACTTTCTAATACAAAGATTATCTTAACACATTATATTATATTCGTATTGGTAGCTCATTATACTCAAATTTATTTGTCCTATTGGAGCCCCTGTCCCACGTAGGCTTTGACGTCAAACTATTTGATATAAGTAATTATTATTGACGCCTGTTGTATTTTCCTTGGTACAGTTGATTCACAAGGGAATTACTCATTTCATATAACAAATAGGCTATTTTGAATAATAACCATATAAGGAAAAAAGGCCTTTGCCATTCTGGACTGAAAATAGAACTCTACAAAGTCAACTCAATTTAAATCTAAATACTAACTCTTGGCCATACAATACTGCTACTAGTTTATCAACGCTAAACTAAACATTTAAAGCAAGATATAAATATTGCCGATAAGTTTTAAAAAACCATTCAATACATTTTATTAGCACTTGGAGACAAAGATGATGCAAAAAATATTTAAGTTCGCTATCTGAAATAGTAGCCGATTGATATCTGCCGCAAGCGTTCAAAAGAATGGTTGTTTTTTCTCTGTGATGCGATAGTAGAGGCATTTCTCGACCTGCTCGTGCCATCGCGGCCTTTGATTTGTTCTCCAATGTCACGCGAACATTGCTGCCTGAACATAACGATCATCGACCAAACTGAACACTACACAGGTACGCGACAGAACCATCGATTGCCGTCGCCTGCAAACCTTACATAAATATTATCGATGATAGGAATCGTTCCGCTCCAGTTTATCAAATATCTTCGTGTCAAGATAACTTTTAAAGAAACATGATTTGGACAAAGATATCTCTGTAGTTTTAAATACGAATGGGCGCATCGTAAACACACATTGATTGCTCAAACCCCTAACATTCTCAAAGCATTAAACCTTGTCGATAACGTAATGTATAATGAAATGTTGTTTTAAGAGACATCAAACAAAACATCTGTAACCATTTAGAAAAATTAGACTGGAAAAATTTAATGTTCCACCATTAGCAACAGATAAAAGATGTTTGCTAAAAACGTTCGTGTACAAACTTACTGGTAAAAGAGAGGCTGACATGAAAACAATGCTGAAATTTAATTTATTCCTGTCGCTGTTAAGAAAGGCATTCAGTGTGCTGTTACGAAGTCACTATGTTTAGTTTTAATTTACATAATGTTCTATTACACTAATAGATAATGTGTAATTACACTACAATGGAGTTGCTATTATAACAGTAGCGTTTATTAATAACTATAGTACCGTAACCTATGGTCATGTTATTGGAAAATATTGAAATGTCCAACTTTTTGTGTACACTGCCTGGCTGCAAAATCAAAACCACACCAAATCCCTTCTAAATTTCGAAAGGACTCGGAATAACTTGGGATCGAGTTGTTGATTTCTCAAACAAGTGTTTACGTTTGGAGAGTGTCAATCGGCTTCTGTAATAACAATGTAGTCGGTATCTGTGTCACGGCCGGCGGCTGTCCAGGGTACATAGCAAATGATAATTAGGTTAGCGTTGCGTGCTATCACTACTTCCTTCGCGCTTTTTTCCTGAACAAATTATTCAAGTTTCTATTTACACGAGCATTCCCTTTCCCTAGCATAACACACTCGTAAATCTCAGAATGCAGTTAATGAACAACCAGTTAAAGTTTTCGCAGTAAAGTTTCTCTGCAATGCGTTTAACGATGTTTAACCTAAAATGCAATAAATGCATCTAATTTAATCTGAAATCGAGTACTAAATTAGACTTTTTATAGCAAATTACTCGCGTACTGAAAGTTAATACACACGCTTGTAATTTGTTTTGAACAATAATTGTAGTTAAACATCAATTTATTTGCAGTCATTTTCTGGAAAATTTAGCTTCTTCGTCTTCGATAAGACCTTCGTTGAAAGTGGTCATTGTTATTTGCTTTCCATAACCGAGTACTTGATTAAAATGACTGATCGCTACGAAAATCATTTACCGATCACTGAGTGAAACTGGCTACGAGCTCCTTCGTCATAAATCATCGTTTACTTAACAATATCTGTGAAGTAAATGCCTATTTCACAATGCATACTTGCACAGTTGGACTAGGTTATAGAACAGGTAATGTGGGTACTTAGGGGAGTAGTAGAGCAGCTAATTAATCAAACAATTAGAACAAAGTGGACACAACGGTCGCAGCTGACCGTTACTGATATCGTGACGGTATCACTGGGTGCATATCGATTGTACAATACCTAGCCCACCGCAGACGACCATATTAATATTGAGTTCAAACTGGGGCGTTAGGTCGTCGGTCGTTGACCTTTTATATCTGCAATTGTAAATAGAAATAATGTGCTGATAGTTTGAAACATTGGTCAGTAATAGTCATTAGTTTATCACGTTATCGTGGTGTTGCCAACTGTTTTTGTTTTAATGTTTTGTATGGATTACGTCGCTACGGCTGCATACCGCGTTACAGCCACGCGAGTTGCCATACTTCACATAACTTTGAGAATTGCAAATTTCTCACTAAGCTATATTAGAAATTGTGTGAAGACTTTGTATAGTTTGTTTCTGGTTGTATAAATTCATCGCTTATTAAATAAAGGTCTTTCAACTTTTATAACATCCTTCACATTACGACAGGGATAAATATGTAAATATAATTTCCTAGTGTCCTGTCCTTATTTTTCCTGTTGTTTAACCAAGAGGCACATTAATTTTAAATTAACGCATAATTAATTTAAAACATATTTTCATACAATTTCAATACTTTATCACTACAAAGGTAAACAAACGAAAAACCTATAGTCTATATTGAACGGTATCTTTGAAGTCATGTGTCTACATGACGTGTCAATCTCAGTTGGTATCTAACACGCTTCCTCTGTAGCATCTATTACGGAGCTATTACGGCACTAGACATCTGAAACCGTTCACCCACAGCTGGTAATTGAACGAAGCCGACCGTCAACTCGCTAACATCCATCCGACTGAGAACAACCAATGGAAAGTTGCAAGACAACTCGACACAAGAAAATATTCACTATAAGTCTATAGTCTATACACAATGTAGACACATGTACCTACTAACTACTCTCAAGGAAGTCACGAACAAGTGTTTGCTATTCCACTAAAGTGCTTGATTGCACTTAACTATAATAATCATGGTTTTACTTACCAATCTATTATTGCTCATTTTGTGGTATGAGTTTTAACATAATGTGGTCAATAAGTAACTGTTTGAAACTATAAACTGTTGTTAAATATATCGTTTGTCGTTTTGTTTTGAGATCAATCGTTTTTACACGTTTAAGGAAGCTTTCCATAAATTATGTTATTTTATTGATCGTATTCTACGGAATATATCGTAAACAATGTGGGAATTCTCTGAAACAAACGAACTATTTCACAAAATGCTTATAAAAAGTTAGATTTCACTTACATTAGTGCAACTTAAACTTATTTTCCACCGGAAAATGGTCGGAAGTTCAGAGAAAATCTTACAACTAGCTTCAAGTTTTGATAATCGATATAAATCGTGTTTAGTTCTTGCCATATTTAAAACACCGAGTCATTTTCTAACTGGTTGTGGTAGAAACTGTGAAACGTAACAACGTACGACACGCTTGAAGGTTGCGGCTCTACCTTATAACTTTGACCTTTTCGAAGGACATCACCGATTAGCCATACGCAATACGATCGTCCTTGTGATTTACGTAGATTTTATCATGCCTTTGATATAACTGCGATAACTATATCGCAATCTGAATGTCGTATAAGATTGTTCATCCCGGAAAGATGTATAGGTACGTAATTTCCGTGGTAACGCCCTTGACGGATGAGAACCAAATTCCTTACGGGCAGAGACAATACTGCATACTTTATCCAGCAAATATAAAGTAGTTGGTGTTACGAGATATTTACTTTGTGTTAAACAAACTGACTGCAAATGAGCGATGATCTCAGTACAACAAACAATTTTTAGATAACTCGTAATCGTCAGGGACATTACATAGGTTATCGGTTCTGACCTCGAAATGTTTTTCTTTCAATCTACAATTATAAAACCACTAGACTTTACGTTTTATTATTAGATAGACTTATTTATATGAAACTTGAACTGCTATTTAAAGTACAAAGGCATCTATACGGAATATTACTATACAAAGCTGAATGGGTACACAAAACGCACAATATAATAGGCTAGACTAGCATGATACACAGTCATTAATAAGTATTCGGAACCGTGTGAAACAAAGATGGAAACGACTTGTAAATATCCCAGCTATTAAAACAATTACACGCACTTACATTTGTATAATTCATTTGTATTTAACATTAAAATAACATTTATTTCATTGTCTTCAGAAGTTCTCTACTTTACTTGGAAAAGAGGCGGACTCCACGAGATTGTAATTAAATATAATAATTAGAGGAGTTCAGTAAACCTTCTTTGTTGGTAGAATATAAGATTTCCTTATATTGTAAAGTTTTCTTACCCGTTTTAATAGTTATATGATCCGTTAAACAGTTTCCCCTTGTACACTGCAGACACAGTCGGTTTGATCATAAAGTATTTGTTTATAAGCATCGTAATATCACGTTTACTTAGGGTCAACGACAACTTGTTCTTAACAGCACTATCTCTTACCGTCCGTAACTATGTTAGCAATTGACATAGACAATCCCAATTAATTATCTTAATTTGTAAAAGCCATAAAGATAAATTCTTTAATAGTTGAGTAATCAACATGATGCCTAAAGGACGAATTAACCTGTTAACTAAAACTTATGAGTGTTGAGGTCACATGTAACTTGTCTCAGTCAACTTGTTCTATCGTGAGTTCGCGTGTTCACTCTTTAAAGATCATTGTACCTACCTACTACTTTAATTAAATGAATCGCTTTACAAATGACTGCCTGAGAATATGTTGAAATAACGTGCATGATAATAGCACATGTCGTGTATGTCACTCAGAATTCTTGATTACTTTGTGCATATTGTTTAAGCAGTATTGGTTTTAAAACTTAATAAAATTTCTCTACGTAATGAGGGTGATGACGGTAGTATCTACTGCTCGTTATAGATGAGGTATGAGGACTAATAAAGATTGAATTGTACGAGGCATTGGCACCAGCCAGTAGTAATATTACTCAATTTCCGAGAAAGCAATAAAAACACAATCACTGAATAAATAAGCAATAAATTGTTTTCTTCACAACTGATCTATTGGATAGATCGCGAGCACATCAGCGAAGTGAAACCAGTCTGCGCGGGCGCAACGAACAAAAGTAAAACCGATGCAACTAGTACCTTCGGCCGAGCCTCTGATCGAAAGTTCGATATATTAAAACTTTACATTTTAAAGACGATTCATTTCACTTTTCCCATGAGAGCGACGCTAAATCAGTTATGTCATTGAAACGTGTTATACTTGAAGCTATTACTAACTAAGACCGTACCTAACTAAGTTATCGAACGGATCGAAGTGACGCATGCAAACAATCATAGATTCTCGTGGCAACACATTAACGCACTTTTATCAAAAACATTATAATTAATTAAGCTAATGTGAATGGTTAGTTATTAGTCAGACTCGCATTGAACACGATGACTAATAGCCGCATCTGCCACATGACATTAATAATATCTGTTTGATTAAAGCCAATGTTCTGACTCTTCTTCCCCTTATTTTCCAAACTGAAACAATACCTACTGTTTAAATAACACGCTATAAACTTTCGTAATTTTGATTGAATATTTTTAAAACATTCCTCTCATCTCAAATGCAATGTTTTTCGATGGCCCCTTTTAATTTCTCACAGCACCAAATTACCTAGTACGGCAAAAACTACAATTTTGTATGAATTAAGCTGGTATCATTCAAGATTCTCATGAATTACAACATTGACGAAATAACACCGCACTAATGACATGTTTATATTGTCTGAACATAATTTGTTTTGCATGTAAACTTCTCATATCTACTTGATTAAAACATAATATATCTGTTCAACTGCCAGGCTCTTTTACACAACTATGAATGTGTTTTGAATCACAAGATCTTCCAAACGTGTGTGTCAGATTGTCACTAACATTTCGTAGAGTTCATTCACGTCGTTATCTCTACCGATTCTCTGAATTGCATCAATCATGTTACAATGCTGTGGCAGAATGCTGGTAAAATAGCGAGCTCAATACTGATGTACAACATTCGTAAAGATTTTCGTTGAATCGAACAATAAAATACAAAACGAGATAAAAACGTTCAAAGATGGATCTGTGATCGATGCGATGAAGCGATAAATTTTAATGCGTCACCGGTTCTACTCGATAAATAACGCTTAAATTGTAAAAATCTTTTTTCGTATCTGTTTACTTTGCAGCTATTTTTATAGCCGTTGTTCAACGTGCACGTGAAAGTGCACACAAAAAACCATGTTACATTGATCTAATCGCTGTTACAACACAATAGTGTTTATATTTTAGATAGAATGCACTATAAATCATCAAATTTATACGCCTGACAAGAAGCTTTTCATTTCATTCAATACGAATGCAAATCAATCTATATTTAAATGTGTTTTTGCTGCGACCACTAAAGGTAGATTAAATATCGATTTAATTCGATGCAAAAAATAAGGAAATTGCATCCGCAGATTAGACTTTCACTAATTATAATACATAATAAACAGTAATGATATCTAACAGATCAACCTGCTGGATGTTTTCATCGGCAAAATTCTCTACAGGCATTTTCTAGGCAATGGGCTTAGCAATGGGCGTTGTCATAAAATGATTCACTTTTGCGGTTTATTAATACCCCAAGACACGTACTCTCTTACGTACAATATGATTAATTCCCTCTACTCGTAAGCAATATACGTTTGTTTTGTAATACTTCGACCATTTATTTGTATAAATAATTCCTTTAGTCTATTAGGTACATTGTATGACGTTGCTTTAATTAAAGAAATTTAGTTCTCGTCATTTCGTTATTCGCTGTATTTTAGTCACGCATCATCTCATTCATAAGTTTTATAGTCATAGTATATTTTAATTAATTCAATAATTTGTACAAAACAATATTCCGGAGTGCCCACAGCTATTGTGTGAAGTTCCCTGTAGGCGACATTCTCGATCATGTAATAATATGTTACATCATGCCAGTTATCATCATCGTTCTCGCGATTACTTGACACTACTGAATCAATCTCTTCCTGCTGAACCTTCCTTTGCACGATATTGATATTAATTTTATGTAACCTGTCATCTATCTTTATTATTACAATATTTCACCGAGAAGTAATCATGTTCTTAAGGTAATTTCGCATTCACATCTTGTCGACTTATGTCCATCATTATAACGTGTATCATCGTCGCACTTCCTTGTCGTACTTTCATCGCTTTACGAGAAAACGTTTTGTCGTATTAGTACAGCTACCTGTAATTAATTTATCGAAAGCCTCTCATTTTCACTTCTTAGGCAGTTTCAATTATGTATGTACTTTTTGCGCGTGTTCCATTAAACATCGTTTGCAAGGCTCGAAAGTAAAGAAATAAAATCTGCTCGTATTTCACGACGTCCGACTGCCATTTGTGAACCTGTTCGAGATCTATAGGTTAATCACGGATACAATGAACTCGCCCATGCATAAAATACAGCAAGTAGGTAGGAATGCGCATACATACATACGTACTACACGAATCAGGTGTCCATTCGTGCTTGTACGAAGTTCAGTGAAACTAAACGGTCCGGTGATATTTTGCTCTCCTAAATAACGCTTCAATGAGCACCTAATTCGTTTAAAATTAGCAATGTTTTGCTCGCATTAAACTGATGTTCTACACGTAAGATGCTTATCAGTAGATAGCAAGAACCTTGACTTATAATAACGTATTACCTTCGAAAATTGTGATTGCGCTTTTATCCCTAAACACTTTCAGGTACTTATGTATCTTTATCTTGCTTAATCAAAGTATGTCAATTAACTGCATGACCAGCTGAATATTTGAAGTGCTTGAGTTACGAAGACGCCGATTCCGATGTAGAAATCAATCGGTTCGCAATTTTATAATTATCAGCGGTGGCGACTGATCTTGTTCACCATCTTTAATTAGCTACAGTCTCGGTAGAACCCAGAATCGTCTCAAGGACAACTTGCGTTGACGATAAACACCTAATAGGAATATACATAGCGTTTACTTCAAAGTATCTGCAAATAGGAGTTATATACATTATGAGCATCAAGATTTGCTTCTTCGGTCAACTTCGATCCCATAGATAATGTTCGGCTTTAAAAATTAATAAGTTATTAGGGACAAAAGTCATGGTAACAACAAATGCATAAAATGAAATTACAATATTACCCAGCAATTTTTGACAATTTTCTTTCTCTTTTGATACCTACGTATGCCTACCAAATAAAACACAAACATTTTAATCTTGTAGAACGCAAAATCTGGTGTCCATAAGTAAACAGTGAATTCAATATCACGCTATTTTACTTAACGCGGTCACTAGAATCGATAACAATTTTATAGAACGAATTCCAGACCTGCCTTACATAAACCATTATAAAACAATGATGAACAATGCTCTCGAGAGATTCGAATGCTTTGTATTCGCAATAACTCCACGCTCACCAGTAATGGTGGCCAATAGAGCATGCTATCATAAATGTCGATTCGTTATCGCTTCATATCGACAACTCCATTTTTTCTTCAAGAATAAATATTTCAAAAATATGAGGACATAATACTTTGAAAATTATGAATGTTATGGAAAATTATAGGCTGTCAGTGTCCACTTAATTCATGCACAATGCGACTTTTCTATCATTTCACTCACGTCGTTCATCGATTATAGAAATAATGAATATTCAAACAACCTTGTGGATAATTAATGATTAATTACCCACCTACTTTGTAAAACACGCTGTTTATCAGCCACATCTGTCTCTAGATGGATGTCCGATGTTTTATACGAGCTCTGTTTAGAAAACCATGTTTATGTTAGATGCTATACCTGTTTAAAGCAAGTGATTAAACATATTAACAAACTAAGAGATCTTGATAAGCTTGTTTCAATTACTGATATTATAGTCTTGAAATCTTATAAGAGTCTGAACACTTTAACACACTTAGAGCAAACGTTTAGTCGGAAAACTGAAGTTTCTCTTCAAGTAGTACTAGTATTGGCTTATAAATTTCCGCGTTGAAGTAATTAGTTTGTTCCTTTGTCCTCCAGGTGCAACTGCTTCAGCAGCAAGTGACGTCACTGGCGGACACGCAGAGCACGGCCGACGAGCGCTACGCAAGGGCGAAGGCCGACAATGCGGTGCTACAGGCGCGAGTGCACATGTTGGATGAACAGATACGAGAGGTATGTACGAACAAGGTCTTGATGTTTTGCTACACGTAAGATGTTAACTTCTTTGTTGTGATTTACTACCGCTAGAAACTTCCATCAACATTTATGAACATCCTAGTTTACTCTAGGTTATCTAGCACGATTTTTTAGTTATCAGAAACCTGCTTTATTCTCCCTTTTCAATATGACAATATTAAAACATACCATAAATCTTCTACCGATTGTTATTATAGGTACATTGACGATTAGATTTTCTCTTTTTGTTGTCCGAGGATCACGAAATTTTTGCACGAAAATCCGTATCGATGTTATAATTGATCAATTAGCGGTTATTTCCTATGTAATTGTGGTTCGTTATCTGGCTTGTTAAAGTAGCATTATTAGAATGTTCAATTATGTGTAGATCGAGTGCCGATGTGAGGAAAGCATAGCGGAGGAGAAGCGGCGGAGTCGCGAGGCGATCTCGCGGGTGGAGCGGGACCGAGACACGCAGCTCGCTGCCATCACGGACCGGCTCGGCGCTGCTGAAGCTGAGGCTTCCGAGCTTAAACAAGAGGTAATTATACACACTTTCACACATTACGTATATCAGATAATATAAATAATTTGTTTGTAACGAGTAATCTTAATACAGGCAAGCCTATTTTAAAATTCCTTTTCTAACTTCTTTCTTGTTCATAGCCTATTTAAATTTTACTAGAAAGTAAATGAAACGCCACGAGATCCAAGTTCATGTAATTGCGATTAGAAACTATTTGTAATATAAATAAAACAATAAATAACTAAATAGCTTTCATTTTCGATATATAACTTCAATGCGTCATACCATACCGTTTCCGATTTATCATACCAAGGTCAGATAACAAGTTTAGCCCTATATGTGGCCAATCTATCTAATTAATCTAGTGTTATGTCATCTTGACTGGTTATAAATGATGCATTAGGTTAGGCATTGTACCTACGTTCGCCTTTAACATATTCAATACAACTTAAAATAGGAAGCAAAAATAGGCGAGCAAAGCTGACCCTTAGTAATGCCAAAAACCATGCTTCTTGGGATTTAAAGATGATACTCAGCATCTTCCATATAAAATTAAAATAATCTATTTTCAGGTGGGTCGTCTCCGTGGCGTAGCAGAAACATTGCGAGCTAACGCAGAAGCCGCGGCACGAGCGCACCGTGAAGCGCAAGAACAGGTCGCAGAGCTTGCAGCAGCGCTCAGCACTGCGAGGGAAGCTGAGAGAAGAGAACGAGATGCCGCCACAGCCGCCGCTGAGATGCTAGCCACCGCCAAGAAGGAACTGCAAAGACTGAGAGATGTCCCACCGCCCCCACCAGACCCACGCCTCGATGAATTACGGAAGGAGCTCACACTGCTCAGAACACAGAATAAATGTAAGTCAAGCATTTGTAGTATATTCGTTCCTAGTAATAATATAAGGTCGGGGAAAAAGTCTTTTCGCATTATATTATGTATGAACTTGTAATAAAATCTCTTTGGCTTCAAGAATCACAAATGAGTACACGGTTCATTAGGTTTTTTTCAGTGAGCTCGTGAGGTTCCCAAATATCAAGCTTTTTTGTGCAGACAAAAGATTTTATTGCATACTATAATGCGAAAAGACTTTTCCCCGACCTAATAATATATGTACACGGAAGTAAAGAATCCTCGTCATCTAAAAGTGAAAAAGGCTATCGTTTTATCTAACTACAAAAACCTTACAATCAATTGCTTTTACGTGCAATTGTTTCTTTAACAAATGACTCATACAATTATCTTAAAAGGTGTCGAAAAGATTAGATGATTATGAAGATAAGTAACTCACGATGGTTCTTCGAATTTCAAGTCTGATCGGAAATTGCTATAAAATAAGTCAATACCCAAAAAAATATTAAATAATACAGCTCAAGAGCAAAACAATCAAATAAGTAGATAATATCAAGTGTCTGCGTCAATGTACTACGATATGATATATTATTAGAACCTCAAGTAGTGCCAATATGTAACAACGTGGACTATCACGTGTTGTAGGAAGTTGTAAAGAACAATTTTCAAACGCAATACACATAATCAATCATCTCTTTACTAGATAGTAGAGAGTAAATCGTTATCCGTTGTTTCACTAAATCCAGATAAGCATTGGTTATTTTAACTTGTGGAATTATGGCTGAACCATTGCCAAATGCGGCGAGTAATATTGTTAACATTTCAGTTTTAGATTAGGCTATTGAATATAAGCTCTACATTAAGTAAAGAACTTAAAAGAAAATGACTCGTGTCTTAAGTTGTTAAAGCTGTATATGCCTGTAGTATTGGCTCGTCAATTGATTAATGGTAAACACACTCTCGGCCTTCCTCTTGAATCAACGATACTCAGTACAAGTACCTACCTACTTCAGGCAATTTAGTAAGTCCACGTGCAGATCGCCATGTGCGAAACAAACAACGATCGACATAATCATAGTGATTACGGCTCGTCTAAATAAAAGACACATACGATAACAATCTCCGTATGTCTATAAAGACTTACATTGAAATCTAGTAATACTTTTTAAGTAAATCCGCGTTAATTGCTGTTTTTTTTTCTATCTATCTTATTTCTGCTGATTTTGTAAGATAGCCGATCATATTATGATTGAATAAATAATATCCTGTCTAAATATAACTACGTTCAAATCACGTTCTGCATAAGGATTATTGCCTATCAGTGTAAATAAACAATCAACACACTTTTTTAGAAGTGTTATCAGGGGGAGAACCACTATTTTATCATACTTATGAAGATGTTCTAAAGATAACTTAATACTAACTATATAGATTGATGTTCGCGAAATATACCGGCACTGAAGAATTCAATATAACATTATAATAACTATTCAACTGCCCATTTATTCTTAACCGATTCTCGGTATCGATAAAATCTTTAGCCAGCAGTTTGGGACAGCAATGAATACATAAAATAAACTAACATTTGTTCTATATTGTTCCAGCACTCTCGGAAGCTCAGGAAGAGTTACAGGCACAGATCCTGACCCGCGGCGTGGAAGAGGGCCGCAGCCTGCTGGACGGAGTCAGCGGCCCCCTCGTCGCCACCAACTCGCTTGCACACGAACTCTCACAAATGAGTGATGATGAGGTACATACCGTTTAATGCTACATATTAACTTACGATATATTAACAGCTTACAGTGAAAAGGATAGAGCCATCAAATATAAGTATATTTATAAGCATAAGTCAGTAACATTATACGAATAACTTTTATTAACTAGGGCATTCATTTTGACAGTTAACAAATAAAAATATAACTTGATTGAACGTTTATATTGGGAAATGCACTGAAATACAGCAGTACTCCAACCTGCAATTTCCCGGAAATCATGACTACACCTGTCATTTTTTAATTCATATCAATTTATCGATCAACATATTTCATGTCCTTACGAACTATTTAGGCTGATTTCAGCACTTTGAAGAAGGGATTTGATTATTTACGCTACATAAATCTAGCAAAATTACGGCATGTAACTCCGGCCCCAAATTATCGTTGATTAATGAGACGTTAATCAAATAGTTTCAAATCGAAAATTTTATCAAGGTTTCCCAGGCTTATTATAATTATATCTCTTCTCCAAAAATACTTGATTAGACATTACGCTCGCTTATAGCTTATTTTTTATTTGTTTTAATTAAGTATTTAAATATTGCATTTTTATGACTCTCATACAATAATATGGCTCCATAATCACATTCAACATATATTGCGTTGCTTTGCTTTTATGAAGCCTGGACTGACTCGACGAAGCAATTGCCTATATTTGTCATGTATGCATTTTTGCAGCTCGATGGTAACGATACACAATCAGATCTCAGCATAGAGATGGAAAAGGTACGATTTTTTTACTAACTGTGCATGTGTACCTATAGAATAAACGCTAACTATTGCATGCTTCATAACGAAATAACTGTGAGTTTTGGGACTAAATGTACCTTTTTCATACTTTATAGGAATGCTTGCCTCCATACTTACCCAATAATACTCATCAACACCGTTGAAGATTATAGTAACTATATTATTATTATCATATACGGCACACTCCACATGGCCATTACACAGTTTATTATGCTTGGGTGTATTTCCTGGACGAATGTATATATTGGGTTTTACTTACATAGGTACAATGAGATAGACAAGCTAAGCTAATGTCATGGTTATTACAGTTACAGAAAGCACTTAAAGAGCAGCAGGATGTCAACGTTCAACTAAGGAACTACATCGACGGGATCTTGCTGTCTATTGTAGAGAACTACCCGCAACTACTTGAAGTCAAATATCAGAAGGAGCCAGGCGACACCAGGTCATAACATATAACTACAATTCAAACGTGTACTTTTTATTCTCTATCATTTCAATTATCTTGTTATATTTTCATTCGGTTTTCAATTTATTCGGACATGTTTTAACAATTATATTTCTATTATTATCAAAGTATAAAATTATATTTTTTGATGTTAAATGATATTATTACTGTGATAAGAAAAGATAATCAATGAAATTATCGTGAGTGGCTTTCTTGAATGTAAAGCGATAAAGTCTTCTTGTACTTGAAAATAGATTTATTAATTTTAGCAAAAGAAATTCTTAATCGAAAATGAAACCCTTATTATTAGGAAGACGAGTGTAGCCGTGGATGTAATGTAAGAAGTGTTTATGTAAATATTGTGTATAGTTTAAGTAGTAAGCATTCTAAAGGCTTCGATAGAGAAGACATGTTCCTTGTTATTATCTCAAAGGCGTATGCTTCTTACATTCAGTTATTTCAGTTAATAAGTAATATATAATTTATTTGGGTTTTATGTAGATCTGTTCAAAGTAGGAGAATTTAATTGAATTATTCTATAAACGACAAGGCCAGGCCGTCCATAAAGATATTATTTTGTAACTACTTAAAGCAATTTTTATGAAAGACTGTGCGAATGATGAACTTGGGTGCGTAGATAAGTATATCTAGGAAAATAAGGAATGTATGCAATATGATAAAACTTTAAAACTTCTTCGAATTTACTTCCAATCTTGGGAATGATTAAAAAAAATCTGCTTTGCATGTTTGAGATATTCTCAAAAAAATCTATTGGGAGTAAGTTTCGAGCAGTTTTAAATGTAATTGGAGCCATTAATAAAAAGAGTATATTCATAATTGTAAATTTATGTCTATAACTGCATACCCTAGTACCTAAAACAATAATTAAGATATAAGGAAGATCATGTACCTATATTTTTACAATGAGATGTTTATAATTAAGTTAGCATGTAGCTATGTAGGCATTTGTGTACATTTTGATAACACAGTTCATACTTGTAATAACAAAAGATGTTCTATAACAGTCATCAAAGTAAATTAAACCAATTAATACATATTCAGTCTTTTATTTTATCTTATTGTTATAGATAATATCAACTCAATTTTCTTCATTATCGTCGTCTGGTAAAAAATCTGTGCCTTCCTTTTTACTTTGGTCCAAATTACTTAGCACTTTTTGTACGTCTAAACGTAGCATCATGAATTTAGGATCCATATAGTCCTGGAACACAATAACACATCACAGACATAGGAAAAAATCTTTAATTGGTTGTTAAAAATTTACTCAGATCCAACCAATCGTACAGTAATGGAGTAAAACATTAACGTTGCTATAGTCCAACAATGCATGGTTCGCGGATGGCGGAACTGTAAATCATCAGTAACCCGCAAGTTTAATACAGCTGAAGGTGGCCTGTTTAACAAAGTTACTATAATTTCGGAAAAACACTGAATTACAATAAAGATCTATCGTGCACGTAAAGGCTCCCTACTAAACTGTCGAAATATAAAACCAACACACAAATAAAATTCTTCTAAGTAGAAAGACTTACTTTAAACGTTCCAGATTGGACCTGCGTAGCATCCTGCGCCTGTCTTTCTTGAACATCATCCTCAAACCGATCCTCATGATGACTCAAGTCTCCCATCGCGGCACTATGTCTCAAGTTCAAATTCCTTCCCATCAAATGAGCCATCTCCTGTTCTATAGCGTTCATAGCGGATGTCACGTTAGAACTCCTATATTCCCTTGTAACCGGCGCGTTTATAAAAGACTCCGGTAGTGTATAACTTGCTTCATAAAACGGGATATTCTGACTAGTTTTACATAAAGAACATTGCTGTCTGCTCTCAATTTGTTTTCTTTCATTATGAAGTGCCAATCTCTCTCTCGATAGAGTGACTTTTTCCCTAGCAATTTGTTTTTCTCTAGCGTTTAGTGAAACTACATGTTCTTGTATCCTACGTATTCGTTCCTCGTATTTTCTTTGTATAAATTCTGCTTCGGAGTATTTTTTCTCGGCTTGTGATTGCTTTTCTATTGCTGTTTTGGCTAGGAGGTCTAAATCGCGACTTCTGCAAGTTGTAAGTAAGATTATCGTATCTAAAGGTTCAGTACAATCATGACCGTGTGACTACGCTATACTTGGTCACTTACTTGGCTAAAATTCTCTGTTCTTCCATATGTAGCTGCTGTTTGTCCACACTTAATTTAGACCTCTCCTCCGTCACTTCTTCCAACTGTGCTTGGAGTTCTGCTTTCATTTTCTACATAGCATAAAAGTAATTCTACAGTTCAATTTCTTATTAAAATCTAGGAACGTATCTAAGAAATATTAACAAATCTAAAGGGAACGGGTTTACCCTGCATTGAAAAATGAATAGTACCTAGAAGGCAAATACTTCACACAAGTTACAATATCTGTAAATCTAGCGTTTTATAAGATTAACTTACTTCTAAGTCCTGTTTCAAGTTCAGCACAGTGGATTTCTCTCTAGCTAGAGTCGCACTTTCTTTCACCGCTTTTGTCTTCTCCTCATCAATTTTTGTAATCTTGTCTTGATACTCCTTCTGGATTTCTTCTCGCAACATCTAAAAGATACCATATTATTATTCTGGTCTGTAAAAATCACTCATAAACTACGAAAAACGATTGATACTTACTTTAATTTCTTCATCTTGCTTCTTGAGAACGTTCTTAGCAAATTCCGTCTGTTTATTAAAAGTCGCCTTTTCGAACTCAAATTCCATTCTCTTCTGTTTCAATGTAGCGGATTCTTCTTCAATCATCTAGAACAAAATATAAACACATTACTAGTTAATAATTATGAGTTTTGCAATTTGTAGGGTAGTTTTGTTTGTGGGGTATTACCGTAGTCATTTGTTTCAGCCTAGCTTCTAACATTTTGACAGTCTCCCTATTTTCTGATTTCTCTGTTTCGAAATTCTCACGTTCCTTCTTTAAGTGCTGAATCATTTCTAGAAAATAAACAAAAATAAAATGGTTTGAAATTATTAAGGTAAAAAAATAAGACGTCGTACGTACGACCGGACATGTCACACTTTCAAGAGTATTCACGACTCTTAATCTAAAAATGCATTTCTAGTAAAAAAAATGTGTAGAAAATTATGTCGATTTGGTAAAAGGTTCACCTATTAGCATAATAATATTAATGTCGCATGATATCGATAGTCGCTGCAATATATCCGGGAAAAATAACAGAATTGATAGAAAAATCACTTTCGTTCTTTTTTGTCGTATGATTAATGGTCAACCTAGAGTCAAAGTTGTTCAAGCCGCCCGAAGGCCTTTGACGTGGCTTAACGACTGTTATGTTATTGAAAACAACCGGGACCGACTTTTTACGTGCCCTCCGAAGCACGGAGACGCCCTGTTCAAATTATGCGGTCACCCATCTATGCAATGACCGCGCCAAGGTTTGCTTTACCCACAGATCGTTTACCGAACGGTGAGCGCTACTGGCTACGGGCTAAATCACTGAAGACCAAGAAATAAACAATCACATCAATCTCACCATTTATTTGCGCCTCCCTAACTTGTAGACTGCTATCAGTCTTGCGCTCGGCATTTTCCGCTAAAGCCTGGACTCTCTCCACGAGCTCCTGACAGTGGAGCTTGTTCTCCCTGACGTCTGACACCAGCTCCCTCAGATCTGACGAGAAGCCCGCCGAGTCCTGGATGAGGACCTGCTCTTGTTTTACTGCGCTTCTGATAAATATGGCCGTGTGAGTTATGTGTAGTTATCTATGGCCAAACTAAGTAATTATGATGAAGAATTTGACAAGAGTATTTCAGGCGCAGCGCCAAAACCTGAATCTATTTAACCTAAGGCACTAATGATCTTTATCCGGTTAGTAAAAGGCACTGATTCTATTTTTTTGCCATGCGACTTGATGCGAGAGTCTTTGAATTTTGCTTCTATACAATGCGGCTAGGGTGAATGCAAGAACCTAAGCTAAACTTGTAAAATCCTATGATTACTAATGACTACAATTAAATATCTTATTGAGTGAACACATAATTCTGTAGTCACTTTATGATTAACAACAATAACAATGTTGTTTATCACACCACTATTATAGTCATAAAAAATGTGCAAAAAATAGCTAACTCAACCATTTCAGTAAGTATCGCCCAAACGATGTTAATGAAAAATTAAAGCACAAAATAATTTTCCCTAAGTCCTAACTACTTACTTGATATTCTCCATGAGAGCTGCATGATGTTCCTGCAGCACTCTAACATTCTCCAAATGCTGTTCCCTTAACATTTCGTTCTCGGCCTTGTGTCTCTCCGTCAAAGAAGTCAAGTTGTCTTCTGTAAGCTTCTTGTACAAATGGTGATGTTCTTCTAACCAGTTTATCTTCTCCGTGTAGAACCGCACTAGTTTATCACTTTCTTCTTTCATACGCTCTTCTGATTGGTTTAGAGATACTTCTAGGAAAGCTAGCTGTCGTCTGTAATTCAAAACTTTCTGTCGGTATATGAAACTATGTGCGCTCTTAATTTCTGCTAAAACAACTGACTAAAACATATTAATATTATTAATGGAACACACTGGTTGAATGAGTTAACAAAAAAGGCGTCACGATATAATATCAAGCATTGAAAGTTTTTATTTAAATGATATTTAGCTTTTACTGAAATGAATGAGACAAGCGTAGGGTTGTAAGAAATGGCGTTCTGAGAGGGAGGCATATACTCAACAGTGAGTAGAAATTGGCTCAATAGATAGATAGCATACTATTGAGTTTTGCGGGTTGATCGACGGAATTTTACCAGGCAGGTATTTAAAAAAAACCTGATAATTGTTATATCTATAATGAAATTAATGTGTATCATTTCACCTGTAAGAAGTCTCCATTAAATCTATCTCCTTATCGTGGTTCTCTTGCAAAGACTGCACCAGTTGTAACAGTTGTTTCTTCTCTCGTGTATGTGGCGTTTCCTTACGATCCCCTGATTGAAACTCTTCGTTATTGATTACACCTTCTTCTGTTTCCACGTTTTCTGTACCTAATAAAGCCTGTAGAGTAATAAAAGGTATCAACAATATTATACCAAACCTTTCTTATCATTTTTTAAAAGAGACAAGTACCGCACTAAGAATATTTTTTGCGTCGCGGGGATTCGTACAGACATACAAACAACGTTATTATATACTTGGGAATCGAACCTACGATTTCTCGACGCAACGGTACTTTTAAACTAGCTAACCTTCCAATAGGTACCTACTTAAATAGTGCGGTATAAAGGAATCAGCTTTTACTTAATTATCACTTTACATCATGTTTAAAGCCTCACTGAACACAGGTAATCCATGCTCGTTGGTCATGAAAAACCAGGCTCGAAGGTGGCTGGATACCGTTAGGTAATTATAAAATCTATTATTCTCAGCGATAATAAGAAAAGCATAGTACCGGCGAGCACGTGTATTATAAAGACATTTGGTTGGACCGTTAGAAACGGGACCTGTAATCGAACTACAGATGCCGCTTAATTTGATTGGCTCTGTAGCGTGGTCGATAGTGCATCCGACTGCTGACCATGAGGTATCAGGTAGAATCTCTGACCCCCGGTTTCTGAGGTACATTTAGCAGAAGTTTATCTATTCAATAGTGTCAAAACTCATACAAAAAAAACGATATTGAATAGATAAACTACCGTTAAATTTACTCAGAAACCGGGGGCGAGTCAGGTAAAGTCCTATTGGTGTTCCTTATGTATATATGTAAGTCATAAGTTACCTTTATTCTCTGCGTGATTCTCTCCTGGTGCGAAGCTATGATGGTCTGCATTTGAAGCCTGTTCTCAGCCTGACGTCGCAGCATCGCATCCAGTTGTGCATGTTGCGCCTGCGCCGCCTCGCGCTGAACACGTTGGCTTTCTTTCTGACGCACTGTAGCAATAATATATTTACTTATATACAAATATAAGAAGGTATAGGTAGTTTACAAACTAGAATTATTGTAAAATCATCAATATCAGTGAGGACGTAACATAGAAAGTAAAATTTGTCAAACTCAAAATAAATGTTAATAAACAAGTGTCTCGAGTACTTAGGTGATCAGAGGCATTGAATACAACTTAAGTTAGGGGTTTTCCGCCCTAGATATAATAAATTTAGATATTCCTTCAGGAATCCAAGAATTAAAATACTTGTCTACTTACTTTGCATAGCAGCTAGTTTCTCCTCCTGCGCCTTTAGCTGCAGCGCCACCATTATCTGCGACTCCTGTTGCTGTAAGTACAGAGCTGCTCCTTCAGCCGTTATGTCCTCATTACTGCCCTGCAACACGCTAGACGACGGCAACATTTTTGTTACATTCTCTATAACAGGCTCTACGTCCCTTCTTACTTCTACAGTCGGCCTTTCTTCCACTTGTCCATGATCAGGCTCTTCTCTCACTGTCTCTTTTACAGGTTCTGGTTTAGAAGCGGATTTCTTCTGCTCCGGCTTTTTCTTCTTAGCGTCACCCCCCACCAGCCATGACGGCATCCCACTGTCATCTTCGAAATCATCATCTTCCTCTTTATCTTGAAAAATACCCAACCAATCTTCGCTAGACTTAGTTTTCCTTGCGGGAGTATCATCTTTTTTGTCCTTTACATCTTTGTCCTTAACTATCTGCTTTTGAGGTAGACTTTTAGTTGACACTGTTTTAGCTTCACCTTTCCCTAAAATTGATTCAATGTCGAAGTCTTGGCTTTTTGCTGCAGTGACCGGTCTCGCCGCCTGACTAGAACCACCTGTTTTTGTAGAAGAACCGCCTAAAATGTCGTCGAGCAGTGATTGCGAACTTTTCCCTTTCTCGATTGATTTTGAAGTTTTTGGTTCAATCAGATCACTGAGTATATCAATTTTGTCTGCACTGGTACTAAGCTTGGCCTTAGCTGGTGATTTACTGGGCCCTAATTTATCAAATCCCGCTTTTGGTTTGGAATCTCCTTGTGAAAAAGTTAGGGACTCTTTTGATGCCTCAGCCCGCTTAAACGGTGTTGGAGACTTTTTAGCGTCCACATCAAATATTAATTCTTTCTTATCAACGCTACTACCGACAGACACAGGTTTAGGCTTATCGATATCACCCAAATCAAACAGTGCACTTTTCTTTTCAGCTGTAGGTGTGCTCTTCTTCTTGGCCGTTTTCTTCTTGCCTAATATATCGTCGTCAAAAAAGCTATCATCACTGCCATCACTAAGAATTCCAGCTAAGGGATCGTCCACATTAAAACTCATTTTTACAGCACGTAAAGTCTAAAGATAAATTTAATTCAATTTTTATTGAGTGCGTAACATTGTTTATAAATTGGCCGCCATGGAAACGGAAAATAAATATCATAGACGTATTATAGACTTTATAGTTGCAATGACATTCTCTTTCCAATACGGATGCTGTTTCATTTAGAGCAACTAAATTGTTCTATAAAATAACAAATACATTATTGTCTTTAGAAGACAGTTTTCTGTAAATGGTACTAATGAAAACAATGTGTACAAATATTGCTTTAATGTAAGTACATCTAATAAAAGTACTTTTTATGTATTTTATGAGTAAATGATAAATCAGGTGAGCTGATTATTTTCCTTGTGTAAAATAAGAGACAGTGATTAAAAATATATTATTAAAATAATCTTGAACAGAGCTTATTTTTTTGTTAGTTCCTATTCCTTATTACTTGTTACCGAACGTAGCTAAACATCAAAACGATTTTTTATCTGTGCAAAAAATTTGTTGCTTCACGTCAGCCAGTCGGCTGTATTTTAATTATTTTTTCAAAACAACTACGATACAATAGTGTTTTTTTTATAATTTATTAACACACATTCACAATTCAGTTAAAACTATGGAATATATTGGTAAGTTTTCATTTATGTTCGTTCAATAATCTCGCTAAATTTCTGTGACAGCCTTTGTGGACCAGCACAACGAGACCTTTTGTTCTAGAAATTTTGCTAACTCACGTTTTGATGTTGTTTACCAGCTTCAGAGAAGGGAGATTCATCAGAGAATCGGGATCCAAATTTACTAGCCAACGGCACATCGAAATCGGTAGCAGAAAACAAACCAGTTGTGGAGAGTGAGAAGACGCACATAGAAGCTCCCGCAGAGGCTGCGGCATGTTCATCAGAGACCACAGAAGACACGGAGCTGTGTGAGATTCCGGAACAGATCGAATTTACTATAGTTTTTAATAAAGCAAAACATGACATTACGTTTGCTTACGATGCGACTGTCTTAGACTTAAAAGCGCATCTGGAAAGAATATGCGGCGTTCCGCAATCAGCGCAGAAATTAATAATTAAGGGCATGGCCCGCGACAATATGACACTCAGGCAGGCTGGCGTAGTAAAGGGAGGCAAAGTGATGCTTGTTGGATCCAAAATGGACGACATTTTAGCTATGAAGAGTGGCCCACAGGTGTGTATATATATCAATCGTAACTTGAATAGTAGCTGGCGAACTATGTTTGAGATTCCAATCAGTAAAACTACAATAAATATCCTATTTACATTCTTATTTGAATCTTCCTTTATTATGCTATTGTTATGATAACTATGTTGACCTATGACAATTTTCATAGTTCATTTGTAATGTTTGATTATTTATATTTAAATTTACTCTAGGAGACTTTAGAGGAAAAAGCTAGCAGCCAGTCAAGTAAGGAGCCACTCTGTATGCAAAAGATTCACCGGAAAGTTCTGGATAAAGGCATTCCCCCTGATGTGATGCCAGGAATCAAGGGAGTCAAGGTGAGTCTCCTTTATTTTATATTTTTTTATTTTTTATATGTATAGATTATATTCATATTGTGTTCCGACTTTCAAGGTTCTATTGTTACACAAACACATGTGGCACTCAAAAGTGTAAATTGGATTATTTTTGGAAAGAGTCCAGGTCATCATATTGTTAAGTTTATCTTGTTATTTACATGATGACTACATTTAGTGTTGATAAGAATTCTTTAATTACTCTTGTGTTTTTATTGATATCACTTGTACAATCTGGCTTAAACTTTACAATCTATTATGAAACAGCTTAGCGGGTGGATTTATTGCAAATTGATTTTAATTTTCTATGTTTTCTTTCATCAATCTTTCACAAGTTGATAACCCTCCAAGCAAAATATTACAGCTATGTCTATAAAATTAAAAGTGTTATTGTTGTTTCTATAGCCTTATCTAAATCCTCTTCTGATTTACTAAGCAAATCTTATATGATAACACAGCTTATTAAAAAATAAACAAATCCATTGATATGGAACCTTATACTTATTAAATAATAACACATGGTTGGTTCTAATAGTATATGTCTTAAAGGTCTTTCATCTGGTTCTAGGAGCCCCTGCCTCCAGTACCCCTTAGTGGAATGCTCAACAAACATGGTGGCAAAGTGCGACTCACATTCAAACATGAGCAAGATCAGCTCTGGATTGGCACTAAGGAACGCACTGAAAAACTAGCCATGGCTTCTATCAAAAGTAAGTTTAATCTTTGTAGGAATATAATTTAAATTTTCTGCATATCTATTTAGCCACTTATCTTTGTTTCCCAAAATCAAGACAATTCAATAATCACTTGTCTTTTAATATGTCATGATAATCTGTTGTTTAATTAGTAATTCTAAATAAAAAGTACCATATAATTGAAGACTGTGAACTTTTAGATTCAGTTGAACATAACTAACATTTTCTTATTTGTTCACAGGTATCACATCTGAACCAATCAAAGAGCATGAAGAATATCATATCATGGTATGTATAGCAAACATTATATTATTATGTTTTGAACATATTTACCTAATTGTCTTATTATCTGTTGCTCCAATATAATAGTGTAGTTTTAAATTGTCCATTGTGTTTCAATAGGGACTTCAGCTGGGCCCGACAGAAGCATCCCGATATTGGGTGTACTGGGTGCCAGCTCAGTACATAGAAGCCATCAAGGACGCAGTGCTAGGCGTGTGGCAACTATTCTAATTCATCATAATCCTCAATGTTCTCTGTCCATAACTGTGTCTACCTTCCTGTCAGACGTTTGGGTAGTTGCAATATAAAATTATGTAATTAATGTGTCCATTTCAATCGGTACAATGTAATGGTACCATTTCTTTTGTGATAATAACAATATGCCATGTCAATTAAAATTGTCCATTCTAACTGGCATCTATCTGGTCAAACATGAAAAATTATTTATTGTTATTGTAAGTTTGCATTTTGTGCATTTGGGTTCAGTGAGCTGTAAATACAATACTGCTATTGTAATAATATTATAAGGATGTGTAGCTGCTTGCCGGTGCGCGTCCCTCGTGAGCTTGTTGTCCCTCGAGTTTCAAACCTGATCTCTGTATGTGAACTTTACAATGTAACTTGAGTGAAGGATTGTCTTGAATCATACACAACTGTCTCTTAACATTTTCCTATCACTTTTAGTATAATCATGAGTGTGGTTTATAATATGTATTTTGTATCAACAGTTGATTCAGCACAATCTTTCACTCAACACTTTTGATGATAGAATTAGACGAATAAAACGTTTTGAATATTGAGTCCTTCTTGTCCTTTTTTTTCAATCTTCCTGCACAGGTTTGTTGTGTAATAAAATACTTAAAGCATGTTCAAAAGTTTATTAAAAGTCCAAGTAAATAATAAATAGGTACAAATGTAAAACTAATACTACAAAAGTTAACACTAAATATAGTTGCACTACAAAATGGCACATAAATGCATTATATCAAAAGTGATAAATAATTTGTATAAATAATGTATAATTTGGCATCGCGATATGTAAAAAGAATACTTCTTTTGTACTAGCACTCTTTGATTAGTTAGCTGCTTCATTTTATCCATATTCAGATTGCACTGTTAGTGAAAATTGGCCTTTTGGTATTCTTGTGGCATGGTACCAAATGCGAGTATCCAGTAACACTGAAAACACAAAATTAAATGTTTTAATAAACCCAGAAAAATCTGATGTATCTTGTAGACAATTTGTAGATTATGTGAAATGACTAAAATATCACCCCACTCATTATATCTCTTAGAACATCACAATAATACAGTGTGATACATCAACTGTTACAGGAAAATTATCTGGGTAGCAGTGGGAGAGAATATGACTAACACATTGCCTACTAACTAATAATAAATTATTAGTCAGCTACATTGAAACATATCACAAAGATCAATTTAAATGGGATAATTTAGATTCATATTACATAATATCAGCTTTTACCCGCGACTTCGTCTGCTATTTTCGCATGAGAATGCGTGATTTTTCCAGGGTAAAAAGTAGCCCATGTCCTTTCTCAGATATCAAAATATCTCCATACCAAATTTCATGTAAATTGGTTCAGTAGTTCAGGCGCGATTGAGTAACAGACAGACAGATAGAGTTACTTTCGCATTTATAATATTAAATAAGGGAGTATGGATTATACTAACCAACATCACCAGGCTCTACATAATATTCAAACTTGTTGCACACATGGTCACACTCTGGCACTGGTGCCAAAGACCATGTCTTGTTTCCCTGCACCTGCCCTTGCCACATCATTCGGGATATGTAGTCCAACTGAAAAATATGTTTTACTAACATTTATGATGTTTCTTTTTTATAACATTAAAAAATAATTAGCAAACAGCTTATTTATATCTTTCTCAGGTAAGTGCTCTATGTGAGCTTCAGTACAAATGTTTTATAGATATTAAAAGTAATAAGATATTTCCTTTTTTTTCAAGTAGCTGTGTGTACAAAATAAAAAAAATATATATTTGTAATAAAATAACATACATGCATAACGGCTCCAATTTCAAATCCAAAGAATATATTCTCAGTAGCTGGAAACTCAGCATCTTCAGGTAAAAAGTCTGGAATTTGGTAATACTGTCTGACCTTAGCTAAAATATCTGGATGGCAGTTACCCCTGAAAATATTAGATATTATAGTTGTAGTTTTTCATATTCCAATAAGCATTTTACTTTTGCTTGATATTTTTATACTAACCATCCGACATACCAAGGCTTTTGGCCCTCATCATTTCTTACTCTAGCTTCTGGCATATTAAACACTTCCTTTAAACTAAACAGATCTGTTTTAAAGTTGAGGAACTGGCATCCTTCCTCAAGGCTCTCATAACTGCCAGCTGTCTCCTCATACAGCCTCTTAAACATATTATAACTAAACTCTTTGGTCGCCTTCCAATGCTTCACTGCATTTTTAACTATAATAGGTCTTGGTGTATAAGCATAGCTCTGAAAAGTAAACAGTGATTTTAATACTGAAACCTATATAAAAATTGTATGTATATTTATAGAAAAACTTCTTACAGTAAATTCTTGTCGTGTGACGTTCCACAATATAATTGGTTTCGTAACATTCTCACAATAGCCGCAATCGGCGAGAGGCCGCGTCGCCTCCCACACTAAGTAATTACTAGGTAATAGACATCTTGCGCTTAAAATACTGTTCACAAAACTAACGCTTAGCACTAATAATATAAAAGCCGAAAGGGTCACGACAATTAGCCTCTTGTTAGACTTTTTATTTTCAATTATATTAACAAAGTCACAAATATAATTATATTGCTTCAATATCCCTCCATTTACGCCTTTTTCAATAGCTTTCTTTTGAATAGTTTTTAATCGTTTCCTTAAAACTCTGGTATCTTTATTATGCTTGTGCATTTTTTATCACCAACATAGCTAATCATAATTTTGTATTTATTTTATGAAGCGTAATTTTCGCTTCACTGTCGTAAATAAATAACTTTTGACATATACTCAACAGTTCAGAAACTTAATGTATGGTATAGCAAAACGCGTCTTGTCTATTTATGGAAGAAATTCTCGTTAATGTTATTAAAAATAGATTTCCATCTGTTAGAAAAAGTTAAGCCTGGGCCGTCTTTGTCTACGACTTAGTGTTGGCATACTAAAAATGTATTCTCCCTTTATATTTTTTGATTCAAATAAGCTATTTTTTTCCAAATAATCGTAGTTTCTTACGAATACATTTTTAGCAGATTTACAGTTATTTGTTTGCTTCACTAAATATTGGTGTAAACGTATTACAGCCAACAGCTCCTATATGCCGTTTAGAAGACATTTAATATTTTCATATTGCAGATACGTAAATAAAAATAATAAAAAAAGTATTGAGCATTACCGAAATTTATTATTCTTATCGTTTGATCAATCTACCTTTCAAGATTACGAGAATTCTTTAGGCTGGCCACCCTATAACCTGACGCTGTCAAGTCAACGAACTGATGAACTTGGCGGTTTCGCTAATAGTTTAGATAAAAACCCTAAAAATGCCTCCCAAGAAGCGAGATAAAGACAATGAATCAAACAAAAACTCAAAAATTGATCACTTGCAAGCCGATCATGAACTGTTTTTACAAGCATTCGAAAGTAAGTTAGAAGATTGAAGCCGTGTAAGTAAGCGTTTCCTGTGAATAATTATTAATTTTTATTCAAAAACATTTTACAGAGCCCACACAAATATACAGATTTCTACGGACTCGTAACATGCTTTCGGTATGTATTGTGCGTTTGGGTTAATGACGTTAGTTCACATAAACAAATACTAATGCTGTACTTTCCTTTTAGCCTATATTCTTGAATAGAACTTTGTCGTATATGAAGAGGAGGATGTCTAGAAGTAATAAGAGCCGTATGGGTTTTAAAGTGGACAGTTTGTTAGAAAAAGTGACATTAAAGAAGAGTACAGAACTGCAACCAAATAGTTTAGGAGGTTACATGACACTCACATTCCTGGGGTTCTATGACAAGAGTCTGGATGACCCGCGGGACTATCAGGTCAAAGTGGAGACACTGTTGCTCAAAATATGTCATAAAAAGAGAAAAGAAAGTTCCTCAGCTATAGTGGAAGTATCTGTAAGTGTTTGTTTTAGCACATAGTATTAGATTGCCTTTATCCTCATGCTGACTCTTTCTTTGTGACCATATGATCTCCAGTTTGATGTATATATTCATATGTTATTAGGATAGTTTGAACACATTTATTTGCTTTCTGGTGTTTGATGCTATGGGACCTTATTAAGCAAGATTTCATATAACATTGCATTAAGGGTTGTGTAAATAAGGACAAATATAAATAATATTAATTGTCTTATCTTATTCTCAGTACTAAATGTTTAATAATATATGTAACTATTCATCTTAACCTAATATTGAGGTCAATTACTTGGGAATTTTCTGTTATCTGTTAGTTATTTTACATACATCTGTTTAATTATGACTGGCTCATTCCTTTGACCATTTGATATCATCATGAATACAACTTCTGCAGCAACAGACTGTATCAAATAATAGTCAGATGGAGGGGGCAACCAAGTTCATGAGCCTTACAAATTAGAATTAATTGTTTCTTCCAATACATACATAAGATCAACTTGGCAATTCACACATACATACATAAAATCCAGCTTCTTCCCATATGGGTACGCAGAAAGAAACCAGAGAACCCCTCTTGGTACAATACTAACAAACTTCCCTTGCTTCATTGACATCCTAATTTACATATTAAAAATTAATCCTGCTCCAGTAGCATTCATAAAAATATTATATCTATACTTTTATTGTCTAGGTTGGCAGCTGTTCTGTGCCACTAAACCCATCAACATCAGAGCCTCCGGCCATGGCATCAGCAGTCAGCATCTCCAGCGACACATTCAGTCCATCACAGGGTCCTAACGTCAAGTCCTACATGCTCATGCTAAGAGTCACTGTGACCAGAGCAACTGGATCTACCTCTAATGGTGCTAGCTCTAGTGAAATTACTAATGGAGACAATGATGGTAAGAAAAATGCTATAGTATTTAACTTAGTAGAAAGTCTTGGCATGCACAATTTAAAAAGATGAAAACAAAAAATCTGAGCATTTCTAAAACAAGAAGTTGTATCAAAGAGGAGCCACATAATGCCTGCTGGTCACTGATGCTTTTAATTCTGTATGTTGTAAAGCTCTAACAGCCACAGATCTTTTCCTGAACAGAGTGAACATGCACAATGTTATGTAGTACTGTTTAAAGCACTTACAGATTTATCACTAATGTTGAAGGTGACTGCATGCTTATGATTTTTGGTATTCACTGCTTTTAGAGATATAACTCAGTGTTAAGTCTTGTCACTATGTGGTTTAAAAAATTACTGAGCAACTACTATTTATTTCATTGAACTTGTTTGAATTACATTTTAATGCTCAACACTTTTAGCAAAATATACTAGACCAATTTTCTATTTAATTATTCCAATAAATATCCTTGCTATTATAGAACCACTCACAAAACGTCTGAAGTCATCAGCGGACCTGAACTCAAGTGAAGCGAAATGGACGAAGTTGTACGGCAGTGAGTTGATAGTGTACGACAAACACAACCGATGTCTGCTCACTAACGGCGAGTACGACTTGGTGCTGCACGACGCGACGCCGAGCACTCGCAGTGCTACCATCGCTAAGTCGCCGCACAAAGCACTCATGGCGCAGTGGGAAACTATACCGAGTGTGAGTATCATTCCGAATTACAACTACTATTATTGTAAAAGAAAAATTTGGTTTATTGATATTGATTTTCTGCGTAACAACGCCTACGGCCAGGAAAAGGTCTCTTCTAGACAGACTATTCTTCTAGATCGTTTGTCATCGCGCTCAGCTTTCAAAGTTATAGAATGTATTTATATAGGAGTAAAATTAGTTATAATTTGAAACAATCTCACAATTTGATGATTTTGTATGATAGATGTCTGTGTGGTCATATGTTATGTAAAATATGTAAGTAGGTCTATGCAAAGAAGTTAAACCTGAGTAAAAATTAGGGCGACCCGCGTGTTGTATCTATTTGTGTATTATTGTCTCCCTATCTTTTGATTGTTCTGTCGATTCGGCTGCATTTCGTAATCAGTGACAGTTTATATTTATATACTTTATATAAAGCTGGACGACAATTGGGAATGTTGTTTGTACTTAATGTTTTTTTTTAAATCACATGTTAACGAGAATCAAACTATAAACTATCTCAAGCTTTCTTCACCGTTTTACTCCATACCTATAACTACCTATAGTAATCGCGGCGAATAATAATTTCTGACTTGCATTCTGAGATAGTTCAGTGAGCTAAGTAAATTTAGAGTTTTCAATTTCGCACCCACATGAAGTTTAATTAAACTTCCTTATGTTGTAAAACACTAACTTTGCAAAGTATAAAAGTAACAAGTAACTCAATACCTTTTCTATTACAGGAACACGACCTACAAGCTGATTCAAATCCATTCGACGTATTCAAAGTGCGACCTCTTCTAAAACTAAAGCTCAGTTGGAGTCAGGAGCCCACCAACGGTCTAGTTAACAGACCCAAGTTATACCAACAGAGCAATGAAAACGGACATAAGAAAGAATCCAGTACAAGCAAAGACAGACTAAATGTGCCCAAATGTAGTAGTAGTAATAGTGAAATTAAAAACGGTATAGTATCTTTTTATTATTTGATTATTGTACTCATCTGATTTCATGTCATGTTTGTTTTATCATTGGTCCTGCGTATAGCGTCATCGTATACTTCATAGTGCTTCTAACTAGTAAATTGTTATATCTGTTCATTATTAATGGGGTATCTGAGGGCTATAATAATAGTAGATTTAACACATTATTGTCTCACGGCTGGGCAAGGTATCCTGCTAAAATAACGAAGGGATTGGGACTTAAGTCCATCTGAGAATAAACATATTTATCTGATTTTCTTTAAAAAAATTTAGTACTTTTAATATCGGTTTTGTGACTGAAGATGTCACTTATGTATCGTACTTAATATCATCGCCTGATGTACTATTTCATTTCACAATTTCAGGACATAATGTTAAATGTTTCAGGCGATAAACAAAAATCAGATCAATCGGAGGGCGAGTCGAAACGTCAACAGATAATTTACCAGTTCCTGTACAACAACAACTCGCGGCAACAGACGGAGGCGTGCGACGACCTGCACTGTCCCTGGTGCTCGCTCGACTGCGGCACGCTCTACTCGCTGCTCAAACATCTCAAGCTCTGCCACTCGAGATTCAACTTCACTTATTTCGTTAGTATTACCCGATTCCTTTCCTATAACAGTGTAGTAATGTAACACAAGGAAAATTGATAAATCTTAGAGTAAAATTGATATTAAAAAACTTTTTGTGATGCATCAGCCGATCCCGGGCGGGGCGCGCATCGACGTGTCCATCAACGAGCTATACGACGGCTCGTACACGGGCTCGCCGCACGACCTGATCGCGGCGCAGGGCCGGGGCGCGGGCGCCGGGTCCGGGCCGCGCGCCGGGCCCACGCGCCGCACGTCGCTCACGCACGTGCTGGTGTGGCGCGCGCGCGCCCGGCGCCGCCCGCACCGCCACAGCCTGGCCGAGTTCCTGGAGCTGGACGACGCCGAGCTCGTCGACGCGCAGAGACCCTACCTCACCGGACACAACAGGTCGGTGTGCGGTGCCGATACGCGTCGGTCCACGGTGTACCGAAGTATGTTTGGCTCGAACCGGTCACATTTTCTATGTGCTCCTTTTCCAGGTTGTACCACCACACGATCACTTGCCTGCCCGTGTACCCGAACGAGCTGGACATCGACTCGGAGAGCGAGACGGACCCGCTGTGGCTGCAGCAGAAGACGATGATGATGATCGACGAGTTCACGGACGTCAACGAGGGCGAGAAGGAGCTCATGAAGATGTGGAACCTCCACGTGATGAAGTACAACTACGTCGGCGACTGCCAGATCCCGCTCGCGTGCCAGATGTTCCTGCAGATGCGCGGCAAGGAGCTGCTCGAGAAGAACCTGTACAGGAACTTCGTGCTGCACATGTGCTCGCTGCACGACTTCGGGCTGCTGAGCCCGATCGCGCTGTACCAGACCGTGCAGATGCTCAACCAAATGCTGGCGGACAACGCCGAAGCCAAAGAAAAGATGCGCGAGTCGCTGCGCCAGGCGCGCGAGCACTGGCACGCCGTGGGCCAGTTCCAGGCGCCCGCGCTCACGGAGCAGAAGCCGGCGCCGAGCTGCGCCAAGCTCAGCGCCGAGGCCTCGCCCAGCGTGCGGCGCAAGACCTCCAGCCTGCACGCGCGCCTCGCCGGCCGCAAGCGCGAGCGGGAGCGGGAGCGCAGCCGCAAGACCGAGGGCTAGCGCCGAGCGAGACACGTCCAGCCTGCACGCGCGCCTCGCCGGCCGCAAGCGCGAGCGGGAGCGGGAGCGCAGCCGCAAGACCGAGGGCTAGCGCCGAGCGAGACACGTCCAGCCTGCACGCGCGCCTCGCCGGCCGCAAGCGCGAGCGGGAGCGGGAGCGCAGCCGCAAGACCGAGGGCTAGCGCCGAGCGAGACACGTCCAGCCTGCACGCGCGCCTCGCCGGCCGCAAGCGCGAGCGGGAGCGGGAGCGCAGCCGCAAGACCGAGGGCTAGCGCCGAGCGAGACACGTCCAGCCTGCACGCGCGCCTCGCCGGCCGCAAGCGCGAGCGGGAGCGGGAGCGCAGCCGCAAGACCGAGGGCTAGCGCCGAGCGAGACACGTCCAGCCTGCACGCGCGCCTCGCCGGCCGCAAGCGCGAGCGGGAGCGGGAGCGCAGCCGCAAGACCGAGGGCTAGCGCCGAGCGAGACACGTCCAGCCTGCACGCGCGCCTCGCCGGCCGCAAGCGCGAGCGGGAGCGGGAGCGCAGCCGCAAGACCGAGGGCTAGCGCCGAGCGAGACACGTCCAGCCTGCACGCGCGCCTCGCCGGCCGCAAGCGCGAGCGGGAGCGGGAGCGCAGCCGCAAGACCGAGGGCTAGCGCCGAGCGAGACACGTCCAGCCTGCACGCGCGCCTCGCCGGCCGCAAGCGCGAGCGGGAGCGGGAGCGCAGCCACAAGCGCGAGCGGGAGCGGGAGCGCAGCCGCCAGACCGAGGGCTAGCGCCGAGCGAGACACGTCCAGCCTGCACGCGCGCCTCGCCGGCCGCAAGCGCGAGCGGGAGTGGGAGCGCAGCCACAAGCGCGAGCGGGAGCGGGAGCGCAGCCGCCAGACCGAGGGCTAGCGCCGAGCGAGACACGTCCAGCCTGCACGCGCGCCTCGCCGGCCGCAAGCGCGAGCGGGAGCGGGAGCGCAGCCACAAGCGCGAGCGGGAGCGGGAGCGCAGCCGCCAGACCGAGGGCTAGCGCCGAGCGAGACACGTCCAGCCTGCACGCGCGCCTCGCCGGCCGCAAGCGCGAGCGGGAGCGGGAGCGCAGCCACAAGCGCGAGCGGGAGCGGGAGCGCAGCCGCCAGACCGAGGGCTAGCGCCGAGCGAGACACGTCCAGCCTGCACGCGCGCCTCGCCGGCCGCAAGCGCGAGCGGGAGCGGGAGCGCAGCCACAAGCGCGAGCGGGAGCGGGAGCGCAGCCGCAAGACCGAGGGCTAGCGCCGAGCGAGAGCTATGGACGCCGCGAATTAATACAACTAAATTTTGATCTTACGCGTGTTTGTTATGCATAATTTTAAATGTTGACGCCATATCGAATGAGAAGGTTTTATTGTCAAGTTTCGTCTCGTGAGTAGGTGATTGTAATTTCGTTACTGCCCATTGCTATAGTGTTAAGTTGTAGGTTTACGAGTGTCCATAAAATGGATGACGATAGTTAAGTTACTAAATTATGACGTATGATACTTTTTCCTCTTGTTCTGTTTGATCTCGAAAGGTAACGCCGCGCTTCGACCGTCGTATTGAACGTCGACGATAGAACTACATTGAGACGATACATCCTTTTTTATATACAAACGGTTTACGAATGCGGTGATAGCGCTCGGTTTTAACGAATAAAACCTTATATTTATTAGATGAAGTGCATTACTGCAACTTTTTAATATATTTTATACACATTTCGTCGAGAACAGCATGCGTAGCATTGATATATTGTTGATTGACGAGTATACGCTGTAGCCTCCGTTAGCCGAATGTAGTTCTACGTCGAGAGTCGCGATTCTTTCTGTGATGTATCAGTTGAGACTAGCTGTAGACGGTTATGTTGGGAACCACGATTCCTTGGACTGAGACACGTTATAAGGACCTTGCCACAGTATTTTAGTTCATATAACATTATTAAATTATAGATGGACGTATTCATCTTTGAATACATCTGTATTTGTTTACAACAATGAGATGCGTTGGGTTCCTCGGATACTTTAAGAGTGAACAATTACCAAACCAAAAACGAAAGGATTATGAAATACTGTAAAAGTTCAAATTCAAGATATTACTCAATTAACGAGCAATAAGAAGCAACAGTTTTTAAAGAGATGTGCCTTTCTCTATGAAATATATAAGATGTATGTACAACTTCACTGCTTGTAACCATAACTGTAAGTTTCTCTTAGCTGGGTAACATTGTGACTGAAATACGAGTACTAAAATCACAACAATCTAATAAAAAATCTCTAGCATAATTATTTAATTAGGAAATATCATTAAATGGAATCATGATAGGTAAAAGAAATATTGTGTGTGATGTTTGTTTCAGCATGAATTACAAAAGACTGCAGGGTGTTGCTATGCCTTAAATCATCTCAATTTACTGTTCGTACGTGGTTCTAACGCAATTAATATCTTCAAAGTGTTCACAATTATATTTAAGAGTAAGCAATAATCAAATGGTAATATTTTATCGCCGCATGACGAGAACCATATTTCCGCATACTAGACTGTTAAACGTAGTAATATTATTATAAAATAAACACTCAATATTTTTACATTTTAGTTATAAATGTTAACGTAATTCCATTTCGCAGCGCTGATTTCAATGACACTATTTTGTTATTTTTATATTGTTCCATTTTGAGTATATGTTCAGTAAATTGTACTTATGATGAAATGAAATATAACATTATTTTCAACATTTGTGTTTTGTTATGAAACCGTCATCCTTAGCTCTCCAGTTTATTTTGGTTTATGTATGGCCTTCACATACAAATAGTTGATGTGATGACTAAGTTTTTGTCTTAATTTAATTACCCTCTTATTTTGAAAGGTGGGTAAAATGCAAGTATGTGTCATGAGTATATACTTATCTATGGCTTAAGGTTACATGACCATCAACAAAGACAAGTCAGGTGAAAAAAATATTAAAATTGGAACTGTCAAGGGAACTAAATAAAGAGAAAAATGGAAAGCCATTTGACAAAGTTCACAAACTGAAATTTGTTGTTTAAATATGTCACATTCGAGGAATGCATACAAATTATCTGATAAAAGTAGAACAGACATACAGACACCCGACAGAAATGAGGACGAAGGTAATATTGGTGCCGTCAAATTAAATCAAATGTTGCTTTATTTTGTTTGTCAGATGAGTGACAGTAATGTTTATTTGTAGGAGAAGCATTGAGTTGTAACGCCACCGAGAGCTGTACTTACGCTGGTGCGTATTCTTACACATCATCTAGCTACGTGCCATTCACATTCAACCAACTTTATTATATTGTTTTTAGTGACTGTGTCAAAAAAAGCCTCTGCATCGAGCGAAGAGGGTGCCTTGTGTTCTGGACAGAAGTCGTTTATAAGTATACACTCGACCGATCACTTGTGCCAAGTGGCCGACGCTGACAACGCTTCGAACCTCGAGGAGTGCAACTTGGAAGTGCTGAGCCTCAACGAGGTGTTCCCTTCCACGTCGGAGGAGAGCCTCTCGAATGAGGATGACTCACCGGTACAACGAAAGAAGCATTTCAACAAGAATAAATCAGGAATACAAAAATCTCATTCAGATAACACTGAGAAATCGCCATACATGCCGACGAACAGTAAGTCATCAACAGGGTCACGGCAGAAGGAGACCGTCGATGGACAACAACCGTCAGTGTACTCCGACTTCGACATACCGAAGAGCACCTTGTACGTCGTAGGCAGTAACCCAGGAGAGCCTAAAATGTCGTACCCGGATCCACCTAAAAAAATATCTAAGACGGTAGGTTGCAAAATCTCATTTTTTCGTGTAATATGTAAAAGCTAGATTTGCTGTACAATTTTGATTGGTGTCCAGATGAAAAAGTTTCTGCGCAACATCGACAAGCACAAGAACGAGCAGAACAGTAAGAGCAGCGAGAAAGCCATCAGCAAACTGACGACGATGCGCGGGATACTGAAAGATGGACGATGTGGACCCGAGTGCACCGGCGACTCCTCCGTGCAGGGCGTCGACGATTACAATCCAGGTTGGTTTTCTCACCTGATACTGGGAGAAGTTAGACTTGTAAATGAACATTTTTCTCTTATTTCTGTTTTTGTTACAGAGGATTTGGCATTCTCAATGGACTTCACGCACAGTAAATACAGCAAGCAGGGCCAGGATAAAAATGTGACGTTCAACACTCAAGTGGTGATCATTCACTTCACGGGTGACCTGTGCGTGGGACAGAGCGTCGAGACACTCAGCAAGGAGAAGGACCAACAGGCGAGAAACTCTGAACTAAGGAAAACTTTCCTCACTAAATACAACGAATTTTGGCCCACACAGAAATAATGTTAAGTTTAGATTATAAAGGTTTTGTCTTTAGTGAGATTGTTGAACAGTATCCTTAGGAAAGTTGGAACAAAAATGGCATAAGTTATTGGAAATGTTTTATATTTTATACACAGTTTATTTGTATTATGTCGAAATTTATATTGCGTTAGTCTAGTGTTTATTTATTAAATCGTATCAATTCGTATGCACAGTTTGTAGCATGGAATTATGTGACATTCGGGACTCTAAATTTAAATAAAGCTTATTCTCATTTAGAGGTTGTTTCAATAAAAAACAGTAATCAAATATATAATTTAATTGTCTAATTGTCTTTCTAGGATTTAACAGAAGATATTTTCCATAGAACTAAGTCTTTGACTCTGTCGTATGTGAAATATTTAGGAAAGTCTAGAGGTAGTTGTTGTATGGTCCACGTGGAATGTGGGTTTTCTGTCTTGACTTTGTCGAGCAGAGTGAGGAATGTCTCGTAGCAGGGCGCGACGGAGTCGAGGTGCTCTATCGTGAACACGTAGCGCTTTTCTAACACGATGTAAAGAGCTTTCGGCGGCTGTGTGTTTAGTATCTTTTGTATAGTTGATATGAACGCTGCCGTCACGTCATCATCGTAAATAACTGGAACAACAAGGAAAAATATAAGTATTCAGGTACTTATGAATAAAAAAGTTTACGACGTTAGCAGATCTTTGCAGCTGTTACTTACCATCAGCCGCTATGATGATATCAGCTTGTTTTATTTCGTCTAACAGTGGAGGCTTCCACGCTGTGTCAGTAAAATCTAATGGCATCACTTTGAACTGAGACTTAATTAATTTCTTATTGTATTTTGCATTCAGCTTTATAAGTTCTAAGATGCCTCCGAGATCAATATCTGGAAAAGAAAATGAAAAAATACTAATGTGCTAACCAAGGTATCTAATAGAAAATAGGAATTTGTACGTCATTTGTTGTTGACTGTATGAAAGCAGTTCGCGCTGATTTCCGTCAATAACTAATTATTTTTTGCTTAATTATTAATAATTATTTATGTATGTGAGTCCTAGTCCTCAGCATAAAATTAGTTTAACAATGTAGGTCATTTGGTATATCTACCTAATTTATCGCATTAACGAGAATATTCTCGGCACGAATTGCCCAAACAATTTAGAGATTAAATAAATAAACATCTCATATTGTGGATCCTTGTATCTAACACCACATGGTCGAGGCTATTTCCACATCATGCTCGTCCCGAAATAATTCATTGAATAAACTTTGTATTAGATTGCGTTTTGCTTGCATGATCGTTTTCAATCTGTTGCGTCGTCAGTAAACTAAACTATCTATCTTTTACTAACCCCCGGTTTCTGAGTACATTTAGCGGTAGTTTATCTATTCAATAGCGTTAATACTCATACAAAAACGCTATGGAACAGATAAACTACCGCTAAATGTACTAAGAAACCGGGGGTAAGGGATTTCCTTTTTTTTTTTAATATAAACGTAAAATATGAATCTGCAAAAAACGTGGTGATTAGGCTTTCAAAACCATTATTCAACTTTTAAATGGGCCTGTCAAATATGTCCATGCTAAATAACGAGGTGTTTCGGGGTCGAATCCCGGCTCGGAGCAAAAAATTCTTTCTGTTAAGAGTTTCTCAGTGGTGGCCCGGAGTTAGGTAGTTGAGGTTGGAAACACCTGTTGACATGTTCCTACTCTCTTTTACAGAAAAACTTACCAGTACAAACAACTTTCTTAGCGTACAGAGCCGCGACAAAGCTCGTGAGTCCAGTGCCAGCTCCAAGTTCTAACACACATTTGTTGGCGAGTTCTCCCTTCAAACCGAGGTGGATCAGCCAGTCTGCTAACAGGAATGCGCCGCGCCATACTTGCAAGCCAACTAGCGCGATCTTTGTATGGGAACTATGCTCTGTAATAAGCAAAATACATAAGTGTGTAATTCGTGTAATTTTTACTTAACTATAGTTCTGAAACTGTAAGTCGGTTAACAGACTACGTGCGTAATAATCCTGCGAACTTAGCGGTTTAAATCTGATTCTCCATTGCCAGAATTGTTGTCACAGAAAACTAAACATGAAGTGCTTCCAAGTTGGTACCAGTGTGTCAACAAGGGCCTAAAATCGGAAGTGGTTTACGAAATATTTATAGATTTTACGTATTTAAGAATGTCACTTACCTATCTTAATTATTTCTTTTTGAGGTCTTTCGATGTCCAAATCATCATCCTCATCGAAAGTGGCGGGGCCGCCAATTTTCGGTAATAGAAACGGAAATTCTGATATGACATCTGAAAGCGAATAACCAATTAGATATGCATGATAGTAAACAGACTTTTTTAAAAAGACACACAAATAAGACAGGATTTCGTTTTGGAATCGAACCCACAACACGAACGTTAGTACGTCACTGGCGTGGCGATCATATAAACCAATGTGCCACACGGGACGTAATACCACGCCATACATCGGGACTAGTAAGATAACAATGAACTAGACCAAAATTAAGCTTAACTAATTTAGCTAAGTACATAAAAGATAAAAAAAATACTTACTTCCTTCAGTGCTAGGTGTTATTTTTGTTCTATAATCATATTCCTCATATATTTCTGATGTTACAGTCAATTCTGGCATCTGCAAGTCATAACAGGATTCAATTTTTTAAACATATTCATAAATTTCAAATGGAAATGTTTATCTTATGTGAGTGTGACACTTCACAGTGCGTAAATAAAGTTTTTATTGCATGGTGATAAAGTATCCGTCACACAGGATTATGAATGAAACTGTAAATATTTTCAAAATGATTTGCAATGCATAGTTGCAGTTGAAAAATGGACTCTACTTCTTTAAGTTTAAGTTATTTTCTTTATTTTACACTTATATTTTATTGCAGCTACTTTGTAATAAATGTATGGATAAGCTATAATATTTTGAAGGAATATTTTAGTATAGTTTGGCACTAGTTTGAATTTAGTTTATGTTTAATCAAATGAGTACCTATGCTTTAATTTATTACACAAAAATATATAAATAATATAACCACAAGCCATGTGAACAAGACAAAGTGAAGTTCTAAATAAAACTACTTTAAATTCAATATTTTGTAAATATCTTTTATCTGTATTATAATTTGAACTCAAAATAGTAAAATTTATTATATTTTTAAAACTTTGATTTAATCACATTGCTATAAACACTCATGTTTTATCACTATTTCAGTTTATATTACATAATTTTATAAATCAATTTTAGAATAAAATTTGATAATTTTGGGAAAATTATTCTTATAAAGTTACATTGTTCTAAAGTTAACTTACCTTAGTGTCTCACACTCGTATTAATTACCAAAGACAATAAGATAACTGTTCTACAGCATTAATAAGGAAGGACACAAGTACAAAAATTGGAAACAGTCCAATATTAAAACTTCTAAAATAAATCTGTAATAGTGTGGTATGCGTGCCAGCTTTTGTAATTTACTATGGTTTGGCTGTGTTTGTTATTTATATCGATCACGTGGCTGATACAATATTATTATAGTAAAATATTTGAATGGAGTTTGATACTTTGAGCATTGCCGTAAAATGATCTTAAACTTTAGAGGCAGTTGAAAGTGATTTCTTGATTGATGATTAACGCGTAATAATAACCACAATGTTATCTATTACTGTTCTTTGATTTATTTATTGAACTATTGTTGTTTCAATGATACTCAAGGAACAATCATCTACCTATCTTTAATATTTCGGTACAACTGCAGGTCACAAATAATACAAATCAACTAGGACTTATCGTAATTATATTTTGATTGAATATTTAGCATTCCTTCCTTGCAGTTTTATCGATGCAATTTTGTTCAATCAGTATAAAAGATGTGCATGTTTAGGTCTTTACTCAGAACAAAGAATACCTACGGTTTGTCTTTGTTCTGCAAAGAGCTTTACGTAGCACTTAAGTATAGGTAATTATGACACACTTCTTTGTTTTCCATTTTAAGATCTTGGTGCAAATACAAAACTTTTGCTTATTTGGACGATATTTCGAATCGTGATAAAGATTACAACACGATAGCTGTCAAAATCAGCTGATTTACTTTTGTTGTGACACTACTGACAGTGACTATAACAACTAAACTTAGTTGCGTTCGTAGCTAATATTCTTATGGGACAATAGTATTGTGGTATTTCATGACTATTGTAGTTTAATAAAAAATAAAGTACCGCTACTCCATTAACGTGATATTAGAATTAAAGGCCAGCATATTTTTAAGACTAGGCTCAGCAACTTAAAACACAATAAATAAAAAATATTGTACAGTTCAAACATCTATTTAAGTAGATAGATTCAAAATCAAATTTAGAATTCAGAATACAGTTTATTCAGCGCTAAAAAAGAGATTATAGGTACTTACTATAGGTATTATTAATATGATCGCTTTATGAACATTGTATAAAACTTTCGGGTATGTGGTATTATTTTTTTATTTCTTGTGTTGATTAAATAATACGAAAACAAATGTGTTTTATTATTTAATATCATTTTAAACGATAAATCAGATTCTTATTTGAAGAGCCCTTAAAATCTTTTCATTTAAATATGATTTTGTTGTCTTAGGATGACTTTCACAAACTGACCTTAGTCAGTCTTTGTTTTAAAAAAGTTGTGAATCAACCAATCACAGCAATACACACGATCGACGCTGCCACGTCAAGTGCGACGGGAGTGAATGAAGTGGCTGTTCATCGGCATTTTGTAGAGTTTCGTCTTCCGAGCAGGCTTGTGGAGTGTTGACTATTTCAAGATGAAAGTAATTCTATTTACGGCAATAGCCCTATTGGGCGCCGCTTTGGCCGATGAAGTACCAACAGAAGACAATGTACTCGTACTTAGCAAATCCAATTTTGATGATGTTATCGCAGCAAACAATTTCATCTTAGTGGAATTCTGTAAGTTTTCATTGTTACATATTTTCATTGTACTATTTCTTTGTCGCACGTTGGAGCATGATGTTACAATATGTATTGTTTCATAAAAATGTGACTGACACGTCAGTCAGCGTGCACTGCGCGAGCGTGCCGGCACGTCTCATGCTTGCCATTTGTATTATTATAATGCTTATTTACAGATGCACCATGGTGCGGCCACTGCAAGTCTCTCGCTCCCGAATACGCCAAGGCCGCCACCAAGTTGGCTGAGGAAGAATCTCCCATCAAGTTGGCTAAAGTAGATGCCACGCAGGAACAGGAACTCGCCGAAAATTACGGCGTCAGAGGATACCCCACTCTGAAATTCTTCAGGAACGGAAACCCCACTGACTACTCAGGTAATTACTCTAGTTTCATTTATAATTACTCAATAATCACCAGATTAAATTGTTAACATTCAACTTTCATGGTTTAACAAATCAATACCAAATATTATTCGAAAGCACATTTGTAAAGCCCTATAAAATTTCTTATGCTATATTAATGCTTCTTAAATATCTGATTACTAAATTATATGGTGTGTTTAATTCAAAAACATGTTCATAGTTTATAAAACAGTGTCATAAAATCGTTAATAGCAGTTGATTACAGTCATTATTGAGGTAGCATTTTATGAACTGTGGTTATTTTTATCAGGTGGTCGCCAGGCTGATGACATTGTCACTTGGCTGAAGAAGAAGACTGGTCCTCCCGCCATCGAAGTCTCCTCTGCTGAGCAGGCCAAGGAGCTGATTGGTGCCAACAATGTCATTGTGTTCGGTTTCTTCTCTGACCAGAACACTGAGAAGGCTAAGGCTTTCCTGGCTATTGCCGGTGCTGTTGATGACCAGGTCTTCGCTGTTGTGTCTGACGACAAGGTTATCGCTGAGCTGGATGCTGAAGATGAAGATGTTGTCCTTTACAAGAACGTGAGTACAATTTAAACTATCAGATTACTTTTAAGTTATTCCAAGACTGACATATTTGGATCTCTTAGTCATAACTTATGTATTCTTATTGCACAACTTTATAAGGATATGGCAGCATTAATCCAATCTGCTTTTTTCTGTGTGGGAGATAAGCAGTTACTTAAAAAATGATTTTAAAATTAAAATTATGTGATAAAAATTAGATTGCTGTGGACTTTATCCCTTCAGAATAATTTGGAGCAACATTTGTTATGTGATAAGACAATCAGCTTGTTTGCATTATTCTAATATAATTGTCCTCTATTAATTTAGAGATAAAAGTTTGTTAGCCTTATAGAAGTGCAGATAAACACATCAATAATAATAAAAGTGCATAAAATTCCCCTGTCCATAGACAAGAGTACAATAAATGGATAACTTGGTCACAGTTGATAACATCCAACTGATAACTTATCTATTAACGGTATTATAACTTTTTTCTTTGATTTTTGTTATGATTCATAATTGGTTATCACTTCTGAAAAATTGTTATATCAAGCAATCAAATCATATCAGATGGATGTTAAATACCTTCATATTTAAGTTAAAAATATATTATGTATGAGATCTTAAATCAGAATAATGAAGTAACAATTTGCATTTTTATGATCAGTTACTAGTAAAACTTAATAAAAACTTGGCTAAAGCACAACTAATAAGATACCTATAGAGCCTAGAAACACATTCATGAATTTGGAAACACCATTTAATAACAATAAGTCTAGTTCTGGTAAAATTTTAAATAAACTGCTTCAGTCTATTAATATTGTTATTTTTCTTGTTGTAACAGTTTGAGGACCCCAGTGTCAAGTTCACTGGTGAGCAATTCGACGAGGATACCTTCAAGACCTGGGTGTTTGTCCAGAGCATGCCTACCATTGTTGAGTTCTCCCACGAGACTGCCTCCAAGATCTTCGGAGGACAAATCAAATACCACCTTCTCTTGTTCCTGTCCAAGGTAACTACATATTTTTGATATTATACAAATTTTACTTAGTGCAGGTCTTTAAAGGCAGGTAATGTTCTAAGGTTCAAGATACATAACTATGTATCTTGAACTCATAATTTTTGTCTGCTAAATGAAACTGCATAGTATATCATAGTTTGTAGTAATTGACTATGTTTATGTATTATGGAGGGTAGAGAATTCGACACATACTATTCAAAAGTAGAAGAAACTTCTAAAATGTTGCTAAAATGACAAATAATGCAGAAATCAATTTGTTGAATAATAATATACTGAGTTAAATGATCTGTCTGTAATCAAATTGGTAAAAACGTGATATTCATAGAGTAGACGAACGACTATTATTACTCGACAAAACCTGTTTTTTTCGAGTTGCTTGAGGCAGACGTACTTCCCATACTTAATAGCAAACGAAGCGTCAACTCGCGACAGACAAAGTCATATCGTTCCGAGAACTTTCAAAGTCATACAATAGGATGCAACTAAATGTCGCGAACTCGAAAGTGGTTAGGTGAGATTTACTTTCACACATGTGAACGAGAAACACTAGTAAAGCTCTAGATGACCCGCGTGGTGAACTTTCACCGTTAATTTTTTTGCAATCGGTCATGCGCTAAAGTTTAATGAACCTTTTTTACGCGTCACGTTTTTTTACTACGCTTTAACTGTACTACATTTTGCGTATGAGTAATTGATGTTTGTCTTCATATCGGATACAATTTTACAGTTAGCCGGTTACTAAACGTTTTATCGATGAAACCGAGCGGTAAATTGCCCATTTAAAAAAATCCTTATCAAATCAGTATGTTTTCAGTTGACAGAGTCATTAATTTTACATATCGCATTTTCGCGTCGGATGCAATGATGTGTTAACTGGTACTAATGATTCTCAAATAACTACGCAAACAGTAGGAAGTTCAATGACCTCGCGGTCAATAAACTTTTGCGCGGGAAAGGGAGTCGTATTCAAATGATTATTATAGCCGAAATGTTTCTTTGTAGAAAAATGGAGATTTCGAGAAGTACACTGAGGAACTCAAGCCTGTTGCCAAGAACTACCGCGACAAGATCATGTGCGTTGCCATCGACGCTGACGAAGATGAACACCAGAGGTAAATATTGAGAACATACTATAAACGCTAAATCTTCCATATTGAAGTAGTGCTACTCCTTTTAAAACGAAAGTATGTTAAAATAATCAACATTTTATTCGTCCTCTTACATAACGACATAACCAGATATAAATTTTAACTGCATTCTTCTTAATTACTTTACGAGTCACTTACATAAATATGAAAGTGAATTTTGAAACACATTCTTTTTTACGATAATGAGCAGTAACTAAAGAATTCACTAACGAAAAAAACTATTTTTAAACTAATTTATTGTAAAATGTTTATATGGCAATGTTTTGTTGTTTAGAATCCTGGAGTTCTTCGGCATGAAGAAGGATGAGGTCCCATCTGCCCGCCTTATCGCTTTGGAACAAGACATGGCCAAGTACAAGCCAGCCAGTGACGAACTCTCTGCCAACACCGTTGAGGTAAGATGTCGATATTATTTGCCGATGAAACTAGTCTTTTATATACTTACAGAAGGGTTAAATAATTTATGCATAGTTAAGTTATTTATATTGTTGCTATAATATGCATTGTTTACAATCTTTTATCTGTTTCCATTGACACAGATGTCTATTAGGCAGTTATAGTCAAGGTTTTCTGTCTGTATTAAATTCAATTTCACCATTTTTGTTGTTCTAGCGAATCTGTCGATCTTTTAAGAATCATATTAGGTACCTATTGCTAAAATAGTAAGATTAGCAAGTTTTAAATAGCTAGAATTTTATCGTTTACGGTATTTTATCGATTAGCTACAAAATATCATATTACAAGACACATGCAAAAGAAATACACTGCACAATTCCTAGAATGGGAAAGGAAAAGAATAGCGTATTAATCCGCCAGTCAACAAGGTATGATTACTGACATACGATCGGATTGACGTCTAGTAATCATATGCCAGTGAGACGTAAATTACCGAGACACGTCGTATCGCGAGTTATTTACATGCGACCTTTTCCGATCGCCTATTATGAGACCTTATCTTACACTTGGAAACGATGCCACTGTAACAATAAGACGTTTATATTGGCGTTTTAAATACTGATTTGCTGTTACTAATGTATCACACAACCCATGCTATAGTAGAAAACGTTCTAATGTGGTAACATAGTCATGAAAGGTTTGTGTTAGCTTTTGAAGGCTGGTTTTTCTATTGTCAGATCAATATAATAGCGTGGTACATAAGGCCAGTTTCACTGTTTGTGTGTCCGATATCCCTTCTAAATAAAGTGACAGCAAAAGTACGTATAAAAATATAGGACAAATCTCCTTCTGATAAGGTTTCTTATAGGTATGTAGAAGTAGTGAAATTGGGCTATACTCTAAAAAAAGGTATTTCGAAATTAAGTTTTACTTAAAACAAATATAGGAATATAAATTTCTCATTTTTCCTCGTGCACTCCACGTGGTTAAACATTTGTAATGAGATCGGAAATTCCGGTTTTCTCATAACTCTTACGGTCCACGTTTACGCATACGTAGCGACACGTAAGTGCTTACTTGTTTGTTATATAATTTTCCTTATCGACTCTTAACAACGACGATAATATCATTCAACACGCTTATTATCGCTGTGTGTGGCTAAATGCTATTTTGTAGTTTAATTTGAAAATCTTTATCGCAGACATTCGCACGACGTTTCAAATTAAAAACTAATTATGTGTTGAGATCGTTAGACAGCCTGTATAGTTGAAAGTAATTATTATTTTTTAATTAAATTAATGAGAATACTTTAAAACGGATATGAATGTTTAAACCAAACAAAAAGAAGATAAGGATTAAAAACAAGTTTTTAAGACATAAAGGCACTGGTATTAATCCATGCAGGCACATTACCATAGATAAAAACAGGTTCTTAATTAAAGTAAATACTAATTAATTCAAAATAATTATTTGGTGTTATCGTTATCCCTGAAAGAAAGGCACAATAACTGAATAATTGACGTAGGAGCGTATATTTTCAGTAGCTTAGTCGTGATAAACTTAACGGTCACGGTTTTCATGACCATTTCGTCACGGTACATGCAGATCAAGTCTTAATGCTTTCGTTACTCATGCTAATTATCTACCTTTATAGGTAAAGGACTAGCCCGGTTTCTATCTATTCAAACTGTCATTTTCATATGAGTTAAAACGCTATTGAATACATAAACTACCGCTAAATGTACATCAGAAACCGGGGGTAAGAGAAAAATATTAGGTATATTATATTAGGTATATTTATTTGCATGTGTTGTAAAAGAAAATATGTATTGGAAATGTTTCAAATTGCGTAAATCGAATCAATTTAACCATGAATGAGCCGTTCAGTTTATGATAAGGGTTATAATGCTATTTAAATTAATATGCGGAACATAGAACAATAAGTATTTTCTTAAGCGTATTTTCTTTCTAGAAGATACTATAATATACAGACGGCATTATTTATATAAACAGACTACTTATATTTCTACAAACATTATTTTAACCCATTTCTGGTCCCAAAGTTTCCGCTGCCGGGCAAAGGTCTCCTCCCAAACGAGGGACTATAACTTTATTGTTAGAATAGCGTTAAATATACTATAAACTACAGTATGTCAGCATCAAGTCCGTTTTATACTAATGATATCATTTTTGTTGCACAGGAATTCATCCAATCGTTCTTCGCGGGTACCCTGAAGCAGCACTTGTTGAGCGAGGACCTGCCCTCCGACTGGGCCGCCAAGCCCGTCAAGGTGCTTGTCGCCACCAACTTCGATGAAGTCGTCTTTGACACCAACAAGAAGGTCCTTGTTGAGTTCTATGCCCCATGGTAAGTTTACTCTACAAATTGCTATATTTCTACTAAGAATCGAAAAAGGGAATATGGTATGACCTTGACCAGATAAGAGTATCACAGAATTCAATTCAATTTATTCAAAACTAGAGGCCGCCCGCGACTTCGTCCGCGTGAAAACCCTTCCCGCGTAAATCCCGATCCCTCGGTAACTCCGGGATAAAAAGTAGCCTTACATAGTTCATATAAAGTTAGGAAGCCTGTACTGTATAGAATAGATTATCACTGGGGTAAGCGAGGAGTATTTATGCACTCTGCATTTGATAGTTAAAATATACAAAATAAATGATGATTTAGTAAAAAATGCAAAAAAATACTAGTTAAGAATCTCGCTAGTATGATCATTGTCCATAAACAAACAGTATTAAATTTTCTATTTGCGAAAGAAAGTGTCCAAGACATTATAATTAAAGTAGGCATGTACATAAAAAGATCAGGTGATTAATGCAGTAAATAATGAACAATAAAAAAGTAATTATATTGACTTTAGAAAGCGATTATTAATACTGGTATATTTATTTAAACTTCATTAGTGCTAACTTCAATAAGGCATTATTTGATGATAAAATTATTGTTCTATATTACACCTTTATTGTTTTTTCTCTTAATGACAGTGACCTGTTCGTCTTAGCACATATTTGTTGAGACTTGATACCTATACAAAGGTTCTGATACACAAAGTTTCAACTATACAAATATTTGTCTCAGTTCGCTAGTAATTGAAGTAAAAAATTAAGCATGCATCATGAATACAATTAAGCGATAAATGAAGGTGTTTTTGTATGCAGACTGGTAGTTAAGAATGTTGATGCGAAGGTCACAGTGCCCTTCAATATTTTTCAAAAATATTATTTATTTAACTTTCGGTTTTATAAATAACAGCTGTCAATTGAAGTGGTTTATAATTGAATTATTATGGAAACAAGATAATTATTGATTGAATATCAAAATATAAAATATTTACGTGTTGCTGTGTACATAAATAAATCAGTCAATCAGAAATACATTATCGGACAAAATGAGGATTATACTTTTACTATCTAGTCCAGACTTTGATTGACAATTATTGGAACACTACATAAGTAGTTCAATAAAAATAACAAAGTTATCTTTATTTATAATTAAACTTATCTATTGGACGATTTGATATTGGATACTTATTTAATCGAAAGACAAGAGGGGTAGTTCGAACACGAATGTATATACGAAATTGATATGTTGAGTTTATTCCTTACATCATTAAAGAATATATAGTCCATCCTTTTACGGCCACGTGTATGTAAAGGCGATGTTTTATCAAGTGCGCCCCCGCCGTGCAATACAGTAAACACACATTACGTTACCGCTCGCTGCGTAACGGCATTACCGCCACTTGTTCGTGTTACTAGGTCGAGTTCAACACCTAACATTATTGTTAGTTCTATACGTAAGGGTGCGATATAATGCCATTAGTTTTCTCGAAGCAATTTTTTTTGTTACGAAGATTTAAAAATAATTACGAGGGTTGATCCAAAAGTAATGATAACGGAGGTGATACACGATGATTACAGTGAAAAAAATGATTACATTTTTTACATAGTCTCATAACAAGTTAATAAAACCAATTGATCTCTTTTTTAATCCCATTTTTCCCATAGAAATACCTTATCTTGCAAAACTCTCCCAAAATGCCCTAAAATCACTAGTCACTTCGCGATTGTCGCCAAATTTTTTGCCTAAGAAGTGTTTTTTTAAAAATTGCAATTGATAAAATTACCTAAGAGATGGATCTAGCAAATAGGATGGGTGATCGAGCAATCCGAAAGCCGTTTCTTGAATGGCAGCCACCGCAACTGCGACCTTGTGAGTCAGAGCTGGTCTTGGTGAAACAGCATTCCAGCTCAAACTTTCCTGTGTTTTTTTTCATGATAGCTTCCTGTAATCTTCGTATTTGGTATTTTTAATAAAAGCCTATTATAATAGCTCTCTTTTTCAATTATTTTACTGAAGTGATTCTTTCAGTGTTTTGAAAAAAACACGCGGGAATCAAACATCGACCTTGACACCTTGAATTTCTCCTTTGTTGGTGAGAAGGCTCTTTTCCAAGTCATGGACAGTTGTTTCGTTTTGGGATTAAAATGGTGGGTTTCTGACTAGTCTATCGTAAAATAACGTGACAAAAAAAGTCCTTGATCCGTTTAGAACTTTCCAAGATTCACCCTCGAAATGTCGACACGTTTTCGCTTTCGTTCGCCTTTTAACATTTTTGGTTCCTGAGGCGCGGAAACGTTTTTCATGAGGAACTTGTTAGAGAAGACCCTTAAAATGCTGCCCATATGTGATGTCTATAGTCTTAGCTACATATTTGATGGTCATTCTTTGATCTGCTAACACAATATCTCCAACTTTTTTGACGTTATCTTCAGTAAGGGCGGTGGAAGGCGTTTTTTTGCGATGTTCATCTTCAATTGAAGTTCTTCTAATCTAGAACTCTTTTCTGCAACGTGTAACTATGGGAAAAAGAAAAACAAAGTCCCCCGATGACAGCAACAAGTCGCAATGTACTCCTTTAGTGGATTTTTTTTTCAGTGGAATGCATTGACTAATTGCTCTAATGACGTTTTTTTACATTTTGATGTTTTCTCTGCGACAGCTCCTATTCAAGTGAATGTATTTACTAAATTACTTGGAATATTGATATGATTTCTTTACCCCGAGGTAGTGAATCTATAAGGAAGCCAAAAAAATAGTTTTTGTATATTTGCGACGACTACAAGTAGCCGATTATCATTACTTTTGGATCGACCCTCGTAAATTTTAAATTTAGAGAAAAAAATATTGATAAAAGTTTGCAAAACTAAAATAAACTTTTATCGATTGTGTTGGTTTCATATGAAACAATAATCGAAACTACTTCATATTCCCACTGTCAATGTTACCCAAATGATTCAAAGTTACCCAAATTGAGCTTACTCTCTTTTGTTTCAAAATTTAATTGTGCTTGCATCATTTGTTTTGATGGTAGTGACGTGGCCACCTCTGAACAAATACTAAAGTACACGTCAGTTTACAGTCATGACTTTTCAATTTTCCTTTAGGTGTGTGTGGTCAGGTATGAGTTGCAAATTGGACTCATCTTCAGCATGGGAATAACAAGGGAATATTGCAAAACATCCAATAACAACAACATATTCCCGACTTACAAATGCAAAAAACAAATTTTTGAGTTCTATATTTGATCTGATTCACATGATCAATTCAACTGATAAGACAATGCATATCACATGTTATTTTAATAAAATAAATTTAACCCATTACTGTCCCACTGCTGGGCAAGGGCTCCTCCCGTAATGAGGGAGGGGTTAAGCCTTGAGTCCACCACGCTGGCCAAGTGCGGGTTGGGGACTTTGCATGCCCTCAATAAATGAAAAAAAAAAGTTCAACAAAAGTGCTAGTGTGTTTTCACGACTAGCAGTCACAGCGTGCTACGACTGCAAAATATTTGATAATATAATCGCAAAATAAACATAACTACCGGAAATTAAATAGACAAGAGAATTAAATAATGGAATGATTAGATAACAATTAATCCGTATGTGTACCCCTCACTGTTAGCAAATAGAAAAATATTTTATAAATCATAATGACATGCTCTTTTTATAGGAAAGATTTTTTCTTAAAAGCAAGTAGAATGCTATATAAAAACTAAGTAAAATCTCAAAATTATTAAATGGGTAAACCCGTATGTTACTATAACGAAAGGTACGTGCTTTCAGTATAAAAGTGAAAGAAGAAAATGTATGTTTCATAAAACGCCCTTAGAAAATTGTATACTGAATATAGAGTTTATATTGAGTCATGTAGGTGTCGGCTGTCGTATAATTTGCGCAAGTGTTAGCGCCTCGTTAGTTCTTATTCAGTGAGTCGCAATTAATTCCTTGTCAAACGTCATTATTCGCTGTTTGCCCGGCGACGTGGAAACTGATCATCTGCCCCATTATGCAAATTTATCGCGACATATTTTCAGCTTTTTAGGTATTACGGTTGAATGCATTATTGTTATCAACCTGGTATGACTTTCATGTATTGCAGCTTTTGGCAATTTTAAATGTAAACTTATGATGATAGCGCAGTTTTAAGATTTATTATAACACTTAATTTTTATATACTTACACGTCATGTTTACATGAGGCTAGGGAATGTAGACTGACACTCAATTCTTAGTTGCCATATTACTTTGAACATGAATTAAAGCTGTATTTTTTTTTAATACGGCATCTCGCTTTATAAATTAGACCTATGTGCTATTCTAAGTATATCACTGTAAAGAGTAATATTTATCCATCCAAACTTCTACAAATAATTTAGCAATTGTTATTCTTATTGTAGTATAACTCGTCTAACCATAAATGTTACTTTCCTAGGTGCGGTCACTGCAAACAGCTGGTGCCCATCTACGACAAGCTGGGAGAGCACTTCGAGAAGGACGACGATGTTGTTATCGCCAAGATGGATGCCACCGCCAACGAGCTCGAACACACCAAGATCACATCCTTCCCCACTATCAAACTGTACACCAAGGACAACCAGGTATGTAATAGTATTAACGTATCGGAATATACACTAACACTCCTCAGAAGTTACTTAGAGAGTAGATTCTAGGAAGCCCTAACTCTAAAAAAATGTGTTTATCAGTATTACATGTTGAAACTGAAAAGAATTTGAAAGCTCTCCCCTCAATTTAAATTGCTGGATTTGACACTGGGAACATCTCTTATAATTTGATTTTATTATGAAGTTCAAAGAAATATCTCTAGCATTAAAAGAATACTTCCCTAGTTTGTTATTTTTTTTTTTAAGTGATGTCTGTGGTGTACTAGTACCGATGAATATAATATAATATACGGTATAACTAAATATCTTCGATGATATGCTTTCGCGTATTATACAATATGTTCTAACGTTGACTATGTATTGTGCAGGTGCGTGACTACAACGGCGAGAGGACGCTCGCCGCGATGACCAAGTTCGTTGAGACTGACGGAGAGGGCGCCGAGCCCGTACCGAGTGTGGTGAGTTATCATCTTATACATAATACTTTAAATATACTCCATAAACATAACTACAATAAGTGCAATAAAAATATAGAATGGTTTTGATAAGAATTCTTATAAAGAGTCTGGGCAAAACGGGCCATAAAATAATAATAATGGCTGTAAGATGTGTTCCTTTTTTTAAATGCTGGACTTTAGTGAGGCTGAATTCTAAATTAACTACATTATTAGTATAAAATGTACGTCAATAGAAATCCATCGAAATATGTATGTAAGCGACGCTAATTTACCGCAACGAATTGATCAAATCGTACAAATAAGCCACATGTACGAATTACATCATAACATCTCCACGTTTATAAGTACACGTGGCTGACCGAAAACTTGCTGATAAAATACGTGTACCGAGATAACTTTATCTGTTAACGGTACCTACATGACCACTTAAACGTAATGGATTCTGACTACCGTTATCAAAACTTCTATAGCATGAAAAGCTATTATTATTACTTGTCTACTGCGTTTTTTTTAGATAAAATTTGACCCTATACTGAGATAAAAAGTAATATCGTACTTTTTTCTGTGATTAAACTATGTTGCAAACTATCCTTATCTAAAAATATTGTAATTTTTACTTTATTTGTATGTTAAAAAGTAACAGTAGGTAATAAAGTTAATTACATATTTGAACAATCATAAGCATTCATTACATTCATAATGAAAATGCGTCCTAAGAATTTCCAGACACATGTATTTTAACTACTTCTTTCTTCCATTCTCTTTTTATTGTATTTCAAGCTAATTTATGATCAATAGCAGCCATGTTTCTATAATTGTTTATTTGAATCACATGGATTATGTAGATTTGTTTGTCACGGCGACTACACTATTTAGGTTTAATCTTATCTGTAACAAATCCATAAAAGGATTTTGTTGTACGTGTTTATATACTTGCTAATTGTATGTTTGTTGTATTATCCATAGAGCGAGGAGGAGGAGGAGGACGAGTTGCCAGCCAGAGATGAATTATAAGCTCGCCGGCCAGTACACTCTCATGAGACTTCCATAGCATAGTACTGTATAGATTATAATTATTTACTTTTATACTTAAACTAACACGTTTGCATTTCATTTGCTAGACTGTTGACTGTTCTCTAAATTGTGTTAAGGGTTGTACTTGAACGAATTTATGTTATAGTACGCATCGTTTGATATTTTATAATGTAATACTCCGTTTAAGTGTCGCGCATCGCACTGCATGTATCATGAGTGTGTCGCGTGCGGATCTCGTGCAAGTGCCCAGTAAAATTTAATTTATTTTCTAAAAGCATAATTTATTTTGCATAGACAGCAGCATAACTTAGTTTATGTATAATACTAATGTATTTATAATTTCTGTATCATAATGGTGTAATGTCTTCACATTCCTTTAGTACAAGTATGTTTTAGTTACATCGAACAAGTGTTATTTTATTAAGGCATTGGCGTTATTTTTTATATTTTACACTTACTTGTACAATGACATGTTATTCATCACAACAAATAGAATATTACTTAAGACGGATCATTACGTTCGTATTGTATTTTTGTAGGTTTTTTTTTTTATAAAAAAATTGACGTTAAATAATTCAAGTTACTACTGTATTCTCATCTAATTAGTAATATTTTCATATATTAATGAAGATCTTGGAAAATGTAATTTTCTAACGTGTATTTGGTAATTCTGTCTATATAATGTAAATATTCATAATTGTATTTGCCAAATCTGCAATTGTGTATCTATTGTGGATACAGAAATTGATAAATAAACTAAATTAAAACTTATCTATGACTTTTATTATTTCCACATTTAATCATATTATTACACTAGAAACGACGTGAGCCTGACATTTCTGAAAGTGTTTGCTCAACTTGTAGAATGAGAGTCCGTGAAGGTCAGTTCTTCAGCAGCCAGACACAAAAAGGGTAGCTTTAAACCCAAGATGGCCCATGCTTTATAGTAGATCATCGTTCTTACCTGAGTTGCGATTATGCACTGACAAACTTTCCGTTTCTTTAATATAACGAAGATCTGGTGTCCACTGGCTGAAACTGGAGAATATATAAAAGATGTCATGATGATAATGATCATGATCTTAACTTATAAAAATTCCTCCTATGTTAGTTCGCTTCCCTTTTCTACAAATTAAAAATTAATCAACATCACTGTTTATGTTTATAGTGAAGGAAGTTGGGTTTTTACTCGGGAAATATCTAGTATCTCATATATGGGATTTTACCACGGAACTATCATTAGGATGATGACATCTTACAATTGATAAAGATTTATAATAAACAAATAGCTTACGGTAATTATTTATTTTATTATCTTAAATACAACGATTACAACATAAAATAACTCTTTTAAATAATTAACATTAAGCTTGTTCTTTTAAATTATCACATTAATACCAAAAGAACATTTAATTGAGACGAAGTGGAATGGCTTATTAAGTAGTTAGTGAATGGAAAACACTTTGGTACATGGGTTCATGTTAGCGGGTAACTTTTGCTCTTTATGTCGAAATAAAACTACATATTTCTGAACATACAGAACAAGTATGGTAAACTAACAATAAAAACAAAAAATAATATCTTTGAAGTCGAGAGTACAGTAATATATAAAGATCTGTGATATGAAATGAGTAAAGAGTTAATAAATAATGGACGTGGCAATCGATTTTCGGCCTTTAAATACTGCGAATTGATTAAAAATGACAAATTACACTTATCTTTAGATAAGTAGGACAGTGAACTTGTAACATATATCGTTACATGTGCGGATTTCATGTTCTATTCTAATATTAATCAGAATTCATAAGTAGTAAGAATACATAAATTCATAATCTTTTTTATAATTTCACTTTCATGGTTTTACAACCTTTTTAATAATCAACAACAAAAATAATCAAAATGCAGTGTTAGATACTAAATTAATATACAATACATCTTGATTTACTCTTAGTAAACACTAAATCTAGTAAATAAAAGTACCACGATATACATATCTATATAAAACAATATTATATATCACAATCTTCGAGCCTTCGATCACTCCTCAAATACTATATATAGTAATAAACAACCGAACGGTTTCGAACTCCAGTGGTCTTGTATTAAATGCTCCCGTGGTGTCGTGAACTCTACACAAGTTTATATATTAAACGAATTTACCTAATGTAACCTTATCCTAGTGTAATACATATTCAATAACGCGGTCGTTATATGTACTTGCTGTACACCGCGCTGTTACAAAATCATTTACATTGAAGTATTTTAAGTTGAAGATAACTCGAATATTTCTACGCCTAAAGTTAGTAATCTCGTACCGAACGATAAGGGGGGGTAAATTTTGAAAATGTTTACGCTTAAAATTAGTAAGTAGATGAGGTCGATCGATTAGTCAGCTTAAAATATTTCAATCGCTATAAAAAGCCAGGCACCAAACGGCATATCGAGTACATGTGTAGTGTTACGTTAATATTTTGTATGTCGACGCGGTATAAATACGATTCGATGCAAAAACAAGTGAACGTCTAACTGCTACTAATGCGAGACTCGGGAGTGTCGCGGGGAGCGCGCTTACATCTACCGACGAATGTACCGGACTGTTGACATAATATTATATGACATTTTGTATACATATTTCGGATTGTAGGCAAGATTTTGAAGGGGATTTTACACGAGGTTAATAGAGGATTACCTTAAGCAATATGTTTTTTTCACAAATGTAACTTAGACAGTTTGAGTGAATCTGATGGTTTATTATGCGTGATGTCGATAATGTAAGTCAGCCATTACATTACGTTAGGAGCCCATCTAAGATAATGAAATGGCACAAATATGGGCAACGCTCTAAGCTGTAGATAAGGTTAACATATCGTATAACAGTTTGTTGCGCTTAAATAATTATAAGGATCGAATTTTTCATTGTCACTTAATTTTAACTCACCAACAATGGATGGCGAATCTGTTACTATTAAGTTCTCAAGTTATCTACGGGATTACGGGAATAACAGACAAAGTTCATACTTTTAACCTCGTGTAAAGTATAATCCACTAGATGCTGCCAAACAACTTGAATAGTGAACGTCAATGCGAGATTTTTTGCACTTCGATCGCCCGTACGAGGCGTACATGGTACGTATACGTCTACGTTCTGTTCGCTTCTTACTTCGGCTTATGTTCAAGTAGTTGGCTTATATACGGTTAGTGATTCGTCGCTACATGTCGTGTGTCGGCGGGGGCGGGAGCGCGGGGGGAGGGTTGTTAGTGCGCGGAGTGCGATCAGAGCGCGAACATGGAGCCGTCCTCGTCCTTGTTGATGGTGCGGTGGCGGGCGCCGGGCGGCTGCGGGCTGCGCTCGGCGGCGGGGGGCAGCGTGTCGGCGGCGGCGGCGCGCTCCGCCAGGAACTTGTCGAAGTCGCTGCTCGTCACGCTCTCCTGAGTGCCGTTGGCCTCTGTAGCCGCCTGCACACACATATATACGTATAAAAAATCAAGAAGAAAGAAGTCATGTGGAATGTTTTTTTAGTAATAATAGTACGTTTGTGTATTGAAAGCTTTTATATTTCTTATGCGTGATATATGACCATCACCATTATTGTGACCAACTTACAGATGTTTGCTGACTTTGTACGTGGTCATTCTATAGCGAGTTTTTAGGAGCGTCCAGAGTAGCATAAATGATTTTGAGGGTTATAACAGCAAACAATCTTTACACACGCGCTCTATTGCATTCGATGCTATTTTATGGGCAATAGAACGACTGTTTAAATTCAGCTATTTAGGATTTTTATTTCGAATACGTGGTCTGTAAGCGTGAATTACGAAATATTATTTTTGATAGAAAGAAGTGACCGTTTGTTCTTATTTGTAAATATGTACAAGTGTTGTATCCATTACCATACTAGTCTTTACAATCGTACGAAGTACGTTATAATCAACACATATAGGTACATAGAGTAACGTAATATAGTATGTGTATTTGTGTGACGTAATTCGCACGTTTGTAATAAGTATGAGATGACAGTATAATATTGAAGCGATGACTTGAAAATGCGTGTCCGCCTCCACTGACAAACCTAAATAAAAGGTGCAAAACAGTGCAATACTTACGTTTACATTTATATACATAAAGTAAATGATAAAATATAACAATAATAAAGTAAAAATAATAAAATAAAGCGCAAACACACCTTCTCCTGAGCTAACCATGCGGCTATCTCATCGATCTCCCTTTGATCCATGCCCGACGGCTGTCAATACACCAAAATAACGTTAACGGAAAATAATCACACTAAATACATTACATAATATGCAACAGAAATGTTAAAACAAGCTGACGTTTGTCAGGAAAATAAAAAAATAACCTTATCCAAAAACGCTTTTAAAGAGCTCTATAAGATTTTATTTTATTTAGCTTAGTTTAATGGATCCTACTGTGCAAAGGTTTAATAACCGTATCGATCAATCAAAGGATTTTTTATGCACTGTAGACAAGTGTTACTGTGGGACAATGCAAAAAGCAGATTCGTGATAGGGACTTAAAATTTAGTAAGAATTGGTATTGTACAACGTTGTGTTGTTATGTGTAACAACGTTTTTTTATAAAAGTTACAGTTACATGTGTTAACTGTACCTACACGTAAGGATCATTACATATTATTATTATGTAATACTTAATGTTGTGCTAAAAAGACTCTACTACTTAGTAAAGGTCTCAAACAATAGCAAAAGCGTTTTCAAACAAGGTTCTGTTAGTCAATAAAAAAACAGAAAAGTATAAAAGTACATAACAACATATGTACCAGCGGGACCTGCGCTTGAGTGGCTCGCTGCTTGGCGGCGGCCGCCAGCCCCGACGACGTCTGCTCCTCCATGTTGTCCGCGTAACTGCTGCCACTGGAATATATGGAACATCATTTAGATATTATTACCTATTTCAACCTTTCAACGACCAACCTAGACAGCAAAGAATTGAAGAACCGACGATCCATAACGAAAAAATAAAAAAATCTGCAATATAAATAGAGTGTAAGAAAAGTGTGTGTGATGTTTTTTGCTTATAACTTCTTTAATTGTTAATTTAGGGCAAAAAGTTTTTCAACATATCTGCAGGCAAAGCAATTTGCTACAAATTATGCTTTTACAATTTTACTGTAAGACGCATAGTTTCCGAGATATAGCGAAAAAAGTGTTTCCACCCCCTTTTCCAAGATGGCGGCCGGGGGACAAGAGTGGCGACCCCACAAACTTCAAGTTAAGCTTCTATTGACCCCCCCTACATGTTCCAAAAATAAAATTGCGTTCTCTAAGAAATGCAATATTCGGCCCTCAAATTGTAACATTTCAATGGACTATAAACAGTTAAACCAATTTCTTTAAGATTTTGCATGAAGATCAGAGATCAAACATGATCTTTTAAAACTATTGTAGTTTTGTTTTACGCGAGCGGCAGTAATCTTAAAAATGCAACTTCTCATAACTATTTAATCAATTTTAATTTAGATTTAAACTCTCTTCATGAGTGGCAAGCTATTTGACCAAGATATTAAACTTACCCAGTTTTGGAGTTCTCATAAGTAACGTTTCGCGACTGCGCGAACATATCAAATTCATCCTTCGAGCTGCCGGGCGACTTGTCGGGCTGAGCGTCTTTCACCGCTGAAATTATTCAAAATAATATAAAAATTTACGATGCAATACTTTTTTCTAAACACTTTTTTAAACAGTGTGCTCTAATTTGCCCTTATTTATTCTATTATAGTAGTATGTTGCCTTACGCCTGGTTTTATTATCTCAGGTCCTCAGTAGATGTATCGGTTAGTGTAACAACTTGAATATTAACAATTTCTATTGTTATTTATCTCTTATATATCTGTGAGTGATGTAACCGGGACTCAATATTGTAGAAATAACACTTACTCAGCTTGGCAAGATCGGGCACGTCGTCACTGAGGTCAATCAGTGCGTCGTCATCATTCTTCTGTGCTGGAATTGTCATAAAAAACATTGTTAATGATTTAAATGAAATTATATTAAAATTTCTTGGCGTTCGTTTTGGTAGAATATTCGGACATGTTATTTCCAAAAAACCTTGTCTTTTTAATATAAGATGTGCCCTTTTTGTACATTCATTTGTAAATATTGTAATAGTATAAATACTTACGTGATGCGGGCGCGTTAGTTCCGGGCACACCCATAGCGGCTCCGAGAATGGCGGATGGAGTCGCCGCGCCAGTAGCTGCATTTCTAGAAATATAATTATAAATTCATCAAACACATTTCTAAGTAAGATAAGTAAGAAAATATATACATATATTTTAAAATGGACAGTCTGCAATTACGAATTCAAAAGCAACCAGAATCTCGGACGATCGTTTGTTACTTAGTCAAGCCAAAACTATTGAACGGATTTAGGTGAAATTTCATGTACAGCTAATGTATATAGAGTTTGAAAAAATACCTATTTATATTACTTTTTAAGTTAGTTGCAGAAATCAGTTTTATAAAATTCATCTAATACTTTAAGAGCACGTGTAAAAATACGGTAGTTATAATAAGTTATTAATACAATCCTTGACCGAAGTACTATTACATTGTAATGATAATGTTGTGAAGTAGATCACAGGTGAATTCCCAAGGGTGAGGTGTACAGACGCTATCGGCCATCGCTAATCTGATAACAGTATACGAGCTTTATTTGCAATCGATACAGGTGAATGACTCCAACTAACTACGAAAATGTTTTACTGACTATTTTTAGGATGATATGACAGATTTATACTTTTACTAGCTTTTACCTGCGACTTCGTCCGCCACCTGAATTTTCCAATGGGAATGCGTCATTTTGCCGGGGTAAAAAGTAGCCTATATCCTTTCTCGGGTTTCATAATTGCATGCAAATTGATTCAATAGTTTAGGCGTGATTGAGTAAACAGACAGACAGACAGAGTTACTTTCGCATTTATTATATTAGTATGGATTGGTTTTACATATTTTGATTTTATAAAAACTTGTTTTGGCAAAATTTTAATTCACAATTATTTTTATTTAATATCAGCGAATGGGATTAAGAGATAGCATCATTCGATATCTATTTAAATTTAAAATATGCTCGTCGTGATAAAGCTAGATAAAGACGTGCCTTTTCGTCTTCTAATGGCGTGACTCCATAGGGTAACATTTCAAGGTTTAATGAGTGCCACTAAAGTTTCCTAAAAATTTTGAAGTTACATAGCTTTTTATTAAGAGTTTTACTATAAAACAATAACTCTACGTACACGAGCACGCACGCATAACGTGCACCAATTTAAAATATACGTGCGCTGTTTCGTTATTCTGAATCTTGTCATATTTTATAGTACATGATGCATGATAATGTTACCTGTTGTTGAGGAAGCGCGAGTGTCTGAGCAGCAGGTTGTTGAGGCGGTCGTTGGCGTGCAGCAGCTCGGCCGTGAGCGGCGACTCGCCCGCCAGCCGCCCGATCAACTCCGCCACGCGGCTCTGCATCGCGCGCAGTGTGTCCGCTAACTCCTGTACCACCAACCATTACAATTACTATTTTTGTATAGAAAGACGTAGATTAATAGTCCAGCGGTTGAAATTGTAACATGAATTTGACAGTAGAAGTAGCCTAGCCAGTAGCCAGCATGTCTTATGATAGTGTAGTCATGAATTCGGTAACAGATGGGCAGCAGTTCATGCTTTCCCCTTTTTATCTAAGCACATAAAATGAGATAGTAGTCCCCTGTTGTGATTGTATAAATATACTGTTATATATAGCCGACTCGCGTTGTTTCCGCGCAATGTTTTAGTACTTTAACCTCTATTTCAAGGGGATATATATACCTCACCTGATTTTTGATATCGCTTCTCTTACAACTCTCAAACAAATTCGGTTCAGTGCCGTTCGTTGTTCGTTCGGTTTAGCCGCTGAATAACGTAACAGATAGATAGACAAAAATACAAACACAATAACAAAATTAGTATGAATGTTGTACATACATTGAGCAGTTCGATGTCACTATCGTGGTGCGCGGTGTGCGGCTGCGTGGTGAGCTCGTTGAGCATGTCGTTCATCACCGTCATGTTGCCGTCCACCACCGCCAGGTCCGCGCGAAGCTTGTTCGTCTGACTCTCAGACAGTGTCACTTGCTAAATAACACATGAAAACATTTAACACACGTTAGTGACTAAAAAGACGAGAAAAGGTAGGCAAAGATATCATTACACTGGTTTGTAGAAAAGATCTTTTAACCCAATACTGTCCCATTGCTAGGCAAGGGTCTCTTCCCGAATTGAAGGAGAAATAAGGCATTGTAAGTCTATGTTGTATTTGAAACAGTTTATCAAGATAGAGTAGATATAAGATAAAGTAGTTTAGAACCTAAACTACCTTATTAACTAATAATTACGATCTTAAAAAGGAGCACATCTAAATCAGACAACCGAATCAGTATCCACCGTACCAGTAAATACTACAAAACGACGCGGACATTCCGTCACACATTTCTTGTCAATAGAAGCTCATTCAGATCAATTGACACTTCATTCAAATCCAATCGCATCTGGTAACAATTAACTTTTACTATTGAAGTGACGTCATAAAAGACAGTAATATTGCTTGACCAATAAGACGAGTACAAATAACACTCTATTATAAAACTGCAATGGATATTAATAAGTTATTGATGGCACAAATGATTTGGCGATTCAAAAGAGTGGTTGTGAATTTATCGCTAGCTCTTCTCATAACGCTCTATGCCCCTTCCGAGCTAATGGTAAATTCAGTTATTGAATTTTAAACATACGATCAAAAAAAGAGGGCAGTATCATTGCTAGTCCAATGAGACAAGTATAAATAATACTCTATAATAAAACTGTAATGTATATCGATAAGTTATTGATGGCACGATGTCTTAACGTGAACAGATAGTATAGAAGTAGTTTTGCAATTTGCAAACGTAATGTTCGCATCCGTGCGAGACAAACATCCGGAGGGTAGACTTAGATAGTAAAGTCACGTAATTTGTTGGACAAGTATATGTATAGCTCGAAATACTAGCGGACCCGACAGACGTTGTCCTGTCTACACGTCTTTAATTTGAAAATTTTAAACTATTTACATTGCCCAGCGGACAAAATTGTGAATCTAAACCATTCTCAGATCCCCTTGAACACACACAAAAATTTTCATCAAAATCGGTCCAGTCCAAAGCTGAAGAGTTCGTTTGTTTGAACGGGCTAATCTGAGGAACCACAGGTCCGATTTGAAAAATTTAGTGTTAGAAAGTTCATTTATCGAGAAAGGCTATAGGCTATATGACATCACGCTACGGCCATTAGGAGCGGAGTAGCAACGAAAAATGTTACAAAAACGGGGATAATTATGACCCATTCTCTCTTATGTGACGCAAGCAAAGTTGCGTGGGTCAGCTAGTATATTATACTTCGGGAACGATTGTCTAGTGACTATTCTCGTAAAGAATGTTTTAGTTTCCTATCATTTAAAGGTAATTTAAAACCAGCTTGATAATTAATGTCATAATATTTGCCGGTAAAACCCGTTTTTCATATTTTTGTTTTTAAGAAAAAAAATCGTTGGTATTTATCTAACGGTATTTGTTAGTCATATTTTTGGTATTGCTAAGAGCCACTACTTTAATAATAAAATCTATATAAGACTAGTTCACTATTACCTAGGTAGACTTTGGACCTCTAACAAACAAATCAAGAGTAATGCTGGGAGCACAATAACTGACTATCGTTTCTGATCGTCATACTCACCTGTGTCTATTTATAGCTTCAACACTTATTCGATTTAGTATGAAAATATCAATCAGTATAAAAATATTGATCTCCTTTATACATATAAAATAATAAAATAAATATTATCAATGTTTATAAGGAAATAACCGCTATTTAAAATAAAAACTAGTAATTTGGTAATGATTTCCTCCATATTTGATTGTTTTATATTGTTTTAGGAAAATTAATACTAAATAATAATAGGAAACATAATAGGTCAAATACTGTTTATTTGGATAACATTATTTGGAACTTCAATGAATATATTTATTAAGTGTAACTTTGATATGAAAATTAATTCGCATATTATTTGTCACGAAGCAGGAAAAGTATCTTAAGGAAACAAGCCTGATATTTTCTATTTATCCTTTATTCAGTATTGTCGGAAATTACATTTTTATAGTGTCAGAGCAGAGTGAAAGGTCCTAGCCGTAATATAACAAGGTTTTCCTCTTTTGCAAAAGAAACTAATCCAGTGTACCGATAATCTTTTACTTTATTGAGGCTTCGTATCTCAATGGGTGCGGCCGGGACAGTCCCTATTTTGACGATAGGTCCGATAGTATAATATTGTACTTTGTCTTTAGTTTTTCATTAGCACTCAGTGAATAAAAAAACACGGTATATTAACCTGAAGGTATATGCATGCGTACGAAAACACGATTATTCTCTCCGACCTCTACCTTACTACAAGTCCAGGAAACAGTGGTTTCACTATTTATCATAAAAATCATTGTAATACAAGTAGATATGATGATGAAGATAGTAAGATACTTACAGTTGCCGATATTTGTTCCTGTGTGGGTCGGCTTGGCGAGTTCTGCGGCATAGCTGCTCTTTGTGGCGAGCCAACAATCGGCTCGGGACCGTCTGGCACGCTCTGTGTAACACCATCCATGGTCAATGCACTAATATTACTAAAAATCTTATATCTATCCACTATCTTACAATCAAAATTTTAATAAACTGGTTAATTATATAAAAGGTTAAATTTTCGTCAAGATTGCTATCAATTAAACGTGTTCGATAGGATCTGAGAGTATCGACTGACATTATTTTAGTGCCTCGGACCGGTATCATTTCAATGACTTGATAAATTACAATAAGACAATGAAAAGTGTCACTTAAATCAAGGAATTTCCCGTCAATTCACTGATAACTGTTTGCTTGCATAATACTAACTGCTTAGAAAGTTACTTTGTTAGGCAATTGGTTCAAGGCCAGCGATCTCAAACTTTCTGACCTTGAAATACAAATAAATCCTGGAGTTTACATTGGTAGAACGGCAATATCGTTCCAAGTCATTCCTGAATATTTTACCCTTATCTACAGCCAGTTGCCAATTGACTAGATTTACCTTCTGGCCAATAAAAACTTCATCAAAGATTTCGCTGAGCCTATCTCGTTGGAAGCAGTTACAGACACAGTTTGACGTCGCATAGACATCTAATTGACACAATAGCCCGAGAGCTATTCGGTCACCAATGTATAATTTATCGCGTAGACTCTTGATACATACACTTGGGTAACGGCTGTTCACAAAAAGCTTCCTACTGCAGTAAGTTTAGCTTTATGTATAAAATGTTACCATTTTATCAGGTAATTTAACAGTAATCAGAAGCTTGAAAGTCTGACAACCAGTCTTGCCCAGGTAACTGGGTTATGGCGGTCAGAGAGGCAGTCGCTCCATGTAATATAATGATATTCAGCTGCATCCGGTGAGACTGGAAGCCGACTCTAACATAGTTTGGAAGAAAGGTTAGGCTAATGAATGAGGACTACCTCATAACGCAGATCTGCTATCGACAACGGCTGATGAAACATAATAGAAAGGTGTAACTTCATACATTATACATACCCTTTGTGGTGTGAATATAGGTGCCATAGCGTCCAGATCAGTCATTGGGAACTCGACGCCCTTAGTCCTAAGTTCATTGTAGATTTGCACAACGCCCTGAAACAATATATTATGGCTACAAACTTATGTAATAATATTAAACGGATTAAATGTATTCATGTATTTTACTTAGATTGGCTTGACGTTTCGGCGGAGTGTACGCTAGCTGTGATCGCAAACTGACAATAAAATGCAAGAACTCACAATTGCCGTATAGTAACCGATAATAATCTATGCCTACTAATATTACAAATGCGAAAGTAACTCTGTCTGCCTGTCTCTTTTTCATATCAAAACCAGTGAACCAATTTGGATAAAGTTTTTTTAGAAAAATAGACCCAAAAAAGAACATAGGTTCATTTTTATCCCGGAAATGGAAGGAACCTATGTGAATTATACGGGTAATATGGCATATATCTATAGTTTAAGTGGACAAAGTCGCAGGCAAGGCCTAGTGGCTAACTAAATACTAAATTACTAACGCTATTCTGCAGTACATAGCATAATGATGACATGTACCACACCGCTATGCGATCTTTCTGATAAGCACACGAAATATGATCACGCGATGTATGAAATGTTATATTAATTATATTTTAAACAGTAGCTAAGCCGCGCTGATTAATTGCTCGACAAATTGGGTTACTGTAGTTAACTAGTTATTTATCGATATTTCAGACTTTTTCTTTGCTGCGATTCTGGTTTTTAATTGTCAGAAGTTACATGAGCGACTTGCGACTTTTTATATTTCATAATAATATTATCTTTTAGATTGCCGCTGTGACGCGGACAGTATCTGTAGTGTATGCTCATCTCGAAAGTTCGATTTCCGGGTCAGGCAAAATGCTATATGAGTTTTTCTTATTTAATTATCATTTGAATATTCCCCATAGTAGCCTGGAGTTTACAACCTAACATTTTAAATTCGCGGGTGTATTTCATAAACCTCTGCCTACACCTTCAGGTATAAAAGGCGTGACGTTATGTATGTATCTCTGTAATTGTATTTATGGAATAAAATCATGTAAGTATAAAGCATACGAGCATGATTAATTATTGTTCTTTCATATAACTCAGTACAATACAAATACTTTCTAACTATTGTATTCTACAATAAGTGTTTATTTATTGAATAGCTGACTGAATGATATATCTAATAGTATTATAAACGACCGTAGCATTCTAAAGTATAGAGTTAAACAGAAATCAATAAAGGGTTCATTTCACTAGCGAAAAGCTAGAGCACGCGATCAAATACCTGCAGTGAATAGATTTCAATACGTTTTTGTACGAAATTTACGGTTCTATATAAGTACTGGTTAGTTTTTCATGTATAGTATTGACAGATTTAATACAGTTGCCATCTCATCATCATTTATATACTGGATAGGTTTATTCGGCACTTATTTACAAGACGTGATAATACCCTTATGGCCAGTACAAGTGTTGTCTGACAAGTTCTGATTAAATTTATACGTCAGTTAACTCATACAAATTGCATCCTAATTTTGAATTTATCGAAAAGATGAGCCATAATAAATCCAGAAAGTAGTGAAAGCCTTAAGGCGACGATTCGCAAGCGCGATCGAAATAGGAGACAGGTCGTAAGTAAAGAGACGGCCGCGATCTCCGGTCGTGGACTTATGTCTCGGTCTCCTATAGACTTTTGCTCGCTTATCAGATTCTTGTACGAATCAAATAAGCGGTAATTCCCCGAATTATCGTTCATTCGATACTATTACATATTCGGTAACGAATAATCCTTATCAGAATAATGGCTTTCAATAAAGTTTTAACATAACATTTAGTATTAACACATCCATTATATTTTTTAACAAAATAAGTACGTTGATAACTTATGAACAAGGGGGTTCATTGATTGGATTATGTTTGAAGCACGTCGGTCGTCGAATACGATAGTGTAGTGAACTGTAGTGGCGTCTAATGAGATTTAACACTGACTCATTCAGGGAATCGTATCAAATTTCAGGAAGCATTTTATATTGCTTTCACTGAATATAAACACCTCGACAATTTACACGTTAACATTATTTTGTTTTCTTACAAAATACAAATGGAATAACATAATTCTAATTTCACAGATATTACTTTAACGTAACTGTGGGTGCTAACAAACAGGAGGTCATTGACTTTAAATATACATAGGTATCTTTAGCACGGGAAAAACTTGTTTATTTAGTTCTTCTTCTAGTAAGTACTATTATTGCTTTTATCAATCCTTTAAGAATAATATGCAAAAGACACTTGTAACTTACATAATACATTACGATTAGGTACTCAGAAAAGTAATTATTCTATAGTTCAACATGAGAAATTTACGCCGGTCGTGACAACACTTCGGTACTTTATTTACATAAGTTGAATGTCCATCAATCTTATTTGATACTTACACAATACTCAATTTAGATGTCGTTATATAGAGTGATCATTCTCACCATTAATTGTGATACAATAAGGAGGAATGATTTATTTTCTATAACAATATTATCCCTTGGCATTTTAAATTGCGCTTAATATTTAATTCGCGTGGGAGACTGATTTATGAAAGTGAGAAGATTATGGTAAATTTCTTTATTTCATCGGTAAACGCGTAAACATGCACTCAAATATTTGAATGACTTTAACCACAAGTTGTCCGGTAATGGTATTTAAATTAAGAGCGCGATTAGGGTCAATTGTTATACATATTAGGCAACAGTTAACGAAAAGTACTTTAAAGCGTCCATTGGTAACCAGACAATTGATAAATATACTTATTATAATATACTTAATATAGACAACCTGGATGCAAGTTTGTCTGACAAATACTCGTGCTCTTCTGTGCTCATCAGACAATTTTTTATACTAGGTGATATCCGAATCAAACATACGCGGCGCTATGGTTATTGCAACGAATCGACCATATTTCGTCAGTCTTTACAGCCGGTAGACCAAAAAAACAGCTGTGTTGACATTAATGATGATGACACATTGCGGGCGTAGATCACTAGGTACGAGCTGAGCAATATGCGCATCTTTCGAAAGTACGGCAGACGGGACATTCGATGTACCTTGTAATGTTAGGATACACACATATTCGGGTACGTTCGGTTCAGCAGTATTTATCTAACAACAAAACCGAATCGGCGGTGTTGAACATTCATCTACACATATTAGGTTTTTCCGCACGGCTAGGTTTATTAATACTAATAATAAGCCTTATACCCGATTTCTGAGTACATATAGCGCAGTGTTGGGTCAATCAACTAATTTTTTCAATCAATTGATTAGTCATGACTAATTTAGTCATGAATTATTTAGTCATGATTGAATTAATCATGAGTAAAAATAATAATCATAATCATGATTAAATAAATTAGTCATCAATCATTTAATGATTAAATGACTGATGACTAATTTCTTGTATTTTTGTATGATGATTAAACTAAAAAAAATAATTCAGGTGACATCATTTTAGTTTAATTGAACACATCTATAAAAATATAACTGATCACCACCTTAAGTTGACTGAAAGAAGATAATTCCATTATTTATAAAATTTGATTTTCAAAACGCGTAGTTTTAAAAAGCAATTTAAATTATTTTAAACTAAATTAGCCCGAACTTATTTTTGCAAATGTGTACCTGTGTAAATTGAAAAAAAAAAAACTGATTCTGTTGTAAAACTAGCTTTAATTTAAAACCTGTGATTAACAAATCAACAGTCATGGAACGTAGACTTGAAAAGCTTAGTTTTATTTAACAATTTTTTTTTAGTCATTAAAATTTTAGTCATGATTGAATAACTAACACTAACACTAATTAATCATCAATCACGACTCATGATTGAATTTTTTTAGTCATTATTCATTAGTCATGAATAAATAATTTAATCTTAATCATCAATCATCAATCAAACTAAATTTTGCCCAACACTGATATAGCGGTAGTTTATTTGTTCAAAAGTGTTCTTTTAAATGAGTTTAACCGGGGGTTAGTGACTCAATTCGCACTAACAATTGCATTAGAATAACATAAGGTGTTTTACCTGCAAGTCAGGCTGGTTCTGGAACGCGTCAGCCCAACATTGAATAAGACTGAGTACCTTTTCCTGTACCACTGTCGGTGGGTCATTCTTTGGTCCAATTAGTTTTACCTGTAAGAAATACATGTGTTAAGTATCCATACGGTAATTATAATACATTAATTTGCTGACAAGTATGTAAACGACGCTACTGTCGTGTCGCGCCGATAAAACGTAGCATAAAATTAAGCCTTCATATTTCCATGGGCATTATAATATTTTATTATAATGAAAACACCTTCGCAATTTTAGTATGTGGCAAAAAAGTAATGCTTTAAAATTCCTTAAGTTTTAAGATGTTTTTGTTTAAAAGTATTTCACAATAAAACTAGTTATAACATATTAGTAATATATGCACATTAATTATTGTCACACAAGTAGATAAACAAGTTTTTATATGAATATTTTGAATTGATCCAGATGTCACAAGGCGTTATGAAATAACATTTTGATACTAATTGATACAGTTCATTTAAAATCCTACTAATATTATAATTGCTAAAGTTTGTAAGGATGAATGGATGTATGTCTGATTGTTACTCTTTACAATATAAATGTATATTTTTTCCTTTTGAGAATAACCAGGTATTTCACTTATTATTTTGTACCTAGTTCAAATGCAGAACATCTAGAAATAACACTAATCTTTATCTATCTAGAGACATAGTTTTAAACAGTTTCAAACTGTGTGTACCTCTATAATAGAAAGGGACATGAGTTGACTGTAACAACATTCGACATGACTAAGCTTCCACATCAAAAAGAGTGACTATTCATTTCAATACACATTTCTCTACAAAGAATGTGGTTTCATCATTTGATTATCAAATTACCTAGGATTTATGCAACATTAAGGACTGGTTTTACAACCTAATGATAAACCTGAATAAATGTTGAATACCCTATCCAGTAGATAGTGTCAGAAAATGTATGAAGAAGACTGTTAGTATCCACCTAATAAGTTATCCAATACTTATCTCGAGGTGGTAAAAACAAGTCTTATAATTGTTCATGTTAATGAGTGAAACTTTTAAATGGTTAGTATTAGTATCAAATGCTTAGAAATGCATGAGTGGCTTCCCAAGGATATAAAACAAGTTGGCAGGTAACAGTGAACTGATTGCAACAGCATTGATTTTACATTGAAATGTCAATGTCTCTTATTGCATGACTAGGCATTATATTGGGTTTTATTCAACATATTTGTGGGGATTTTGAACTGATATTTGAGTAATGTAATTATAGTAAATGTTAATTTGAATGAAGAAAAAGTCCTGCTAATATTATAAATGCGGCAGTTTGTGATGTATTTGTTTGTTACTCTTTCATGAAAAAAAATACTGGATAGACTTTAATAAACTTTGATACCAATATACTTTATAAGCTAGATTAATGCCTAGGACACTTTTTGCCACGAGACATCGTTCGTCGCGGATGTAGTCGCGGGCAAAAGCAAGTTTTTTTTTTAAATTGAGTTTAGCTACTTTATTGCATATAAGGAAAGAAATAATATCGAAATGTTCAAGTTGCAGAGAAAATATTTTAATGTAACTCAATAACTCAACAATAACATTGAGCTAAATATAAGGAAACAATACCTATAAGTCAGCATTCAGCATTGCATTGCGCATTGAGATGATAAGCATATTTATATACTAAAACAAGCCCAAGGTAGAAGATTGTTATAAGATACCTATTATGAGAAATAGCGCATTGGTTAAACAATTTGGGGTACAAAATTATCAATTTTGCAAAAATACTGATTACTTATCACTATAGAATTGATATTAGGGTAAATAAATATGTATACAATAGTATTTATTACTTATTTCTATGAAGGCATAGGTACTATATCCACAGAGAATTCCTATTGTATTCTGTATGCACATAATAGCATTCATAACACAATAATTGCATAAAGTACATAGAGTTATGATTCATTGAGTGAAGGAAATATGATGCAAAGAACTGTAGTATTTATAAAGGTAGACTACAACTGCACATATGTACTTAATTGATATTTATTATCAGTACCTATGAGATGTCGCTAATTAGATACATATATTTATTATATTTGTTAGTTACACAACAAAGTTGACAGACGATCTATGATTCATAGGTCAGGAGATGTAAATATTATGTAATATTTCTCTCGCAACATATTTTTCCTTATTTAGAAATAAAATTAAAAATGTTCTGATGTTAATGGCCTTTTATATTTCAATGACTCCTTATCATAAAGTTGTTTAGTACAGTTTCAATGTTCAGCCATCAACAGATTTTGTGATAAGCTGCAGTTTTGTACGATTGTATTGTTTTCATATGACTACTGCTGATTAAGTGATAGTGAAATTGAAGCTGATTGTAAACAAAGGAATATAAAACAACTACTTAGAGATTTTTAAAAAGAATGATGAAATTATTGAGTATGTCTGGACTAGAATATTTGAAATACAGACTACCTAGTAGAATGCATATAGAAGAATTGAATAATAACTTACCAATTCCGATATGAACTCCTTGTTACATGCAAGTACATGAAAAGATTTTCCACAGTTTTTGACACAAGTCTCGAGCACAGTGAGTGTGTACATGACCACTGTGTAATTCTTGCCAGCGCTCTGGGTCAGTCTCTTCCTGATCGCTTTGATGGCATCTTTGGATCCATCTGTGCTGCTGTTCACAATATCACATATTTCCATATTAAGAGCCCAGTTTTCCGACGGTAAGGACCCATCTGTAGCTTGTTCTGGAACAATTTTTCAATACGCATAATCAAAGGGTCAAAGCAATTAGCACTTATTACACAAGAAACGCCGGAAACGGCACTACACCAAGGACCACGACAGATACACAACACTTCCAGTCAAATTGCTCAATATCAAGTAACAACGGCACCACAACAAAGAGAAATTGAGATTTTCTGGTGCGCAACAAAAAGAAAAATATTGCTGGGCACGGTCTTTACCAATAACTGATGTAATAGTGTCTTTGAAGCGTCTCTATTTCTTACCTATTTTTTGACCCACCGGCGTAGAAAAAGGATTTCCTACACCAAAGAAAGACATCTTTGGAAAATAATCAAGTATTTATCAAAATGATTTCACCGATTTCACTTGTCACCAAAAACGTAATTCACAGATAAAAAACAAGTCCAGCTGTCAAACTAAACATGATTCGTTCGGATACCGAATACTATTTGCGTTTTAGCAGAAGTACCAAAACAGTATTAAATTTTATTTATTTAATTGTATATTAAATTTTAAGACCATTTTCATAATATATTTTTAAAGATATTTAAGTATTAATATCGTAATAGGCACAAATTAATTAAAAACTAGTTATTTGTTTTTGAACGAATACAGCTTGCAGAGCGGGAATAATTAAAATTGCTAAATTTTGGTATAGTTGTCTAATAATTACTTTTCCATTTCTTAAGTTTATTTTAGACAACATTCGCATTCGTATTATTAAAATGAATGTATTTTATTGTAAAACAAATACCTCATGATGGCGCAGTAATCGTCCATACCAAATCCGTCCTTATTGAAAAAGAATAAAGGCCCATTTAGACGGGGAGAGTTTCTCGTACGGTTCCGAGCGAGAAACTATGCGCTACTATCACAAGCAATTATCGCCATAACACAATCGTATCAAAATGTTTACATACAGGCAAGAATTAAAATCTCGCCTACGATTATGTCATACGAGATTCGCTTATGACTTATCGCTAGGCGATAATTGCCTATGTCTGTTTACACAACGAAGGTATAGTAAGCAGATTGTTGCTTACGAGAATCTTAACTTGTATTAACACGATCTCGTGTGACATATTTTCAAGTTGATACGAGTATCGTACAAATCAGTTTGAATCGTTTTTAGTGCGAGATTTGTCATTCGAGTTTAGTGATCAGATGAACTCCGATGTGAACTCCGATGCCCGATACTCCATTTTCTTCGAGAACTGATAGCGACACACAGTGGTGGAATTCAAGCATGCAAGATGATTTTCCAAATGATTCAACCAATGCACAATAATATTTTTTTTCAAATATCTCTATATTAAGTTGATTTATTATAAGCTAATTGGCATTTATTTGTTTTGTAATGTACCTTATTAAAGTAAGACTGATTTTGAATATATACTTAGGTAATCTTTTTTTTTTCTTTATTTATGATCTTTTGATGGTACTCTAAATATTTCTGATAATGTTTGAAATGAATCTCCTGTAGCCAAATATTTTAAAGTTATTTCCAATTTTGTACGAGCGGGTATAGCTTGACGCATATTTGTGTTACTTTTTTGTATAGATGGTCCAATTTCTTGAACTAAATAATAATATATGAGTTGAGTTTTCGTAAGCCGAAACATATTTTTGAATGTCTCTTCATCTTCCAATTGCAATTCAAGGCACAACGTGTTAGATGCTCCCAAATCATTTCTTCTAGCTAGGTATCCATTTTTAACCCAACACGTTTTCTTCTTTTTCCGTTTAACTAATTCTTGCCTTAGAAGAGCAGATATAATTAAAACACCCTCGCGCACTGCACTCATGGTAGCAACTGGCATAAAATCTCGAAATACGATTATTGCTTTGAAATTATGTTTACACGGACATAACAATATTCCATTGCAAGGCAATTCTCGCCCAAAGCAACGAGCGAGGAGAGCGAATGTTTAGACGAAAAAAATTATTTATATTCTTTCGACAATCGTATCTTCGAGACGAGAAACTCTCCCCGTCTAAATGGGCCTTTACATTTTCTTTGGTCATTTGTGTCATAGCAACGGTATATTGTTTACTGCGTGTTTACTAATTTTAGTGATAGCCTAAAGTATTTTATCTTGAGAATTTAAATCGTGATTAGCTCTAATATAAAATGTCTGAAAAGCAAGATAAAGGAGAGAAGAAATCAATGAATAGTTTAATTATCCACCCTGACGTGGAACCAGGTGTTATCGACAATGCTATGCTTATTCGTTGTATCCTGGAGTATGGTAAGTTCTTACAATAACTTTTTTCACACATAAGGAAGGGTGATATCATAAGAGAAGACTGAGCGAAGCCCTTTCCTGAATGGCTATGATACAATACCTATAATAATTCGAATAGGTACCTAAGTAAAGAAATGTTGAAAATGTACATAATAAAATGTAAATCTCGACGTTTTAGTACTTTTCCCTTAATTATTATTGTATTTTTCACTATAAGACATCAAGTACATTCTCTGCACTTTGAGTTTTAAATTAAAGAAGTTTATTTTCGTTTTGAATACTAGGTCCAACTGAAGAGGCTGGCCGTCTATTTGCTGAGGAAGGCGTACATTTAGACGAGGCGCCGATAGTCCGACTTGAATTTCAAAACATTCTTAGAATCGATCATCTCTGGATGCTAACATCTCTTACTAAATTAACTTTAGCCCACAATTTGATTGAAAAAATTGAAAACTTAGAACAATTGACCGGTTTAAATGAGTTGGATTTATCTTTCAACAAAATTGAAAGGATAGAAAATTTAGATGCCTTAGAGAATTTAGAAATACTTACTTTGTTTCACAACAGAATAAGAAAATTGGAAAATATGGAAGCGTTGGAAAAATTGCTTGTGTTTAGTATTGGTGATAATTTGATAGAAGATTACAAAGAGGTAGGTGTGAAAGAAATGCGATGCTCACGAAATAGATATACGCCTGCATAAACGTTACGGCAACATGTAGACTAGTAGCACTTAATGAGAGAGTTAAACACAATTCCCAAAAAAAATATTCACAGATTCTTCTAAATTAATTATTTTAGTAAGAGATAAAGCCTTTATTCTCCCAGGCACAAGTCGATTAAACTTTACTATATTCAGATGGCGTATCTTCGTAAGTTTCGTAAACTGCGCTCAGTGAGTTTCAAAGGTAACCCTGGCTGTGATGATCCGATGGCGTACAAGTTCCTTAGATCGGCGCTGACGAGGGTCACTTATCTCGACTATAAGATCGTTACTGAAGAACAAAGAGAAAGTGGGGTAGCTGTGTTTAGGTAAGTGTATAACTACCATAAAAGTACATTAATAAGGTGTAGAGATCTTAAAGGCGGTTTACAGTATATACTTATTGGATATAGTTTTTACACCAGTCTAATCTGGCAAAGATGTGTTACTGAAGGTAGGGCAGACGGTAAATGCATTTAAGCTTACCTCTTGTTGAGTTGTATATTTATTTAGAAATGAGTTCTTTTGCCTCTATGCACGATCGCAAATCGCGCATCGAGGCTGAAGAACTTTTAACGTTGTCCGTGATGGCAATGAATCCAGGACTTCGAGATCTAGATCTGCCGCATACATCCCCGCTATCAAACCGTCGTACAAAATAACAATATAAAACAATATGTATATTTTAGAGGCTTGCTCCGAAAATTGGACGACGAAGACGAAATAGCAGAAAAGCGCAGAATAGCGAAAGAAGAGTACGATGCCAAAGTGGCGTTCTACGCGTCGTCATTCGTGGAGTACCTCAGTGGGCCTGAACTCATAGAGACCATGTTTGAAAAGGACCCTGATGGGAGTGTACTGCTCAGCTTCGGAGGAGAACTGCTACCTCTTTATGAACAGTTAGTGGCCAGTACCTATTTTAACCTTTAGGTTACAGCAGCTAGTTAATACTGTCGAAGAAAAAACAAGTTTATTTACTTAAGTCAATTGTTGAATAAAATACTGAAAAGCTGATTAGGCATTAGAGTAGACATTTACTCTTGATTCGGAATATCTATCACCCAAATTCAGTGGACTATTCATGACCAACTGCCGAAAACCAACCCAAAGCCAATCGTTGTTCTTCGTTATGGATTTTTTGTATTTCTAGGTACAAAGAGCAATATGTGGAAACAATGGCTGGCTTGGTGGTGTTCGCACAGACCGCCTACAACGACCGAGAGAAAGAAGTAAAGCTGTTCAAGAATCTCGTCGACAACGCGCTGGACGATAGCGTGCGGAAGAGTAAAGAGTACGTATTAATAACTTACTGTTCTGGCGAACTTCGTACAGCGATTCAGTAGAATCTTTATTTTTTTAAATTTAATTTAGTTGCAATTTTCTCTCCGTAAAAACCATCCTCGGACTTCAAGGAATATTATAAAAAATAATTAGCGAAATCGGTTCAACGAGATTTCCGCTTAGCAACAAGTTTTGCGATTCATTTTTATATTAAGTAGGTAATAGTTATAGACTAGAAGTAGGTAATATTGTTATCTTATGATATTATGAATATTATCTATGAATGTTTGATAAATAGGTATGTCGGAGCGCCAGCATCGAGGCGCTATATCTTCGTACAATCTAATTAAAATTAGCTTGATTTGATTGTTAAGAATGATTTGATGTTATTTATGGAATGACCCCGCCAAAGGTTGCTTAACCCACACATCGTTGACCGACTAGTGAGTGCAACTGGCTATAGGTCCAGTAAAGAGCAGTAAGATCCCTTTACGGATTAAATATCGAATAAATGACTGCCTCCGTGGCGCAGTGGTTAAGGTCGCCACGCCGGTACCACTGCGTCGGGAGGTCGTGGTCCCGATTCCCACACGGAGCAATTATTTGTGCGATCCACAAATAATTGTTTCGGGTCTGGTTGTGGTTTGTGTCCGTTGTTTGTATGTTTTTAAAAGTCCCCGCGTTACAAGAGCAATTCTTAGTGCGGGAGTGGTCTTTTTAAATAATAAAAAAAAAATTAAATACTATACATTGTACAGGGTTGTGGCAGAATACGAGTTAAAGAAGCAGCCTCTAGTGGAGCAGCTGAACGAGTTGATCGCAAAATATACGTCGAAGCAGGCCACTATTGAACAGCTGGAGCCGAGCATCGTGGAGGTCGGCGACCAGTTCAATGAGACACTCTACCAACTGTGGAAGAGCCTCATGACTTTGGAGATGCAACTGTTTGAACAGTGCGAGGTTTGTACGCTATTTCGAGATTCATTCTTGATTTGTAACCAAACAGTGGTGTGTGACGACAAGTGGTAAACATTGTAAGACCTACTTGAAAAGGATCCTAAATAAACCTAAGGCCCCTTTGTCTGGCCCTAAATTGAAGCTCAAAACGTCTTTGCGACTGTGGTCATTTGAAATGTCCTGTAGCCATACCAAAAGTTCTAAGTCTCCATAAACTAGACAGACACTTTCAATCAAACAGTATAATAAGAATTGATTAATAAGACACAAGATTAAGGTGGTCGCCACGCCACTACCATTGCGTCGGGACTTTCGAGGTCGTGGGTTCGATTGCCACACGGAACAATAATTTGTGCGGACCACAAATAGGTTGTAATTTGTGTCCGTTTGAATGTTTTGTATGTTTGTAAAAGTCCCCGCGATACAAGAGCAATTCTTAAAGCGGCCGGGAGTCGTCATTTTTAATACGAAAAAATAAGAAATAAACAAAGGACTTTCCCGCAGGAATCTCGCGTGCAGTTCTCAGTGAACATGACGGAGAAGATAACTAAACTGCTGGAAGTGTCTCGTAACGCGTTCGGAGCGTGGCGCGAGCACGAGGGTATCTGGTCCATGCGACAGTTCGAGACGCTCTCCAAGTACCTCGGCAATAAGATCATGCTCGGAGACGCCTGCCCCGAACTATATGAAGTAAGTACTTACTTGTCTTTGAATACGTCTGACAATATAGTATGGGTATATCTTATTTTTGGGAAGGCACAACGTAGAAAGCAACACAATTTTAGGTACTTACCTAAAAAACATTTTAATCCCTTTCAATCCTATCCTTAACAACTACGCTACTACGCCCTATTGTTTATACTTCATCTCTACTGTCAAATGGCTTACTTATAAGTAATTTTTATAGCAAAATCGGAGAAATTATAATCGTTTCGTGCAGTTCTTCATGTGCGTCTGTAAATCGAACGATGTTAAATAAAAACATTTGTTATTTAATTTACAAGCCGACTTCTTGAAACATACTTTTCATGTGTAGGTGATGATGGACCGTGACTTAATGATGAACCTGGTGGCTCAGTCGTCGGACAACCACATGCGGTTCATCGACACGCGCGAGGACCAGCTCACCACGCGCGCCAACCTGTGGCGCGAGGACCTCGTGCAGGGCACCACTGAGTTAATAACTCTTTCTATACTTTATTTCTCCAATTTTGATTTAAAACTCTGCCAATGTCCAAATTTTTAACCTGACACGCTAGAAGTTTAATGATTTGTAAGCGTTTAAAAAAATACAGGCGGTTAACATCGGGACTTTAAGCGTTGATGTACCAGAATACTGAGTATTACAGAGTCATCTCTTCTTATCTCTTGTACTTTAAATACATTGGACTTCAGAAAATGGTGACGTCAAACGCCGAACGGGAGTCCTCTTGCATAAATTGAGATTAAATTAAATCTGTAGCAGATTTTGATTTCTTTAGTATACTTTTCAATAACATAACTCTGATATTCCCGCAGTAACGAGGTGAAGCGCAACAGAGACAGGATCCTAGAGATCAACTACTTCATAGACAACCAGCGCGAGGAGTGGACCGACATGCAGATGGCGCTCAACGATACCGTCGACCCGGAGACCGCCGCGCTACTGGGAGACGACTTCTAATACACGAGGTAGGAATTTAAACACTCACCATAAAAGTGAAAACTGGTGTTGCCAGAATGCGGGTTTATGATTTCCAGAAACATTCCAGGTTAAGGGACTCAGGTCAACCAGGAGAGAGAGGCGTGCTAAGGTCTCCAAGAATGAGTCACACTAATTATTAATAACAAATGTTTTAAAATGTTAGTTTAATTAAATGTTCTCATTACACACCCAATCATATAGGACTACCTACAGAGTAGATTCATGCGTTCATAAGATAGCCATCAACCTAACTAAAGTCAGAGGCAGGGGTGACAAACATGTTTTAATCATAATATTATTTTAAAACTATGTTTTCCAAATTTACACTTGGTAGGTACGTAACACTCATTATTTGTAATGCCAGCTGTAACAAACTTTCAATTTTATTGTTAACTACACACAAAAATATTTTAGTAGTATACGAGTCCATAAAAATATCGACTTTTGGTAGGTTATCCGACTGTCCTTTTACAAAACCTTTTTCCATCGCGCTTTATTAATGCAATTAGAATAATGTCCTAATCAATTTATAACACATACTTACACATACACAGACTCTTTAAATATTAAATGCAAATCACTTTTCAAAACAAAACTCCGCATCACCCGCAGTCGAACAAGCGTGTCTGTCGCGACGTGACGTCAGCGCATAGCGCGCGAAGCAACGCAAATTTAAAAAAGCGGTGAAACTTTATAACGCTATAACTTCGGTAATTTTGACCCGATTTTGATAAAACAAAAACTATTATTATCAGCATAAGTACACAAATTAAATGTAGTATGTTTAATAGTCATATTTTGATGTGCTGGTGTGACTCATTATGTTTGAAAATGTATTTCCCGGTCTTCTGGCAGTCTTGAGACTTGTCATAAGTAGTAGGAAAAAACACAAAAGTTTTTTTTAAATTAACGGTTTTAAAGCTGTCCGCTGTATGACTAAATTATACCTGCGTAATATAGCCTCATACTAATGTACCAACTACGATGACCAAAAAAAACATGTTTAATTTGTTTACATTATGTACCTATTGATTGTTTATCTCAGTGGTTATTATATTTTTCCTACCGTAATTGAGCAAAAAAAGAGTTTTAAACAAATTACGTTATGTGTAACAAACAATGGATTGTTTCGTCTTAGTTAATTATCTAATCGATTCTCACATCCCAATTGTACAAAAAAATCGATCCCAAGAGTGCATCTAATTAATAAAAAAAGTTTGTTTTTACTTCTTAGATTTATTTTTCATCATTTTAATGTAATCTCCCAAAGACTGCTGTATTATTTTGTTTTGAAGATTTGTTAGAAAGTCTTGGGCATTTGCTTGATAGTTCTCTTTCATCCACGCCAGTGGTCCCTGCCTTATCTTCTGTTTAGTGATGGCTCGCGCTAGAGGAGGGATCCTGTCGAACTTCTTTATGAACTTCTTACACTTGTCCACTGAGTCCGCTTTGTCGGACGCTGTTTCATCAATCAAGCCCACCTGTTAGAAGTTTAAGATAAATTATAGAAAGAGAGTTGATACGTTGCACAGAAAATGTAACCTGAAGTTTGAAATTCGATAATTAAACAATCTCGCCAGTTTTAGTGCAGGCACTTATTTATAAGATGGACGTATTTCCCAAAATACTCTAATCATTGATAGGAGTATACTTAGTCAACATCCATATTATCACAGAAATGATATCGTACTTACTTTGTCTAAGTAGGTACAATAAGTCTAAATTAGGATACGACCATTATTAGTGTTCTGTCAAAAATTACGGATAGATTGCCATTTTCCGCTTTTTTAGTTATCGTCCCACTGCTAGGTAAAGGCCTCCTTTATTTTTTTGTCTTAAATGATTACGTCAAATTGATCTAGATATTATCTGTCTACTATACTGACTAGAGCGAGCGCATGAAACTAGATTTCTTCAGTGCAGTGAAGTCTAACCATCCAAAGTAATGCAATTGGAAATGATGGTACTATGGTCACGTCAGCCGCATGCTCCCAGAAAGATGGGCACGAATCAGCAAGCAATAGGTGCCTACAGAGGGACGTTGCCGTCGGGGCAGTCCCAAGAATCTGACGATCTAGATGCCTTTAATATTAATTAGACACGCTTAACAGGAGATAGGAAGGATTTAAAGAAAAGGGCCTTTGCCCAGCAGTGGGACAATACAGGCTAACAACAAAAAAATGATGGTACATACCTTTACCGCTTCTTCAACAGTGAACATAGTTCCATTTGTGAGGGCAAGCTCAGCCTGTCTCGGCGGTATTGTGTTGACCAACGTTCCTATGAGCCACTGCGGCACCGTCAGACCGAGGGCCGACTCGTTAAGCCCTATGGTGTAGGTACCGGTCACCATAACGCGGTACTCGCATGATAGACCTAGTATACAACCCCCGGCGGGAGCATGACCCTGTACGAACAGAGTTAAATATTCATTAGCTGGGTACCGACAGAGCGAGTAGCCTCACGAGGCAGTATCTAGATCTCTTTTGTTTCAGATCGATATGAGCGTGACCAAGATATTGCCTCGCGAGCTCAGTCGGGACCCGCCCATTAGTTAATCACTGAATTAAGATATCATGATTATTCGTACAAAACTGTAATAACCAAGACATGACGTTCAATATGTTTTTGGAATATTTTGGATTAATTACTATTTTAGTAAGTAGTTTCTACCAAATGCTTTATTTTTGAACTATAGGGACATCTGGAACATTCACAAGAACCTTTAACAATGGTCAGTAAAAGTTTTACAAATGCTTGATTAGTAATTGACATAAACTTTTATATTTTGGACGTTTCTCCACTGCTTAGCAGCTTGTTCTTTGTGGGAAAATTAGGTACTTAAGTACTTACTTTAAGAATAAAATAATGTAGAATAAAAATACTTACATTGATGGCGGCAGCTGTAACGTAACTAGATCCATACAGTTTGAGCCACATATCTTGTAGAGCTGTTATGAAGACTTCAGCTCGCTTCAAGTCTGGTTCGTACATCTCCCAAATGTCCAGACCGGCTGAGAACACTCTTGGTGATGCCTACGAATACCAAATTTACATGTAGTAGGTATAATGTCGAAAAATCATTTTTTGTACAGAGGTAGCAATTAACTGATAGGCCGGGTCTGCTGCACTGTATTTTGTGTTTTAACACGTATTTAGCATGTTGAAGATTGCGATTTTAGAGTGTAACTTATAGATTTTGTTAACAAAATATAAAAAAATATATATTGTCACCAGGTTTCCCCAGGAGACGTTGGTTGGGGATTACCTGTTTTATATATTAACGCTCGCCAAACGATGAACCTGTCGCAGTTGGCGACAATTAAAAAAAAATCTTAGTTATTATTTAAAAATTATAACCTAGGTACGTAGTTTGTCTTTAAAAAAAAAAAAAAAAAAAAGTTTCCTATTAGGCGGGCCTATCCAGAAATAGAATTATCCTAAGGGAGGTAGTAACCGCGTCCTAGCCTTTAATGGTGAAGCTGAGGGAACACCGGTAGGTCTTTTCCGGTATAACCACTAAAACGTGTAGCCAGCGGGAAAGCACGATATATGACTCTTCATTACCTCCACGCAGGGCATGCAGTAATGCACATTTCGTCGCGTTAAAAAAGTACCTACGTAGGTAGGGTACCTTACTTACCGATGCTAGAACCATTCCTTTGCACTTGTTTTTTTCAACGTAATCAAAGGCATTGCTCAACTCCTGTAAGAGTTCCAAGTTGAGGCTGTTAACTGGTGGTCTTTGCATTGTCACAGTTGCTATTCCTTCACTGTCCACCTCCACAGCTGTGAGTGGACCGGAGCTGGACATAGCTCTGAAGCCAGGCGCCACTCGCCGCACATTGTTTACTATTTGTCTGATGGGAAACATTCTGCAAACACCTTAAAATAAAACAATAGGTTATTAATAAAACGTATAGATAAATAAATTATTATAGTTAATTATAGTAGGTAAATTAGTATATTCGTAAATCGCTTGAAATTTATATTTATTTAATTACTAGCACTTGAATTACCTCGCTTGTGTTTGAAGCGTTTGAGTCGTCTATCTGATTTGAATTAAAAATCATCTTTACTAACTTTATACACTCGTATTAAATACAAATTTTGTAGAGATGGTAGGTACTATCGAACACAAGGGGGCATAGTGGGGGGACGGTACCCGTGTGTTGGGGTGTCGTCCCACACTGTGGAGGAGTCCACGTGTGGACGGCCGCGTCGGGGTCGCGGATGTGTGCTTAAAAGCGTTCCCGTGACCTCGGCACCATGCGGCGAGGAGGAGGCAACACCTCGGTGGTTTAGTGGGTAGGCCTAGCCCTTCTGGTTCGGAGAGCCCCACATACCCCAGCGCTCCCCCGGGCGCTGGGGATGCAATTTCATGCATTAACCGAGTTAACAAAAAAAAAAAAAGGTACTATCGAACCAACTGATTCATGACCCATTTTGCCGATAATTCGCTTGACACCGTCAAAACAGTAAGAATTTCGTCTCTATCGTCAAAGTTGCACTTAGGACATTTTAAACATGCATACGACTGTGTTATGATGTATCTACGACTACATACAACTTTGACCTTTGTTATTACAGTGCGTAGATACGTTTTCGATAAATCACTCTTAATTTGAATGTAGAATGTATGTAGTCTAAACTCTTTTCACTACGAAAAAACCTATTTGTGTCAAATATCAAATAGCACGTCATTTAGAAATCTGTGAAACGATTAGGGTAACCATAACAGTCATTGCCCATCATACAGTGATTGCCAATGTTAAGGAATAATACTTTTATTTTAATTTCTATAGTAACCAGTTCAAATTAATTGCGATATATGTCATTTTTAGAATATTGGTAACATTTTTAATTTATAGAACTCGTGTCCGACGTTTGTGCGACAGGCGTGTAGTTCGAAAAGAAAAAGTAAAAGTTTGTTGCAATATTTGTTAAGGATAACACATTTGAATTAACAGTATTCGCTAGTATTTATAGTTTTTAAGTGTTTTATATTGAATTAGTATAAAGTTATTGAAACAAAGGACTGATGTTCTTTTAGAAAGAATATTTAAGTTGCGTTTATAATAGAGTTTATGTCAATGTTTTACTAAATAAAGACACTATTGACCAAAATTGTGTAATTCCTTAACCGGGTAATAACTATGCTGGTTACCCTATATTATTTAATTTTTATAGTTACATTATTTCCTATAATGGCCGAATAAACCATGCCCTGAGTGGGTATCGAACCCACTCCTGACGCGTCGCAGTCGTAACATCAACCCACTACGCCACGGAGCCTGTTGAAAACGGTAGCAAAACATTATTGTATTGGCGCACAAAGATTTGTCGCAATAATGACAGATAACAAATTCATTACCAAGAAAACGAAAGGTTCAAGCCAATTTCGACCTACGCGTATATAGACGTGTTTTAGAAAATGAGCACATGGTGGGTCATGATTCAGTTTGTTCGATAGTACCTATTAGTCATCAATTTTTATTAAAACTGCATAACATCTTAACTTTATATTTAAGTAGTTCAGTTTTTATATATAGTTATAGTATATATGTTACTGTAAAAGCCCGAACTGTGGTAAATCCTAAGATTTTCCGGTAAAACCTAAGATTTACCAACTCTCAATGGTAAAAGTCCGAACAAGCCAGAGTTTAAAAACTATGTTACGATATATAAAAAAATCCTCCTTCACAACGATGTTTATAACTATTTCACGGTATAATTATATACTGTGACAAAGTTATAAAGAAGGAGTTTTGGGCAACCACCATAGCCGTCGTGGTTATTTTTTTTTAACCACCCAGAAGGAGGAGACAGACGGCGACATCTCGACATCATCAAGTGAATATAGGTAAAAGTTCGAAATAAAAGAATTGTTCGGACTTTTACCATTGCGAGTTGGTAAATCTTAGGTTATACCGGAAAATCTTAGGATTTACCACCGTTCGGGCATTTACAGTAACATATATAGCTATTATATCTAACCACTGGATACGCTCTATTTTCTTTTTGTTATACCTACCTACTTACTTAGTTTTCATGGGATTACAATAAATCACTTCCTGGTAGGGTAAAGCACCCAGTAGTCAGCCCCCAACCAGTAGTCAGCCTTTACAGGCTTTATATCCATATAATTAGTGTAGAAAATAGTAAAGACCAATAAAATAATCATTGATCGAATCTGTATAATCTTATTGACTAATATGCACAATTACGATTCGATAGCATGGCAGGTTAACGTGTTACACTCATTCTTATGAACTGCCATCAAAGACATGGCCAAAAACGTCGCCATTGCTATTTTTTTGTTAAGGATTCGTGTTTTAGTTTTTGGCATGTTTTTAAATGAATTTGATGTAATATGGAACGAATTGATATTTTATGCTAGTATTTAATAGTTTATCTTCGATAAAATCATGCATTGCAGGCGTTTTATTTGTCTTTTGTATTATAAATTAACGTGGCCGACTATTGGGTTTGCAAAATATGAGGTTGATCCAGTACTCGGCCATGAGTGGCTGACTACTGGTTTTTTTGCAATTCTCATATATGTGGTTGAAATTAACAGGGCGAATACTTCTCAACATAACTATTGCGTTGAGCTTAACTCTTCTAAGACAAAAATAGTATTTTACCAGTAGTCGGCCGCATATAAAGTCAGTGAATTTCATGAGGCCGACCATTGGACCTACATATCCCATAGTCGGCCGTCAGTTTTGCTAAATGAAATTGGGTCTTAAATCCTTTCATTAAGGTTCAAATTTGTGGACGGCTATGTTGGCACAAAACTTAGTTACTTGTTTTCGAATAGTATCATATCAAAAAGACCAAAAGATCTGTATAAAGAGGAATAATTGTCATGTGCTATGGTGGCGATCAAAAATGTTATGAAAATCATGGAAACGAGTCGAGTACTTGGCATTTCACACATTATTATGACACTACAAGTCCGAAATCGTTTAATAGTCTCACAAATGCCTCGTACCATTAAGCTAGACTAAGTGCACTCCCAAAAACAAATGACTGCCCTAAGAAACTGGTCACGATATGCTGGAATCAGCTTCCAGTTTCACCGGATGCAGCTGAATACCAGTGTTTTACATGGAGCAACTGCCTATATGACCTCCACAACCCAGTTACCTGGGCTATACCACGACTACCATAAGACTGGTTATCAGATTTTCACGCTTCTGACTAATGGCAACGATTGCCAGAGATCCTTGCAGTGGCGAAGGCTCCATAAAACTCGATTCCTACCGGCTTCCCTTTCTGGACAGACTTAATATTAGTGTTAAATTAATTGTTTACTTTTGCCTAATAATACACAATTAATTAATAATAAACAATATTTAAAGCGAAATCTTTAACTAGAATCAATAATCTAATCGAAACAGTACGAAAACGCCTACCCTTCAAAAATTACGCTCCGCTAAAAACGCAACGTGAAGTAATAATAATGAAATAAACCGTAGGCGCTGATCGGGAATCGCGTACAATAAAAACTATGGCGGCGATGTCGCTTACGACCTTTTGGATCGCGCTTTACACCGCGCTGCATAGTGGCGAGCAAGCCGGAGGAAGAGCGGGTTGCCTCGCGCTACAGCGCTCGCGCCGCCGCGCCGCGGCGGACGCATGATCTTACGCATGTTTCTGTCGCGGCGCGAGCCGCGTGCAAGAGCGAGATGGCGAAATATAAGCCAAGCATCCTGCATAAGTATGAGTCGAACATTGTTCACCAGTTTGACATTAGGTTATGTTTGTTTACTGTTTTTTCGCGCGCTCTATAACAAATTAGAATATTTGTGTTTATTACAACATTATTCCTTATTAAATGTTTGTGCATAACTGTGAACGTATCAGTGTATTAAAGAGTAATTGTTTTGCATGTTTCTATTCGAGTAAATTTTCATTTTGTCAGATTTATAGGTTAAACTCATTTCTATTAAAGTGTTCTGCGTTTATCCATAATGTGTTTGATATTTTATTGTTGATGAATACATTCTAAATTGCTTGTATAATATGTTATAAAACAACCAGTGCGAGACAATCATCAATCGTTCGATATACGTTATCTTAAATATGTGCTGTTGTGTTACCTACGTGTTACTACACTGAAGACAGAGTAACTTAATGCAAAACAAGCATGATTAGGTAGCATGGTAAGTACTTATGTATTATTAGACTGTAGAGAGAGAAATAAGAGACTGTAGTCGAATGTAGATAATACTCTCATATTGTTATTATGCAGAATTTTACGTCGATATTCTTACGATATACATAATATGTAGGTATTATACCTAGACAATGACTAATAGCTCCGGCTTACCTTTTGTAAAAACTGACCCTTCGCCACTGGATCCTTGAATGCCCGCCGGGACCTACAATTTACCATGCCTTCCGAAACACGAAGGAATTTTGGGAAATGAGAAAAGAAAGGAATGATACTAGTTACTTCTATCATCTACCTTCTATTTCCTAGCCTACCATTGACTTATGTTTCAACACATCAAGAAAGCTAAAATAGTTTTATAGAAGAAGAGAGCATCTTTTGTAGATTGGGGAGAGTTGAGAAACAGAAGGAATAAAGGAACAGAAAATAAACTTTTATCGCTTTGAACCGTGTGAAGAAAGATTGACTAGAAAACATTTAGAAATCAATTACCTAAGTGCTAATAACTATAAATTAAAATCTTGAAAACCCCCGATTTCACAATATATTTTTTGATTTCATACTTTTTATAGGTTGGTGGTTAGGTTAAGCCATTCTGACTTTCCCACCACCAGCTTTCTCAGCATGCGAAGCCATTCGAGACCCCGTCCGAGTAAATTTGCAGACATTCGGTTAATCTCCCCACTTTAACCCACTACAACTTTTAAACGGCTCCACCGATTTTCATCAAACATGCCTAAAAACACTCGCACATATGTCACCTTTAATTTAAATAAAACTAAATTGAAATCACTGCATCCTTTCGGGAGTTATGATGCCATAGACAGACAGACACACAGACAGACACGTCGAACCATATAACACCCCTCTTTTTGCGTCGGGGGTTAAAAATTAATGGATGTATAAATTGTACTGCATGGTATTATTGCAAATGTGCTTTATTTTCTGGAGATTTCAATAAAAATATATTTAAAATAGAACATTTGTATTGAGTAAGTAAGAGGCTGACTACTGGGTAAGATATGGCTGACTACTGGCGAAATGGGGCTGACTACTGGTAAAAAGTGCCATATTTTGTTTAATGTGGATTTTTTCCATAATAATCTTATGAATATGATATTTTGTTATTTTTTTCTTAAAGTTTAATAAATTACCTTTCATACAATGACTAATGATTTTACATCTAGTTGTAAATGTTAAAAATATGGCTAAATCAAATTGACATTTTCACTAAAAGGCTGACTACTGGGTGGTTTACCCTACTTATATTAAAAATATTTTTTAATATACCATATTAAAAATATTTTTAATTTACAAATATACTTTTATAACTAGGTACTAACCTTCTTAAATATTACGCATAGGGAGCTGGGTTTTTATCATTCGGTTATTTCCATTACATTAACACGTTCATTATTTTATAATTTATAAGCCAATACTGATGCTAAACTAATAGATAAGTCAAATATTAAAACTGTAGCTACTTACCATCAACATATATTATTAGGTGTATTTTCGAGAAAATAATAAATATTGCTTCATAAATAACACACACGACACTGAGAAGGTTTACTATACATACGCGGATGATATGGAATAGTTGGAATCTTATTTATTAGTATATAAATATATTATGTTGATAAGACTATGAAATCGTTAGATATGTCACTGTGTGATAAACAATTACTTAGTGTTATACAATCGTAGGTACCTACACCGACGACTATAATCTTACTGTTTATCTATTTATTTATATAAAAGAATATAGCAATAAAGATGTAAGTTAATAATAGTATGAAAAGGGATTGTTGTGGTTTGAAAGAAAATATTCCCCTTTCCACACACTCCATCGCGCATGATAGAGCGAAAGGTATCCTTAGATGGTTTGGTCATATAGAGAGAATGAATGAATGATGAATAATAAAAAAGAATAATTACTGTTTAATTTCAGTTCGCGAAGGTTTTCACCAGTAAACGTAGGTAGGTATTATGATAGTTTTTAGTTTAAAAGTATAGGTATAGAAGTTTCGTGTCAAGGCGGAACGATTTATAAACTAAAACTATTTAAGTATAAAAATAATCATCGTCGTCGTATAGGTGGCGGTCACTGTTGCGTAAAGATGCCTAATGGTGATACGTTATTTAATAACAGCCATTAATCAAATGATAATTTTAAAGTAGGCATATGAATATGTTGAAATACTCTGAGAATATTTAAATTATCTTCATTATACAAATTACCTTTCTTGTCAAGACTAGGCGCGGGTGTGTCACGAAATAAAATGTTTACATTTCTATTGTGTGTACATTAAGGAATAAGACTTCTTCTGTATTAAATACATTTATTTTTATTTACACGTTATTTATAACATACATTTTATAGCATTTCTCATTTGTTTAATATAAATTAGCAGCTCTATAGGACTCATATAAATTCACACATGATATTCAATTATTCACATAAAACTATACCTAGTAAAAACATGATAGGTATTGAACAGTCATATTACTATACAATAAGTATAATATTGTAAGATCGATGATTCAAATTTCTTCTTGGAACTACAAATATAAGTCTAGGGTAGGCAATATACAAATTTTAGCGAAATCACATGTCAATTGATTTACATATATAACTTTGTAACATAGGTAGGTACCTAATAACTACTTAGCGGCCTTCTTCTTCAGGCTTTGAATATACATATCTAATGACTGTTGTACTTTAGGGTTTTGGAGGAAAGCTAAGAACTCCTGTGTGTCTGCAGCGCGGTTCTTGTTCATCCACGCCAGAGGTCCCTGCCTTATCTTCTGTTTAGTGATGGCTCGCGCTAGAGGAGGGATCCTGTCGAACTTCTTTATGAACTTCTTACACTTGTCCACTGAGTCCGCTTTGTCGGACGCCGTTTCATCGATCAAACCCACCTATAACAATAATAAAATAATTAGTCTTTAACTTATAATCGTTTACAACTATTATTTAGATTGGAGAATATGTGATTATCTTTCTTTATAGGTATGTGCATAGATGCACGTAGGTAAAGGATGTGCATAAAATTTTATCACAATTATGGTTATAGTTATATTAGTTCGTTGTAACAGTGACTCGCCTAGAATATGCGCTAGTTACAAAGTGACTACATTCTTATTCTAGTATACTTTTTTGTATACTAAAATGACAATGTAGTCTGGGTCTTTGACTTGTGTCCTAAGTGTAAGGAGGTAATCTGAATGACAATAGATACTAAGGCCACGCCTCCACTACGTTTGTATCGAAATGTACGGATCGTAAGGATTTGTTGCATTCTATTAATTTGCTCATTACCAGTACTCAAAAGCTTGAAAGTCTGACGAGTCTTATCGATGGGTATCGTGTTATAACCTAGGTAATTGGGTTGTGGAGGTCCAATAGGCAGTCACTCCATATAAATTATAAAATAATGGTGCATCCGGTGAGACTGGAAGACGAATCCAACAAAGTTGGAAGAAAGGCTAGGCTAATTGATTGACTGGATAGATCCTTACGGGTCCGTATGCTCTAATTCTGACGCAGTGGACTATTTACGCTCAGTAGCTTCGGCTGTGCGATGTCCATCAGACAGTCACTAGTAACGGTTGATTGATTGTATTCAAATTTCAAGACATTTGTTTCATGAATGTGAAAAAACAACAATGACATTTCACTATATAAATACTACTTGTTACGATAATTTTAGTTTTTTACTAACGATGTTTCGTATAAATAGATTCAACATAAATTAGCATAATAGAAAAATAATGGCCAGTTTAATATTATTCAAGAGTAAATAACAGGAAATTTGTGAAAATATATGCATAATATGAAAAGCCAGCCATTATTCCAGTTCGTCACGACAAAAAAATGTTCTTTCCTACCAAAGATCAGTGTTAACTTGCTGATATTCACTCTTGGATAACCGAAAAAGAAACAATAAAGTCTTACACACCTAATAATGGCATAATATCATGTTTTTCTTAACTATTTACTGAGTATTTACCTTCAATGCTTCATCAACAGAAAACATTCTAGCAGTAGTGAGGGCGAATTCAGCTTCCCTCTGAGGTATGGTGTTGGTCATGGTGTCCATAAACCACTTTGGTGCGACGATTCCCAAGGCTGTCTCGTTTAGACCGATGGTGAACTTGCCGCCCACCATGACGCGGTATTCGCACGACATCGACAGCAAGCAACCGCCGGCTGGAGCATGACCCTGAATAAAATACAATTAAATAACTTAGTTTTACATCTATAGATAAATATATTAGATACTACTATGTCGTATTTTATTTTGTCATATTACAGAAATGATCTATAAGTTAAAGTTCTAAAAGTAAATTATCTTTGAAACTAATAATTGTGATGAAAAATGATGATATTATTTATTTACAAACAACTTAAGACAGGAATACTATAAGCAGAGTTTTAAATGGCCACCTACAAAAAAAAACACTATTCACTGCGCAGTGACGTATATTATGTAGGTATATTAAAACCTATTATAATGAGAGTTTATGATTTAGCTTACCTTTTCTATAATTCCTAGTCATAGTTTTGGCATGAAAATCATAACAATTTTCTACATTAAGAAATTCATATTTTCTTATTTTATTTAATTGGTATTTTGTGACAAAAACTTGAACATATTCAAATGTAATTCATTCAAATATTAGAAAGAGGTTAATTAATTTATTTGGGGTGGCCTATAGATAGAATTCTCAAAGTATGTTTTTAAAGTAAGAATCCAAAATAAATAAAATAGAAAGGTCATATACATACATTAATGGCAGCAGCTGAGACAAAGTTGGATCCAAACAGTTTGATCCATACTTCCTGTAATGTGGTCCAGAAAGTCTCTGCTCGCTTGATGTCTGGTTTATACATCTCCATAATGTCTAGACCGGCGGAGAATACTGTAGGTGATGACTGTAATCATAGACAATTTATTATGATAAACAGTATAGGTGTACGTTTATTTTTGCATACCCAATTCATGTTATTGAACTTTATGCAACAGTGGGTATATAAAGCATTTGTCATCTTCAATATTAAGAATACATTTAATTTAATAATGAGAGTCAACACATTCATACTTAAATTAAATTTTATCAACAAATAGGTACTTACGGATGTTAAAATCATTCCCTTGCACTTATTTTTAGCTACTTCATCCAAGGATTTACTCAAGTCTTGCAAGAGGTCTAAGTTGAGGCTGTTCACTGGTGGTCTTTGCATTGTTACAGTTGCTATTCCTTCATTGTCCACCTCCACAGCTGTGAGTGGGCCGGAGCTGGACATAGCTCTGAAGCCAGGCGCCACTCGCCGCACATTGTTTACTATTTGTCTGATGGGAAACATTCTGCAAATACCAACAGCTGATGTATAGTTACAGAAATAAAGTTTTAAAACAAAGTTTGTTATTAATTATCTTATGTGTTCCTAATTTATTTTAATGGTTTTAATAAGTATTAAAATTAACTAAATTATGAAGACTAAAAACTAAAACAAAACAAATGAACAGCAGTACCTAACGTTAACCACAAAAGTGTACTAGTAAAGTATGTGTAGTTAAAGCTATTTCGATTTGTAGGCTCGCTTACGTAGTTATACTTACGTGTTAAATAATGAATTAAAATTATTCGGTCGTTCACTTTCTTCAGCGAACGAACTCTATGAACCTTGGACTTTGCTTTGAGTTTAGATTTTAATTTGATTTGATTGATCAAGGCAGTCATCAGTGTGACCAATATATGTGTTCTTTTCTCCTTATAACAGGGGAATGTGTTACAATAAGTCGGGTTCTGCACACTAACATGTGATTTATGAATAAAGCTGCTTGCCTATTGAACTATTCGCTCATAGGCCTCAGTGCCTTACAAAGGTTAGGCAATCTTTAGCCAGAAAGTAGTTAAAGGAGCTTAAGTATACCGTTTCCTAAAAGACAGCATAACAAAATTGTTTCTCTATCTATGCTTGTCATGCGTGTCAACTGTCGCTCCTGTCACTGTCAAGAGCAAGAGGCTAGCCGTCAACGGCGTCAACATTATTGGGCTAAGAGAGGATTGTGAACAATCAAGTCTATTTCTTGAAAGTATAGTTAATAATTTATATTTAGTGGTTTGCAATATGTAGGTAGATAATTAATAAAGATATATGTTTATTGTTAACACTCGTGAATACAAAATGTCGTTAGAACAGACTGCTTGCGATGGTAAGTCATGTTTACTCAGCATAGTTGTTTTTTTGTGTATCGCACTTTGAACTTGCAGTTTTTGGCGTTCTTAAGCTTAGAATCTTATCATTTGCTATTTTTCAACTCATTATAACTTTAATTCGACTTCCTATACTCTTATCTTTATGATTATTAGTGACATAATTGAAATGGATACCTTTTCAGATTTGAAGGCGTTCGAGCGTCGCCTCACTGAAGTTATAGGATGTCTGCAACCGGCTACTATGAGATGGAGAAGTGTGTATTTATTATTGTTTATAAATTAATACAATGGACATTAAAAACGCGGTACCTGCTTAAAGACATAAATGTCATTGTTGCGTGCACTTAGATACATTATGAAAACCTAATTTTTATAATATACCCCATGTGGAATAGTTATGCGTTATAGTGGCTCTATGTGACTTCAAAGACAAGATAGTCTACTGTGTGAAAACATATTGTGTACTAATGTTAAAAATATTCTGTAAAGTTACTTCCTACACTCAATATTTTTTTTTGCTACTATCTGTGGTTTACCTTTTAAAGTAAATGAGTGTACAATTGTTTCAAAGTTGCTATTTACTGTATTTAATTAATAAAATAATATAATTGTGAATTTATTTTTCCAGTTTTGCTGACAGTGGTGTCAGTGTGCACAGCAATAGCTGCATATCATTGGTTGATGGACCCGCTCACTCCTGTTGTCTCCCTCACACAGTCTCTCTGGAATCACCCCTTCTTTGCTTTCACTTCAACATTCTTAGGTAAGTTGACTTGTTGAAATTGTTTAATATTTTTACTTATGTTATAGTTTTTTAATAAACTTCAATCATTTTTAATAGTTATATTTTTGCTTAAGTTTAGATTAGGTCACATGAACAAACCATGTGCATCCTAGAATGCCACCTTGGCATTGTTTATTACCACATGTTACTGATACATAGTTTTTTCTGTGTAAATGTAAAATGATTGTTGTATCATTATGTGTCATGTGTATTTACAGGTTTATTGTTATTTCTAGTGTTACTCTTCATGATGGGAGTGCACAGGAAGGTGGTGGCGCCGAGCATCATCACGGCGCGGACACGCTCAGTCCTCAACGACTTCAACATGTCTTGTGACGACACCGGCAAACTCATCCTCAAGCCGCGCCCCGCCAACACATAGCACCAAAATGTACATATTTTTTAAGTTAAGAATAAATTGTTTGATTGTTAATAAACTCTTTCATTAAAATAAAACAACAGTCTACAAGAATCTATCCAAGTTCATTTATTACTTATAACTTTGGTGTGTTTATTATATACAATAAATAAATGATAACTAAGAAAAATAGGTCTATCATACAAAACCACCTTAAACAATAACAAAAGTGTTGCAGTTTAAATAATTACAACAATCTTCAATAACTAGTACATATTGCATTTATTAATTTCGCTAGAAGAATTTACTAAAGATTTGGCTAAAGTTTCAACGAATTGCCAGTGCTATGATAAATTCTGAGTAATCAATACAAGTAAATAAATTAGGTAGACATATATCAGCTCCATCTCATTGTTACTACTCACAAACATTCATAGTGGCCACTGAGGCCCTTTCTATAATATTATCATCTACAATCATAAGCAATCAACATGTTTGTTTCGCCCAACTAGATCCTACTAACTGCTCAAAGTATGCTTAGACTCAACATGGAGTAATTGGAATTATAATAAATTGGAATAATTTTTCGAAAACTTATCGTTTATAAAAAAATATGGTTATAAATTTGGGCAGTGTTGATTAGGGTACGATATTATTATAATTCAATTCAATGAAACATTCAATTCCTCATAGTAAATGCAATTCAGAGTGCACACTGAGACGATCCTCGCAAGCAACAGTCGCAATTACAAGACAAATCTCAACAACGATACTATATAATATGATAACTATAATAAAGTATTGTGCTGACTGTGCATGTAAGTTAACTAACCATCCTAAGTTAATAATTGTATTTAATACTAAGATACTATACACGAAAGACGAGTGTTTGTGCTTAGTGAATTAATTATTGACAGCTATTTTACTCAATACACAGTATAGTGAAAGGGTTAACAAATTATTATATTTTGTAACATAAGTTCGTTTAGAAATGACTATATCACTAGATTATAAGCGACAGTAGGTACATCACACCGTCATCTGTGCCATATAAAACGTAATCTATTCAATATTTATTGCGCTATGATATCTCAGAGTCGACTGAAACACTAATTTCAATCCAATCAAATAACTTGAGATCCTATTTACGTAGAATAAAATCAACATTTAAAGTATGAATTTGAGCGTAATCAGCGGCTTTTAATATAATTATAAAATATAGTAGATATATCTCATATTTGTGAACCATCGACCCGCGGATAGACGGCACCGGGAGTAACCGATTGTATATACTTATAAAGTTGTAAATAAACAGTACATGCTTAATCGTTATACTTACATTTGAATTTATACATCAATAGTGAAACATATATCATACCTATAAATTCAATTTAAAATTATTATGTTAGTTAACATCAAGGCAGTGGTACATGCATAAATTCAACATTGTTAACACGACATACTTAACATTTTATTATAATTTTAGAAAAGGCATTGAAATTACACATAATATTCGCTCTAGGTACGCCTTCTCTTATTCAATAAGGCATTGGTTTCATGAGTTATACATTTCAGGTTTCTTAATTAACGTTTGGAGACTGTATGAACGGAAAATGCAGAAAATATTCGCGAGTGTCAATATATCAGTCTTTAAAAAATAACATGATGCACGAATAATTAAGTGAAATAATTACTAATTAATGTTGTTTATAAATCTTTGGAACCGAATACCGACGCACACTGGTCCGACGAGAGAGCGTGCGGAACAATAAAATTTGTGCTACATTATAATTTACAATAACTATTAATACCACCCAACACTGGGCTCGTTCGATGAGTAAGCAACATAATAATATCCTTCTGAACGCCACTAGCAGAGAAATTACGGAAACATTATCTGGTTTGTACCTAACAACTAACACATTCGATTTATAATAAAACAACTTAAAATCAGAATGACGGATACAAATGTTGTTTGTTGTTAGTTTCAATGTCAGTAGGTCGTCGCGAAGGATATAATTATAATCACTCGACACTCATCCAAACAATAACAATCCATACTCTTGAATAAATTGTACAATAAATCATGTGGTAACCAATTATATGATCCAAGGCAGTTTTATATAGTAGAATACAATGTAAATAATACTTCTTTTCAATTACGTTACACATTAGAGTTGTCTAAGCCTTCTTATGATAGTTTTATAAAAGCTAACGTTACGAGTTGCGACTGACAGCTATGTCTGTTGTGACGAGAGGATTCAATGAAACCTTGCACGAGTGTGGGAGTGTAGGGATACTTTCTCTATATTCATTATTAACATTTTGCTTTTGAAGCACGCTAAACATTAACACAAGAAAAATATAATTTAGTGTAGATATATTCGTCTCCACTTACACGATATTCCCCGAAATTCACTCGCAAACACAAGACTGGAAAGTATAAGTATTAATATTCAGTAACAATAATATACACAATGATAATAGTTTACTTTGTTAATTTAGTTCACCCGCAGGAATTAAATACAACAATGATTATACTTAGACGACACGTTATATTCTCTCATCCATACGACGTAGTTTAAGGGCACTATTATTAAATTGATATCATTTGTAATAACTTTAGCGACAGCCTCGTCATTATTATTTTAGTTATTCCTATTATTAATATGTATAAAGGAAATTTTAAAACATTCCCTATTCTATAGTATATTCGTATTCGTGGTCCATGACAACTCATGTTTCGAGTTGCGTGATCGATGAGAGATTGGTGGTATGCTATAATGGGTCGGTATCGCTAAGGAGCAAAATAAAGGCGTGTACGAGATATCCCCACAGGTAATTATTGTCGCATCATTCCCCACAGCAACATGCAAGGCTCGAGTGTTGTCCTCACGCCGCCAACAGCGTCCTGATGTTCTTGGGCGTCGACTGATGGTTTAAATGCTTCGTCGTATACCTGAGGGCGTTAAGGAGAGGTTCCGCCTTCGTCGGCGGCTGTTGTTGCAGGAACTTGACGCATCCTTTGACGTCGACGGACGAGGAGCGGCAGAAGGCGCCCGACGGATGCACCCAGTCGTACAGGATGATCAGACCGACCATCACGCGCAACACTAGTAGCGATGTCTCCTCGCGACTAAACTGTGCCACCAGTTTTCTGTAACAGAATATTCATGTATGTTAACGATAGCATAATATAACGTCATGGAAGTTCTCGTAATTAATACTGAGCTCCAGACATGTAAATTGCTTTATACTAGAAACCCAGATTTGTGTAACGAAAATACTTTGTGATGTGTCCTATTTTATAAAGTAAACTTGGGAATGTTGCATGGTCTTTTGATATAGTTGCTTGAAATGTACAGCAAATAAATAAGTAGACGTTTGTTTTGGGTCACATGTGTTATGTTTACAAAATTTACGACATAATAAAACTATATGCGCGAGGCGGTAGTGGCCGGGTGTGGGTCGAGGCATGGTTGGGCCCGTGATTCGGGTCGCACACTCGTGCCTGCTTCGCCCACGCGTTGTCCCGGTGCGCAGTGCGGACCATGCACTCCGGTATGTCGACGCAACTGTACTTTGTTCAAATCCAAACTTACTCGTGCTTACATTTTACTTATGTATGTTGCTTTATAGATAAGTATTTACGACAGATACGCGAACTTTTTACAGAACGTGATGTAAATGGAAACTCAGTAGATTAACGCCTGTTACGTTAACCACTGAAGTAAACGTGGGATTATCTTTACTGTGAACATTAATAACGTAATTATAATATTTTGTTATTAAATTTAGAAGAATCTAAGGCACAAGCCGTAAAATATTATAGGTAGAAAATTAATTCCTTTTGTTCACCAGATTTAATAAATTCTAATTAGTATAAAGTCCTAAGAAATTTAATCAGGATGTTCGTGAGCGAATCAGTTGGAAATATTAACACATTAATCAACAAATATTTCATTAATTTAATATTCTAAGATATTAAGTAATTTATTTGAGCCGAAGACTTAGGAACCGTTTAATCAAAATAATGGAAATAGGTCATGAAAGGAGGTCAAATGAATATATTTTTAACGCAACGGTTTTGGGTTTAATTGACCAAATTCCTTTTTTCGAATGAGGAAACAATTGTACGTAAATTACAATGCAATAAGACATTTGGATACAACAACTGCTTCCAGCTAGGACAGAACCTAAATGTGTTTACACTTTTATATTTCATAGTTTTAAGAGCATAACGGTAACTGTGTAGTTTTTTTTTTGTTATTATGCGGCTGACTTTAACTAAAGAGAGCTAAAAGCCCTTATTTAATAAAGAATTAAAAACCAGCAAAGACTCTAGAATAACCTATCAAAATAAAATGTCAGTAAATCTTCAAAATTCAATAATTATAATATTAATACTCTATTCCAGGATATGTGAATCTATTTGATCAATTATAGTATCGATTATAAATAACAAACCCGGGATTGTTAGCTTGCTAGTTTATATGGCACAGCAACAGGTAATTTAATTGAATAAGCTAAGTTGAGCGTGGCAACACTGGCAACTTTAAACTCGAGTTAATGCGTCGGGCTTTAATTCATCGCGAAAGTTTGCGTTTAGATCTGTAGCTCAGCTTACCTTTCAATTACCTAGTTATAGGAGTATTTTGTTACTTAGTGGCTTTAAATTGACAAATCGAGAAAAGAAAACACGTAAGATCGTTATCATAAACGCGCCGATTTTTTCTTTTCATTTCCATTCACTCATTGACAGCCTAATATTTTCTTGTTTTAGTTCATACAATGAAAAGATATTCTTATTCCGAGATTAATTTCGTATATCTTATAATTACAACTTAACCTCGATATAAGTAAAACCACGTAAAAAGCTAACTTTCGAATAACCGCTACAAATCGATAAGTTAATTATTCTGAAAAGTCGATTTGTTATAAGCTTGAATAAATCGTTCCACAAGCGTAACGAGTTACGATACTCTAGGTTCCGATGCGATAGCGATCTGATAAATGAGCGCCGTACGCCTCTTAATAATGACTAACGGATCCTACGGTAATACTACCCTAGCTTCCGATACAATGTCAGGATTAAAACCTTGAATAGACGATTACGAAACCTTATAGCCGGTGTCAATATGATACCTATTTTCAGGTAGTAACTGAGATAGGACCGTTCATCTTCTTGTCTTGTTGTCGTATGATTAGTTGTCAACCTAGTGCCAAAGTTGTTGAAGCCGCTCGTGGCTTAACGACTGTTATTTTAATTGACACCGGGACCGGCTTTTTACGTGCCCTCCGGAGCACGGAGACGTCCAGTTTAGATACCACTATGCAGTCACCCATCTATGGAGTGACCGCGCCAAAGGTCGACTTATAATTCCACAAATCGTTTATCGGTATCCCTTATTTAGATGACATTATGAAGAATAGGTTAACTAAGATTGGTTATTGGCAACAGGTCCCAAATATATTACTCCTGCTCGTTTGATTACCAATCGAGTACCATATTGGGATATAGAAGATACGTTCATTATAATTCGTATCACGATTTTATTGTCAATTTCGATGAAGCAAAGTATCGAAACACAATTGAGTTTTGGTAACATAATAAATTATGCTTGAAGCTTGAACGTCTATTTTATAAACTAAATGAAGCCATGTTACACGGTTGTATAGAATTTATACTCGTTCACGAATAGTTTAAACTATGGTCTTAATAGATAGTCAACATGTGTAAGTACTAGATCTTCCGTAAAAAAAGAAAATAATTTAACATTATTGCGATGAAATTTATCAATAAACACATCTGCACATTCCAATCTAGATTTAGGATAAAACTCAGAATTTGTTTATACAACTTTGCGTCTAAACTAAAACTATTTACAGATTAAGAACGCACCTAGACCAAAGTATTCATTATTCTACTTCCAACGTTATTTTGAAAATAAACAATCTAAGTGCTACAAAATTGAATGTTTAGTTAACAATCTATCAAATTGTGGCTACATTCTAGCTCGACTGTTGCACTAGCCACTAATAGTGGTAGGAACCAATTAGTTGCAATCATCATGTGCGCGCGTGGTACGGAAGTGGTCACTTGTGTACAGGCCGAGGTGGACGAAATCACGACTGTCACACATCACTCACATCGTATCGACGAGGAAATGTACAGAGGAAACTGTTATCAAATAGTTAATTAGACTTATGTTATGTTTTCGTCACATTCCCATATTGTTTAAAAGAAATACCCACCCAGACATGTAATTTTGCGACGTAACTGATTACTTATTGATATAAACAGAATGCTATCTCCATATTGCGTGAATATCCGGTGAGTCAATGTCACGAGTCTAAATATGGCTACGTTTTTCTTAATCCATGCAAACCCAAAACCCGTAGGAGGATAAAATCAAAGGAGAACATGACGCGTAGGAGGCGGTTATGGCAACCCGTTATCCACATAGACCTACAGAGGTATTGGGCAACGACATGACACATAAAGGCATATCTAATGATGCAACGGTACAACGGCAATGTGCAACTAATACAGCCGTTTATGATGTGATAAACAAAACAGATGCTTCTACTATCAAACAACATATGGTATGAATATTTCTGTAATCATTTATTGTTCAAGCAATTTCACTGCAGAACAGATAGGAGAATTCTCGGAAGCTATTTGCCGAATTGTTTTCCAGTTGGAGGTTGCAGGCGCGTTCCGATTTTCACCCTAGCTAGACAGAAGGGACGGAAACTAAATTAGCTACGACGGTAATATCTGACAAATGAGTACTTCTTAGGGGGAGATAAAGAAAAGACAATACGTTTATTTATTTGCCAATACATACTCAGATAAGTTTTACTCAGTCGAAGCAAAAGTTGTAGAATTTATGAAAATTATCATGAACAATTTATCTAGACTATCAGAACTATATGAATTGGATAATAATAGGTGTATTATCATAAGCAAATTGGTCAAGGTGAGCACGCACTTCAGACTCCGGTGCTTTGATAAGATTTGGCTTGAAAACGATGCAGCGAACAATAGCGATGATTGTGTTGAAGTGGGATCCAATGAGTCGGCACTGCGGGTCTCCACACTCAAAAGCCAAGAGGGCACGTGTCTTAACAAGTGACAGTTGATTTATTTCCATTTACACGAGATCTCGAGCGTGTCGGTGCCGTGCGCGACACACGATCCTTGTAATGGATACGCTCTCATTGTCGCAAGGATAGGGAGTGGACTAACCGCGGTGATACATACCGGCTTACATGTCTTAGTCTTACCAACTACTTACTTGCTACTGTTCTCAACGAAATCATTATTACTTTAAGTAAAGCCAAAGCGGTAATAAATCAGGTAAAACTTCAAAGTATTTATAGTTCAACGTTGCAAACTTTTAAAAGATTTACAATGCCATTCCTTCCATCTTTCTCTCACGTATATCAAATTAAAACTTGGCGTACACAGCTCTGCTACAACTCGAACACCCGACAGATGTCAGAAAACTTTACACAAGTCAACCTTTTGTTGAACTTTGATTTACTAAACTAATTCCAATGTAGCACGTAGCAATCCGAGAAGCGAGCGAAAATAGACGTTCGAAGTCCTAGGCGGTTTTACAGGTGTACCGTATTATACGTCGGTGAACGTCGGGAGTTTGAAAATCCGGTTAGTACGTGTAATCTGAGATTGGCGTCTATTACGTTGGTCTAGTTTTGGAACTGGTGCATACTGTGGGCGCTGTTGATCGCGAAACGTTCATATTGTGCTGAAACTGGTGTATTGTGAACGCTTGGAACAAAACAGAAGCGGAAATGGTGTCAATAACTCCCGCTTCGGTTTGCTACCTGCATTTCGTAAATTTGGAACAACATGGCTGATACTTTGAAATACTAAGCACTTCAGTAATGATTGTGTGGGTTGTCTAGGGATTATTTGTTGTGAAATGTAGATATAGTACTTAGTAAAATACTTACGGATTCTCCAACATTCGAAGGCACACTTTGGCCATCGTGCTGAGCGTTTCCGTCGTATTCTCCAAGTCTTGTTGATTATCGTTGACGAACTGGCTGGTGGCTTCGGAGAGCACTTTGAGCATCGGCGTGGCTTGTGCGTAGAACAGTGACATTCTATTGGCTACTTCTGCTGTTATGTGCGGCTCCTCGCCCGGTGGTAGTTCGGCGTTGATGAGGCCCCCTCTCGACACGCTTCGTCTGTAGTAACTGAAGTCGTTTTGTATCGCTGGCGTTTTCATCTGAGAACAAAGAATACACAATTAAGTGATTAACAAACAAACGTGATTTTATTAGAAACTTGCTGACTCGGCGAACTTCCGCCAGCCAAAAGTTAGTTCATTTATTGCATTTAAAAAAAAATCTCTCCGTAGGAACCATCCTCGTGCTCCAAGGAATATAATAAAAAAGATTTAGAGAAATTTGTTCAGCCGACCCGAAGATTTGCGCCAAGCAACACATTTGGAGATAATTTTTTACATATAAGATATTATGTACTCTTTAGTACACGTCTACTGTTCAGGACATGCTTACTAATAAAAATTTGTGATGACTCATAACATAATAGACGAAAGGGGTGTTAGTTTACAATGGCCAAGTTGTTCCGGATGACATCATCAAACTCAGCAGGTCCTTGATAAGGGCAGTTTTCAACACAGGAAGGGTGGTAAATGGTAAACACAATGAAAACGATATTTTACCACATTTGTTTAACACACGCTCTCGTGCTTCACGCCAACAATGTTATTTTTCATCTTGTAACATAAACAAGTCCTTGTAATATAAGTAAATGTCTTCGCGAAGGATATCGCTTGTCATAAATAAGTTTGGAAAATCCACTTTAGGGGAATTTGCTGGGAGAAGACGTAATGGAACGTCTTAAAACAATGTTGATCGGGCTCTATATACCATGATCTTTGACAAAGTACCTACTCGGTAAAATCAACAAAAATCTGTCTTTATAAATAAAATTGACTGTATGTACGCCCATATCTTTTGAATAACTAAACTAAATTGGATAATTCCATTTTAATATATTTCTCACTGTCGGGACAAGGTTTGTAAACGATCGATGGTAAGTATCTAAATTCACACGGGAATAGAATAAACGGGATAATATTATACGATACCCGGACGAAGTCGGGCCAGTCCGCTAGTTCAATGTAAATATAAAAACTGATCGAAACATTTTATCAGTTCAAAAGGCAGGCAATTTCTAAATAGTAAAAAGGCTCGTAATGATCATCGTGTTATCAAAGAAAATTCAATAATTGGTTTCCTTTTATTTTAATGGGTCGCCTTGATCCAACTGGCTCAAATCAATTTTGACAACAAAACCTTTGACTTTACAAAAATCAAGTCTTCAATTAATTTGGACAACTCTTTCCATTATTAATCGTGATTTTTCTGAACATTTTATTGCCTCAGTTAGACACGGGTCTTTTCATTTCAGATTGAAACGGGTCCAGACAGTGAAGAGCTAAATTACTAAATGTATCTATAAAAAAGGTCAGGTCCGCACTCGCAACCGGCGGTCCTGTATGACAAGATGTATGGATGTGAATGAGGCAAGGGAAGATTGTAAGGATCGTACCAAGTGGCGTTCTTTGGTCTCTGCCTACAGATATGGCAAAAAGGCGTGATATTATGTACTAGCTGACCCGCGCAACTTCGCTTGCGTCACATATGAGAAAATGGGTGAAATTTTTCCCCGTTTTTGTAATTTTTTTTACTGGTACTCGGCTTCTATTGGTCGTAGCGTGATGATATATGGCCAATAGCCTTCCTCGATAAATGGGCTATCTAGCACTGAAATATTTTTTTAAATCGGACTAGTAGTTTCTGAGATTAGCGCGTTCAAACAAACAAACAAACTCTTCAGCTTTATAATATTAGCATAGATGTATGTATGTCCGTACGTATGTATGTATGCAAGTAATGTAAGTATGTCTGTATGTAATAGTATGAATGTTTCTGAAATACGCAAGTGTTGTAAAGATCAGAGGCATGGATAACAAAATGCTTCTATTTTGGTTATTACAAGGTTGCCAGCTACCACGGTATAATCCAATTAGCAACATAAATAGCTGCCAACATTAAACCTCCCTTATCCACGTTTTATTATTTTTTGCTTAGCGTATTTTGAGCAAATTAAATTGGGATGAAAATGTATAAGTTATTGTAGCTTATGTTATTGTGAGACCAAAAAATTGGTTATTTCATGACTGTAAAGGGGAAACTTGTTCGTACAGAGGAAATAATAATTATTATAAAAATACTTACGTATAAAACACTCTACTCTCATTTGAATAAAACCTAAACCTTTTTCGGTCAATAGTTTTTTGAACAAGGTTAGTTAGTACTTAATTCACATCGGTATAGTTAAACGAGGTTTTATGCGTTACACATTGGACTTATAACATCCTATGCTAAAGTTATGTTTAGCTTAAAAAAATTCAGTAAATTTATTTTTTTAAGCTTCTATTTTTACGAATACCTACTTTCATTTCCGAATGAAGAATGAATATAATGAATGAATTAAGAAGTCAATATGAATAGTGTTCTTTGATAGATTTGACTTTTATCAAAGTATCATTAGTCTACGTTTTCAATTTATCCACTTCTTATAAATAGAAGAAATAAATCAATTCTAAGTATATTTTATTAAAAGTTAAGCGGATTCGATACACCACGCTTTTTTTATAAGGCGATTACTTAAGGTCTCAATAAATTGTCTTTTTAAAATAAATATAAGTAATTTAGTATGGATATTGTATTATGTTGAGAGGAAAATAATATTTTTTATTATACAATAATAAATATTTCGTAACAATAAAGTTTAATATTAAATATGCATTAGGTATGCCGTTTACTATGATAATAATACATGCTTTTCTTGACCTTATATGTACTTTATAATCTACTATATAAAAATAAGTCGGGTTTTCCTTCCTGACGCTATAACTCCAGAACGCACGAACCGATTTCCACGGTTTTGGATTCGTTGGAAAGGTCTCGAGCTCCGCGAGGTTTATAGCAAAGAAAATTCAGGAAAAAATTCAACAGAAAGGCGAAAAAACAGAGAAAATCATTTTTCTCATACAGCGCCATCTCTGATACATAGCATGTACTACATACCAATATTTGTATCGTATTTCTTTTAATATTTTTATTTGACAGCTACTCATTGTAGATGGTGCCGGTGCGTGATATATTGTTTGACAGAGAATTTCATGTGAAAAAACGGTATTGTGTTCAAAAAAGTAAAAAATATAAGTTATTCGTTTCCTAACATTTTAATTGGAAACCAACAAATCAATTACGTGTATTGTGCAGATTTATATTCGATTTCAACAGCAGGCATTTTGTCTTTAAGGTGGTAAGTTAAACTGTGTAAATTATGTGGATCGTGCATTTGAGGTTAAATTCACTACTCTGTCCATAGTCCAAAATGCCTAGAGGACGACGTGCGAACATCGGCCGCCGCACAAGACATGCAAGCCAGCAACAAGTGTATTCACAGAACTTAAGCGAAGTAAGACAAAATATAATAAGAGAAAATGCCCGATTAAGACAGCGCGTGAGCACACGAAGATCATTGGCATCATACAATCGCTTGGCATTCCAATATGATCCCACTGCGAACTACAGTAATGATGAAAATTTAGATATTGGACCAATGACGACTGTATGCCGATATTGTAATGCGTTAAAGTTTAAAAGAGAAACGGCTGGATTGTGTTGCGCAAGTGGAAAAGTCAAACTGGATCCATTACTTACACCACCACAGCCACTGAAACAATTGTTCGATGGAAGTGATCACGATTCCTACCATTTTCTTCAACACATCCTTGAATACAATAACTGCTTTCGCATGACTTCCTTTGGAGCTAATATCATTCGAGAAGGCGGCTTTATGCCGACTTGCAAGGTAAAAGATACAACACACAGAACCAATCACTCACACTAACAAAATGAATTGCAACAATAAAAACTACATATACACCAAACACTACACCATCACACGATCAGAAGTTACACCGTATTCTTCAACAAATGATTGTTTGCAATTACAGATACAAGGACAAATATATCATTTGCATGGTTCAATGGTGCCATCACCGGATGAGCCGCATCAATTTCTGCAAATATATTTTATTTCGTCGATGGTGGATCAGCTGAATGTGCGTTGCAATATACAGGGAACACAACAGTTAAAGAGACGAATTATAGAACAGTTGCAAGCATTTTTTCACGCTAATAACGCTGTGGTTAATATGTTCAAAACAGCATTGGAACAAATGCCATCGGATACGCACAAATTTGTCATAAGAGCGGATTGTACCCCAACAGGTGAACACGTGCGAAGATTCAATGCACCCACCGTTAATGATGTTGCTGCAATTATTGTTGGCGATCCAACTAAATCGCGAGACATTGTCGTTCAGCGAAGAAGCAATATCATGCATCGTGTAAACGAGACACATCGTTTGTACGATGCGTTACAATATCCAATCATTTATTGGCAAGGGCAAGACGGATACGACATCACGTTGAAGATGGTCGATCCAATTACAGGTAAAATATTCACACACTAATTATATTGCTATTATTGGTTTCTATTAACAATTCATTTAATTTTGCATTTTCAGGTGTATCAACGAATAAAAATCTAAGCGCAATGAATTACTATGCGTATCGTTTGATGATTCGTACACATGAGGAGAATGTCATTCTGAAGTGCCGTCGGCTATTCCAGCAATTCGCTGTCGACATGTATGTCAAAGTCGAGACCGAACGTTTAGCGTTCATCCGATACAATCAGGCAAAGCTACGATCTGAGGACTATATACACTTGCGTGATGCTATTCATTCAGATGGCGATGTTCAGAATGTTGGACGTCTGACGATTCTTCCATCATCATATATCGGAAGCCCACGCCACATGCACGAATACGCTCAAGACGCTATGACGTACGTGCGAAATTATGGAACTCCGGATTTGTTTATTACGTTCACTTGCAATCCGAAGTGGATGGAAATTGAACGTGAGATGGAACCGGGACAAAAACCGCAAGATCGCCATGACATAATCGCCAGAGTATTTCAGCAAAAACTCAAGTTTATTATGGATTTGCTTACTAAGTATCGAGTTTTTGGTGACACACGTTGTTATATGTACTCGGTGGAATGGCAGAAGCGTGGACTACCGCATGCTCATATCCTAATTTGGTTGCTGAACAAATTACATTCAAATGAAGTGGATGACATCATATCAGCTGAAATTCCTGATCCAGTCACTGATCCCCATCTACACGACATTGTGACGACGCAGATGGTGCATGGACCGTGCGGTGCTTTGAATCCATTATCGCCTTGCATGGCTGATGGAAAGTGCACAAAACGATATCCGCGACCGTTAGTTGCTGAAACAGTCACAGGGCACGATGGATATCCAGTTTATCGTCGGCGTTCAAAAGAAGATAATGGTCGAACTATTAAAGTCAAAGTTCAAAATCAAGAGATTGAGATCGGAAATGAATTCATTGTACCATATTGCCCGCTGCTATCACGAATTTTCGAAACACATGCAAACGTTGAGAGTTGTCATTCGGCCAAATCAATCAAATATTTGTGCAAGTACGTCACAAAAGGCAGCGACATGGCTGTGTTTGGTATTGCGTCGGAAAATGCGAATGACGAAATCAGCAACTTCCAAATGGGCAGATACGTCAGTACTAATGAAGCACTGTGGCGATTATTGTCATTTCAAATTCATGAAAGATATCCCACAGTTGTACATTTAGCAGTGCATTTGGAAAATGGCCAAAGAGTTTACTTCACTGAGGCTAATGCCGCACAACGAGCTGAGAGACCACCATCGACAACATTGACTAGCTTCTTTTCAATGTGTGAAACAGATCCATTCGCAGCGACGCTGATGTACGTTGAAATGCCCAAGTATTACACTTGGAATCAATCAACAAAGAAATTCCAACGTCGCAAACAAGGCACCCCAGTTCCAGATTGGCCACAGGTGTTTTCCTCTGATGCACTAGGTCGTATGTATACTGTTCATCCTAGAAATGATGAATGTTTTTATTTGCGACTGCTGTTGGTAAATGTACGTGGACCAAAATCATTTGCGCATTTGAAAACTGTGAATGGCCACCAATGCCAAACATATCGAGAAGCATGTCAACTATTGGGTTTGCTGGAGAACGATTCTCATTGGGATTTAACACTTGCCGATTCAGTTGTTTCATCAAATGCGTACCAAATACGAACGCTGTTCGCAATTATCATCACCACATGTTTTCCTTCACAACCAATGCAGTTATGGAACAAATACAAAGACGACATATGTGAAGATATCTTGCATCGTTTGCGCATTCAAACGAATAATCCTGACATGCAAATAACCGATGAAATCTACAATGAAGGATTGATTCTGATTGAGGATCAATGCTTGACTATTGCAAACAAGCTACTGATTGAAGTAGGAATGATTGCGCCAAATCGATCGATGCACGATGCATTCAACCAAGAATTAAATCGAGAGCTGCAATACAATGTTGATACATTTCAGGAATTTGTTCAAAATAATGTGCCGTTACTGAATGAACAGCAAAAACAAGTATACGAAACATTAATACAAGCGGTGGACAATAATACTGGTGGTCTATTCTTCCTGGACGCACCTGGAGGGACAGGGAAAACATTTGTCATTTCATTGATTTTGGCCACTATTCGATCAAGATGTGACATAGCTTTGGCGTTAGCATCATCTGGAATTGCGGCGACTCTTCTAGATGGCGGTCGTACTGCACATTCTGCGCTTAAGTTGCCACTCAATTTAAACACAATTGATACTCCAACATGCAATATTTCCCGATCCAGTGCAATGGCAAAATTGTTGATGCAATGCAAGCTCATTGTTTGGGATGAGTGCACAATGGCACATAAGAAATCACTTGAAGCACTTAACTTGACACTGAAGGATCTTCGGCGAAATAACAACATCTTTGGCGGCTTGATGATATTGTTGGCAGGCGATTTCAGGCAGACTTTGCCAGTAATTCCCCGTGGAACGCCTGCAGATGAATTGAATGCTTGCCTGAAGGCATCACCTTTATGGAATAACGTAAAAACATTATCGCTAACCATTAATATGAGAGTTCAACTTCAAAATGATCAAAGTGCTGCACAATTTTCCAAACAATTGTTAGCTGTTGGAAATGGAAAAGTCCCAGTTGATGCGACATCTGGATTAATTACTCTTACCAACGACTTTTGTCGATTTGTAGACTCTCAATTAGCTCTTATTGAAAATGTTTTTCCAAACATTAGTGAGAATTATCAGAATTATGCTTGGTTAAGTGAACGAGCAATTCTTGCCGCAAAGAATAATGATGTACACGCACTGAATTTCACCATTCAATCAAAAATAGCAGGCGATTTGGTGACATACAAATCCGTTGATTCTATAACAAATCTCGATGAAGTAGTAAATTATCCGACGGAGTTTTTGAACTCTCTGGAGTTACCAGGATTTCCACCACATAACTTGCAACTCAAAGTTGGTACAGTTATTATGATATTGCGTAATTTGAATCCACCGCGACTTTGCAACGGTACTCGACTTGCGGTAAAAAGACTTATGTCGAATTTGATTGAGGCAACCATCATTAACGGAAAGTACGCAGGTGAAAATGTATGTATTCCTCGAATACCAATGATTCCGACCGATCTTCCGTTTGACTTCAAACGATTACAATTTCCAGTTCGCCTTGCGTTCGCAATGACAATTAACAAGTCGCAAGGCCAATCGCTTAGTGTTTGCGGGATAAATTTAGAGAATCATTGTTTTTCACATGGACAGTTATACGTTGCGTGTTCACGAGTTGGTAAACCATCCGCTTTGTTTGTGTTAACGTCAGACCAAAAAACAAAAAATGTGGTTTACCAAAGAGCACTACAATGAATCTTCGAATAATTTGCGGACACGTATAACGCTTCGATTCAGTATTTACTTTGGATTCACTTTCATATACTTAGAGAAGTTCAACTAAATGACACTTCATTTTTGTATTCAAAATGAATTCATTACTGTTGTGAAATGCAATATTTTTTTCCTTTTCAAATATAAAACATAAAAAAATGTTTCTTCATCTCTTAATCACAAAACGAAATGTTACATAAAACGAAGCCATTTGGTGGCGAAACGGAGTTCGCCGGGTTTGCTAGTACATAATATAATAGATTCCACATAAACTTAATTGATGAGAATAATAGCTTATTTGACATTAAATGCTTTTCAACAATAACACAATAGTATACTAAATGCATGCATTACTGTTATGGTATAATATTGAACAAAATTACCACACTCAAATTATTTTCAGTCCATTGTACCGAATGCAGGGAAAAGTCTATTGAATGTATTATAAACATTATCCTGTGCCCCATTATCAAAGCCAGGAATGTAATAAACGATATAAATATGTAGGTACCACAGTCATATTTTTCCACTAATAGATCAGTAAGCTTAATTTTCTTTTCTTTAAGGAAATGACAACGCCTGCAGTAAGTATTGCTCTTGTGTCGTGGGGACTTTTACAAACATACACACAAAGGCCACAAAGTAAAACTAGACATGAAACAACTATTTATGGACCGCACATATAATTGTACCATGTGGGAATCGAACTCACGACCGTCGCAATGGCAGCGGCTTAGCGACTTGTAACTACTGCGCCACGGAGGCAGTTAAACTATCTCGTAGCCTTGTGAAATCAGAACTCATTAGAGCCGAGTCACCGTCAATTTCGGTTTTTCCCTCTATTACCGAATTTCATCCGAATCAAACAACAAGAAATAAATGTAAATAAACACGATGCATGAAACTAGTGAGTCACAGTGTCCGAGGTCAGGCCAAGCCTCACTTTCTACGACAATGTCTTCGGTTCGCAACGATCCGTGCCTACCATTCGATGACTAATGTTGAGATAGCTCCGTTCTTGATTAATTATGGCCGCCAGTTCAATTCTGTACAAGTAATTATCTGCTACTTATTATAGATAAGGGCAATCACGGTTTCCGCTGCTTGACTATAAATTATGTTGGTAAACAAGTAATAGTTTTATGATTTGATTTGTGTACGGTTATAAGTAGTTTGTGATTTACTGAAATATCATTGCAAGATCTGAATATGCGTTGTGATTGACGAGGTTTGTAAGAACATTGTAAGATCTGCATGATGACAGTCAAGAAAAGCAGTGAATTTACTATCTTAGAAAAGTTTTTATAACAATTGTATCAATTGACTTTGACATAGACTAAAATCAAGATCGAAAATAATAAAATGCGAAACCATAAATAAGGTTGAACACTAAATAAATCAACATTCAAGTACTCCAATTCATCAACATAAATTCTACAACTCAATACCAACTCGCATTACTCAAATAGACATATCAAAGACAATCAACCAATTCACATTTACTTTGAACAAAATAAATAGATTTGAAGTGCAATAAATAGTAATCACGAATGTTCAGCTGACAACGAACGAGGAGCAACGACTTCACAAGGTGGAGGTCAAAAGGGTTTCAATTCAATTACTTTATACCAGTGGTTCCCAACCAGTGGTCCGTGGACCACCAGTGGTCCGCAGAAGTCAAAAAGTGGTCCGCGAGTGAATCTTTAATTACAGACTGTTATTCTTACTTTATTTCTTAAATGCAAGTTCAGAAATCAGATTAGCAAAAAGCGATTACAAAATTACAAAAGTTTATCTAAAAAAATCTTACTATTTTTTGTTTTGTATTTATTTGCGGATTAACGCTTCAGGATGATTATTACAGTTTATTTTTTAATATACATACATGGTGGTCCCTGCTAATTAAAAATAGTATAAAAGTGATCCCTGGGAAAAGAATAGTATAAAAGTGGTCCCGGACTAAGAAAAGGTTGGGAACCCCTGCTTTTTACGTTTGTACTGAATATGCGCATTTGATATACGTGTGATTGTTTGTCGCTGAATAATGTCATTGTGAATGTAATGTATTAGTTAAAATAGAAATATGTTATGAATTTATGAGGTAAGACTGCATACGCCAGACCAAATTATGCTATTTACTTGCATCAGCATTTTATGATGTCTACGATTATTTCAAAACACAATACTTCATAATATATTGAAAACCTAGGCTAATCTAGGCTATTTTGGATAACATTGGCTATATAAAGATTTTTTAAGGTTCTGAATTTGGAACCTATGTACAATGCAGTAATATGAAGCTTGTTTTCACAGACAGTTAACTAGTCATTGTCTAAGAAATTCTGAAATGACGTCATTGGGTACTATGGTGAAGAGATTAAAGGAGTAAGAAATCTAAGACCCTTTTATTACTCTATCAAGTTAATTGAAGGAGGCAACTTCTTATAAGTAATTAACTACCATTAATTCTTAATGACAGCTGTTGTTGACAAAGTTCTTTAAAGATTATCGTAGAGAGATTTTATTTTGATGCTTTCAACATTTCTTTGACCTTTTCATGTGACAATGACAGTTATTGAGTTTGATTTTTATTGAATTTTCCTTTAAATTTAGGACTATACATTGTTGTATAAGCTATAGTTTCATGTCACATGGAAAACCCAGCGAAGATATATTTAGAATGTCCTGTTTCTGATAGTATTTATTTAACCACTAATACTTGGATTTCGTTTTTGCTGATTATGTTCGTTTATGGACCGGAGTGAAATTGTTTTTCAAATTCAAAGGTTCACATTGATCGGTAAATGTTAAGCAAAGTTTGGTGAACTTCGGGATGCGTGAATTATGGAGGCAATGTCAACTTAGTTGTATTAGTGAAGGGTTAACGTACTGCGGAGGGCAAATAATATGACGGTCATTGGTCATGAGGCACTTTTCAGGCACCGCTTGGTAAAAGGTTTAATATTGTAGAAGAATTTGATGAGCATAAGTAAATATGACAGGAGATTACACACATGGTACTTCCGTTGTGAGAGGTTAAAATTAAAATGTGAGATTTCACAATGGTGTTACTGGTTTTCATAAATCTAAGGCACCGAAGAAAATAAAACTTGTCTTCACCGCATTCTGTGATATTATATAGTTCCTATACAATTTTAGAAGTAGAGCATCTGGAATGCATTTATAATAAGGTTTGGGAAGTATTGTGGCTCAAGTACCAATGGACGTTGGACAAAATGGAAAAACGGAAGGTTTGAATTGTTGCAATTTCCGAAGGGTTTTACGTTTCGAAATTTCGTATTCATAGAATTTATTATTCTTCTGTAAGTACGTTTGTAGGTTTGGGGGCTTTTATAGATTTTAATATTTTTTTAGAGTGTGTGATCTGGGTTAAATGTCGAGGCACGCGACACTGTTAAACAGCCTATTATCGTGGTGTGCTATCCATTTGATATGCATGCTTTCTCTTTTGTTAGGCAGGGAATAGAAAGCGTTAGGATGACATTTACCCTCAGGATAAATTCTATTGGATCATTAATTTCGAAACACGTGTAGGTAAAGCTTGACTCACGAATGCATTATGAAAATAATGTGCTTGTTCAACAAATTCAACAAAAAAATGGAGACGATGTTTATGACAAAATCTTTTTCAAAACTTTTATGCGCTCAAAGGCAAACTAAACTTTAATCGTCCATCGAGAGAATAAATTGAACCCACAGCGAACAAACACATAGATTCCACGAGAGCTATATGAAACAAAGTTTGTTGAAAGTTAGTAAATTGTATCAAAGCGCGTATTGACGTGATCCCACAAACTAGATAGCAGCGCTTTTAAAAATAATATTGTTACAATATTGCCAGTCTCTTTCGTTCAAGATTTTTTCGAAATATATCGAATCTGTGCCTAGCTACAAGATTTTTTTAGAGGAAATATATTTTTTCATAACAGGACGCTTGTTTCCCCTAAAAAAAAAACGAACTGCTATTAAAACAACCTATTAGGCCAGTTATGTTAGGACCCATGGGTGAGACCGTGAGATGGTAGCCGTATTATTGGTTCATTTTCGAAGCCCGAGCTGCTGCATATTAAAAATTCTCGACACAACAGCGCAATATAGCTTATCGGCATTGTGTGGATACAGCCAATGCTTTCACGACTTCTGCTACAAAGGATGCAAAGGAGATACCTTGAGACAGTTCAGTATCAATATTAAATACGATCGACGGATTTCTATAGAAACTGGAGGTGTTCGCAGCAGATATTAATTTAATTTATTTAATCGTACCTAGTGGCGTTCTTTGGTCTCTGCTTAATCCTATGGGAAAAAGGCGTGTATGTATTAATTTAACACTATAGATGCCGCGAAATCTGTATATCAGTTTTATAGTAGGTTGTTCTTTAACCCATGGCTGTCCCAATGCAGGGCAAAGGTCTTCTTCCGAACAAGTAAAGTAGGAGTGGGAGTAGAAAATTAAATAATTGAAATCCTAGTGGTAAAAACGAGTGTAGAAACTAGTATGTTTATAACAAGGGTTAGCGCGTGATGGGTAAATGTTATTTTGTGCGTGCGCCTGGTGTAATCTTCTGAACCAATGAACCGGTTTTAATCAATCTATCAATGTCCAACCTTCAGGTGAACCGAGGGTATTTTTATATGAGCAGATGCATAAAATGGTTAAGCAAGGAGTTATTATTTTTATTTACTTTAATGTAATTTTGAACCGCTATATTATTGGGCATGAGTCCTTTCATAAAACTACCGAGGATTTTTTTTAACCCATTAGGTACTGTCTCACTGCAGGGCGAGGGTCTTTTCCCAAAATATAATTTCATCAGTTTTATAAAATGCCCTATAAAACGATCGCATATTTTCAACCTTCCTTCATATTGTTATGAAAATAGTCTTCGTACGAGGAAAAACACTAAAGAAATTTGTTTAGAAGAACGCTTCCTCAATGTACACCCTTTTAATGGAAAAACGATATTCCTTTTGTTGTCTAACAAAACAACTGTGAAGTACAACAAAGTAATTAATGAAACAATTTGACAGACAGGCTTACCTGAATAATAATATTAATGATTAAGCAGCAATAGGGCGAGCGGTACCGCATGTAACAACTAGTGAATAATGAATGCGGTATAATTGGGGTCAGCGTGATTACTTCGCTAACAATAGGAAGAACGTTGCATCGAAAAATCTCGTTCGCGGTTTAATAAGCCCCAGATGAGGAGATAATACCAAAAAATGCAGTAAAATTTCAAAACGATTTTCGCTATTCAGCAAAAGGCTTACTAGGATTTGTGTAAATCTGTAAGTTATTCTGTGGTCCAAAATATGAACCATACCCTAAGAGCAATGAGGTTGAGTCTAACACAGGCACATACGCTTTCATAAGCTTTCTTTCTTTGACGAAAGAAAGCTTTTAGTGGTAATTTGTCAACATCAGTTTAATTCGAAGGTACGTTCATTCTGATGTCATTAAATAAATGGTACTTACTTTGTATTCATCGAATTTGAGAACGAATTCTAATATTTCTGCGAACTGCTTGACAAGGGCTTGCTGTTGTTCGAGGTGCTGCGTGGGACTCATCGCTCCACCGACCAGTGAACCTAGTAGTCGTGGCACCACCTATAACAAAGATAATATATACGTTAGCACATGAAAAAGAGCTAGGCAAAGACACAGAACACGGCTGATAGATTTAGTCAAAAATACATGTAAATATCTATATTTTAAACAAACTATCCAGCTAAAAATCTGTTAAAACTTAGAGTATTCAAATGATATACAAGTGTATGAAACATTCAAGTAGTTTGACAATGGTGGTGTCTTAACAATAAAGAAATCAATACAAACGCATTATTAATCAAGTTTTAAGTTGCATAAATCTAGGGTATAAAGCTGTAAGGCGAATGTTATTGCCCTTGCGGCACTAAATAGGTTTCCTTCAATAAGTAAGTAGGCTCAATTGAGGTTGTCAGTTAATGTAACGTATTTCCACGAAAAGCTAGAGTCTAATCGTTTGTTGAAACTCAAAGAACAAAGATGAATAAAGTTAGTTTTTCCTTTGAGGATCCTTTCCCGTGTTCAGCGTTTTTATTCATTCCAGCCCGGATATTAGAGGGTGCGGGTAAAATATTAACTTTATATTCTGCATCCTTTTACTACGTATATACTGATATATGTTATTACTCAAGCTGACCTTATATTGGACGCGTAACAAAACGGAATAGCCGGGGATGTCATTTGTCAGATTCGTTACAGTTATTCATTGACGTTGGGAACTAGTGTACAAGTACTAGAACCGATGCAGATTTATGTTTGCAAGGCACTGAACTAATTTTACGCCTTTTCAATTGCAAATACGGAAAGACTACATTCCTAGTACTAACAGTCAATAATTTGTTAGTGATTGATACAGTACAATTTTCTTTAAATTTATTGCCGGATTATTTGTCGTATTTTCAAGACAAGACATAACAATACAGGCTGTTTTATTAGATTACAGACCATATTACTAACATTAAAGTTAGCGAGGCTTTATGTCCTACAGAGACCGATAAACCGAGAGAACAATAACACATTATATTCGTCTTGTGGGCTGAGCCATTACTTTCCGAAAATGACGTAACATGCGATTATCAATGCAGACATTAGATGGCAAATGGCGCGATTCAGAAACGAAAATTAAACTGTGTACTTAAAGTGTTTTAAATAAAAATAATTTATTCCCAGTCTAGTATTACAATATTTTATGACAACCACAATAGGCGCAGTCTGTATCTTGGCTATCAAAACACAACAACTGCCTGATCGGACTAGTTTAACTAAAAACTAATTTTGTATTATTAATATACTTATTTATTAATAATACAAAAGGTTTTTCTCTTTCAGAACCAAATTTTTCAGTATTTAAAGTTATAGGAAATAACGAATAGTTTAAGTGCTGAAACCGTCGGTGCGGAGAAAGAACGTATCTATAATTTAATTTAATATAAATAAGTATACTATTGTCTATCTACCTAGAGCTAAATGTTTTTGACTGTACTCTTAACCTAGTAACATTAGGGGGCGAGTTGGAGTGTTTGAACTGTTAGCTAATAAGGGGTGAGATTCAGGGGGTGAGTGGTGGCCTATTTGCTTGACGAAATGCACGGTTTGGTACTCAGAAATGAATGGATTTCTGTGTTTTCGGAATCTGATTATTTTTCGTTAGTAAAATTTCAGATCGGTCGGAGGTAGGATGAGCAATAATAAAATAAAATGAGACTAGTACAAAAGTAAACCTAAATCCGATAAAAAATCGTCTAACCCACGGTTTCAGAGTAGTGGTAGTTTATCTATTCAATAGCGTTTAAACTCATATAAAAAAGCACTATTAAATAGATAAACTACCGCTAAATGTACGTATATTTTCTTTATCGTGTCTGTCTTTTAAACAATTGTTTCAATAGTGCAAAGGTCAAAAGCCCAAGTTAGGACACAATAAATAATTCCTACGTATTGGCAAGAAACAGAATACGACACGAAGTTACGAGAAGGGCAAATAATTGATTAGCTTCCTTGAATTCCGTGTACTATTCGTATAAAACCATTTTTAGTGCTGTTTTATTCATTGCCGGTTAAAACTACAACCAAGGAAGGAGTCACATATAAAAATCGTACAAATATTTTGCACATTACCTAACATATTTACTTTTCTGAGTATTGGTAATGCATTTATCAAAATCTCAAAACAACAATGCAAACATATCACACATTATTAAATCATTGTTATTATTGGCTATTATTTAATGATTACAAACTAGAACAGTTATAATGTACAGGAAAAATCGTTTAACAATACATACAGTACGTATGTTATTGTGTAAACAAAAGTAACAAAGAACACTGTATTAACTATGTTCAGTCTCTCCGTACCGATGCGGTCCCTTGGGTAAAACAGTTTCTTTTATACTTGACAACGTGCTCAGATAGTCTCGGAAATTCTTTAGATTAAAAAGATATTTAGGCCAGTTTGTAGATTAAGAAAACAGGTCAATCACATAGGGAAGTGAATGTTCAGATTAAAAAGATGAAATCGACAATTTAGTGGATTCAACATGATTGTAGATACATTTGATCTATAGGTTTGCAATAGTCTGCATATTATTGGGACTTTTCGTTTAGTTTTCCGTAAGGTAATTTGCATGTGATCCGCCTTTTAGTAGTAAATCAAAGAAAGAAATATTACACGAACTCTTCAGAAACACCTCCCCAGTCGTGCCGAAAACTCTTAAATTTATTGACACAACATCGAAAGGACAGCTTTCGTTCGTATACATAGAGTATCCTTTATAAACAATGCTAAGGAAATCACTCAACACGTTATCACGTTACGCCAGCAAAACATTACCGTTTTCGTAGCTCTCGCTCCACTGAATCGATTTATTAGGTCATGTAATGCTAAGCTATCATTCGGTTATATCATTGAGAACCAGTAAATGTAACAAACAATTACTACAATACAGGCTATTTATCGAGAACTGCGCATAGATTTTCTCGATTGTTTAATATGAATTGTTTGTTTTCCAACTGGTATCTGGATCTAAAATATAAAATACGTAAAAAATATTATGTAAAAACACTGAAAACGCGTTATGTGGTGTTATCGTGGTAGAAATTATTACAGTGATAGATGGTGACTAGATAAAACAGACAGTTTTATCATTATTAGGTGTATATTTAGTTTAGTACAATGTCAACAAAATGTTTTAAGATTTTTATCAAATATCCGGTTTTACCACCCAGCGTATCTTTATAAAAGAAATATTTCAGTCCTTCTATCCTTTTTTTAAGGAGATCCATATTTTTAACATCTGGTGTACTGAAAAAAAACCGAAATAATAGAGGGTCAAGTGCGACAGCATCAGCAAAAGTCCGAAAAACTTATGGCAGTCGTTGGTCGGGGATAAAAGATACATATTTCTTCGTGATAAATGTGAATAGGTACTAGTATTTTACATTCTGCTTCTTCAGCAAAATAGCAGTACGGTATATTAAAACAATCCCTTAGAATCTTTATCGTTTAGAATCTATCAATAAAGCTAAGTAATAAATTCTATTTGGACAGCTAAGGTACAAGACTTGGCGAAACCGGAGGCCGCAGTATGCCGATGTGAACGTTTTTAAACAATGCCAGGAAGCGATCATATTCATCCGATTAGACTGCATCGCTCGTTTATTGGTACGGGAACGAGTTGTACGATTATTTTATCATTTGCCCTCTGTTCCTGTTTCCTAAGCGACCCACTCTGTTGACTTATCTGCATTTCACATTACGCTCACTCAATGTTCGCTGTGTAAATAAATAATGTGCGGCTTTTTTTGGATGGTAATGTTGTGAATGATAATGTATATTACTGAGTGTATTGCTTAACGTGACTTTCGAATTCAAAGGTATATAATTCTAAATCTTGAAGTACTGCGTGTCATTCAATGCACTTACGTATGTACCTATGTCCTATTAAATCATTGACGATATATATTAGTCTGAAATTGGCGCCGTTTGAGAAATATGATGCTTATGGTTTATTAATATTCCTATTACCTAAGTCACCGCTAATACTATAGTGTAGTCAGAGGAAAATGAAATTTCCTTAAGACTATTGTGTTACAATTTATTGACATTACATTTTTCCCGCAGCGATTTGATATTTCCTGTCCGTCGCCTAATGACGTACATAATTGTTTAATAAATTAGATTATGTGTCATGAATAATCAACACGGTGACAGGCTAATACTTTTAAATGTAATTAAAAATAAGAATATGCGCATCACGAAACAAATGACAAGTGGTCATTAACTAATTAAAAGTCTAGTGCCCCGTTATGTGATGCCTAGTTTCATAAAACGTCGATGCTGATAAGGTTTCATAGACCGGCAACTTTTTTGTCGCAGCACAAAGTAAAATAGAATCTTCTGTCCTTTTCCGCAAAGTTATGTTCTGTCGCTAATTTCAATAATGATTCTATTATTGTAACTTTATCCAAGTATCTCTCAGAAATGCCATGAAAAATCTATTACGTGGAAGGATGCGTCACTAACACTTAGCCGAATTCGTCTAGCTTGTAGCTTGTCTTTATGTTTGTAGAATGTACGTTTATCCGCATCAGCGTTGAACTCTGTCATATTAGGCGCTCCAAGTGACTCAGAGCTGCCTTACACGTGACAACGATGTTCTAATCAGACACGCGGCTATATCAGGTCGCGTGAATTAACCGCAACACTAGTTAAGTGGAGATTCATCACAAGAGACAGTGATGCGGCAACTATTACTCCATTCGGCAACTAAATGTCGCCGGTGTGACAGACAACGCAAAGTAGGGAAACGTGTAATATGAAAATGAGAGGCGGGTGAACCTTCAGCCTTCGGTCACGCGACGAAAACATAACTCCTGGATTTATACCAAAGATAAAGTCATACGAGTATGCCTTATTTAGATTAACACTAGAACAATGAAGTGACCTCGACATTTTTATACGCCCTAACATTACGTGTCGATTAAAAAGTCCATTAGACCAGTTAAAGATATTATTTGTTTGATGATATAAACGATATATCATACGAAACTAAAATCACTTTGTTTATTACGCCGTTTATGGTTAAATCCTGCTTACCAACCGATGGGTACAAATGGCAAAATGCATTAAAACATAAATTATCGTGAAATAAGTGCGTATAAATTACATAAATGTGAATAAAAATAAACGTGCACTCCACATACATATTCGCATATATTAATTGGTGATTCATACAAATTAAAACGCGGTGAATCACGTGTTGAGAGGACGAGTTTTTTTTAACATCTCAACGAGACGGGATAATTCTGGGATTCGTCGAAGATGATGTAATGCCGTAAATGGATATCCTTGGAGCGTTGGAGCACACCTCCGCGGTTTGGACGCAAACTTGCGATTCGCAAATTGCTTCAAACCATGAATAATATAATAAATTTTATGCGTTGGAGCTAAATGGCGCCTGCAACACCGTAACTGATGGAATTAGTGTCACTTTTGTTTTGTCAGTTGATCAGAAGGTTTGATCATGATTTGTTAATTAATTGCCCTCAGAATTCAGCAGATCAAAACTAATGGTGACAATTTTGCAGTTCCTGTAGCAATTTTGTTTAGCCGAGGTGTGTATCGCCTGAAGAGGGTCGAGCTCTAACTGGTGGGGCTCATAAACGTTCCTTTATGACCGCCAAGGTTGGACAATGTTATTGTAACTGACGTCTCACAAGTAAATTGGTCATTGGCACAGATACCACCCGATAAGATTATCCGCGATTTATAGATTTGGGACAGACCTGTCGTATATTTAATACTTTACTTTAAGATATTACGAAGGATATTATGTATTTTTCTTGCCATAAAAAAACCGCAAACAATTTATTACTGACCTTCTGATATAAAGAGGAAACGTTTTATAAAACTCATTCTTTGGAAGAATTGTGAATTTCACAAAAATACTTGTATTTTATGAAACTGAATCAAACCAAGCGCGTGATTAATAATCTTTCGCTGCATTTATCAGAGCAATCGATTCAAGTGGTTATTGTTGAAAAGCTGTACTGCTAAAATGCTTTCCTAAATACATAATATCCATTCAGTACAATAATGACTACCAGATTTTTGACATCAAGACTCTTTCAGTAGCGCAATTCCGTAAATTAAATTTTTAATGTCAAAAACTTGTCAATAACGTCTTATTGACAAGTTTTTGACATTAAAAATTAACAACAAAAATAGTTCCTACAGTGCCCGTTAGAGGCGCTTATCAGGATTTCATACAACATTTCTCGATAGCTAGCCGTTTGTAGATGTAAAGAATAGCGCTACAGGTAACAGAATACTGTAAAATAATACTACCACAGCTAGTTAAGGTAGCAGGGTGTTTGTAATGCACCTCAAGCTTAGTGAACAGTTGCTAAGTAAATGGTCTGATGTATAAATTAACAGTACTTGTACAAGCCATAATAATTATACAAGTGTGTACGAGTGTGTCGTCACGCGTGCTCGGTTCCGTATTATCGACACCTGCATTTTAATTCCCCTTGATTTAATCAGACTTTTTCCCCTATTTTTATTGCTTATGCATGCTCTTGAATGCTGGATATGAGTACAGCATAACAATTATTGTCTATAATCACAATAATTAACTATTGTTTTGTCTATTACGATTGAACGTGCAGTTTAAATAAATATCATACCCATTTAACGTAGCATGATACATGGTTTTGTTTATTTTTATGGTTATGAAGTTACCTACTACCAAGTAAGAAACTTTTTCTAAGTGAGGAAATCTTGCAAGCATCTGTAATAAGACTAACTGAAACTAGGATAGAACTAACTATTTGATTTTATTACTTATTTAACGACCCCTAAAACAAACTGCAATTAAGAGCGCACGCATGATCAGCAGTTGTGAGCGTAATTAAATTAACACCATTTACCGACCAATTGCGAGATTTGAGCAATCAATTCACCAACTTCATTCAACCACATGTGTATTTTAGTAGCTTGTTTGAGCGCGGGTGTCATTTCCCCTATAAATAGAAGTGTTACTATAGTTTTGTAAATACGACACTCGTTCATACATGACCAATTCACACACTAACATCTAACAGTTCAAGTTGAAACGATATATAAAATATTATTTTATGCTTTGCCCGCGAACGATTGTATTGTTACTTCAGTTATTTTCTTCGATCGTTTAGATCTTCACAACTATGTTCATAACATTCCCCCGTTTCATGCTTTCTGAATATCAATTTAATTTCTAACTTTTTAGCGATTATTTAAAGAAAAAACGTAGTAAAATTACACACGGAGTAAACAGAAAGTATGCATTCTAGCATCCGAGTGCAACGTACTCCATGCACCATTTACTTTGGTTCCACATCACGATTATCTGTCTTGTCGACAGCACCAGCTCCTACACAACTGATGAATGTATGCCCACTGCGTCATGCTAGCCAACAATTAGCATTTATACAGTTTATTAGGACATCTTGGTATGCATAAAACACACCCGCAAGTTTTTGTATTAATAGAATTCATAATGTTATGCGCTACTTCAACGGACCGCTTCATCACGAACTGTGAGCACCTTTTACAACATACATTATCGAGGTGAATATGCGTAATTATTAGCTAATCCTTATTAAATATTAAGGTAATAACAATTAAGGAGGGCATCCGCCTACACAATCTTGAATACATTGTCAAATTAATGAAATTCCATGCTGTAACCCACGCGGAGGCATATAAAGGCATTGCACCGTTTATATTACGTCTAACAATACAACATTAACAACACGGTTGCATTTCATGTGCCAATACTTGTTTGAAACTTCGCTTATAGCGGCGCTTTTGGTGTGAAACACTGTTTTGCCCAAACTTACTCGTGTTCTAGCGTGTTGCATAAATTATGCTTGAAACTGACACTTTAAACTTGTTTTCATAGCACAGCCGCTGAAATGTGAACAATTTTTACATGGCATAAAGTTCAGTGTGAGTTCATCGTCGCCGAAAGTTCGTTTATTATAATTTATGCGATATCATGACTACCCACACCAGTTTTAACGCACTGTTGTTCTGCCTTCAGCTTCACGGTGCTGAAGCTTTCAGAATAATTAAGAAAGTTTATCCGTACAGAATCTCGTTGACATTCTTTTGTGGTAGGCAAGATCTCGACAAGACAAGATTTAGAAATGACTGAGGGCTTAACAAGTTAAAAACCCTTACCTATGCGCTGCCGTCTTGAGCAGCTGTCTGAAAGTCCTACTACAAATGAAATTCCTTCTGCGCAAGGTTGAAATATCGTTACGACGTCGTCAGTAACAGGATATACAAATACGTGTATAAAGTTTTATGGAAGGAAGCGCAGGTGCAATGTGTAGCAGGTATTGTAGATTCACCTACATCGGATACCAGCCGTCTTATTCATTTATGAATGACTAAGGATAATTGCAGCCGTGCAAAATGTCAGTGCGCACTTTTTATATACACCTTTATAAAGGTTTGTGGTACTGGGCAGCTATGAAACGTACAATTAACCGGCGAACTATTCGTAGACGTGGTGCACCTGCCAATTTCGTTTGTAAATAAGTGTATGTAATGTACAATACGTGAGGTACAAGAGAGCAGCTGCCGAGCGACGCCATAAAAATATGTACCAGTAAACGTTTTAGCTTTAAAACACGACGGTCATTACTTATAAAAAATGTACGAACAACGCGAGAAAAGCTTGTAAAATGTATATTTTGCGAATTCTTTTAGGAAAGTATTTCTCCGAGGAAACAGTGGCATGCCATTGTACGTAATGTTCTTGACGAAGTCCGTCTAAACTTCTTACTTAAGCACTCAAAACGTATGTTAGTTAACGAGTTACGTTGAACTCGTTATTTTGTGTTCTTGAAACCCTTTTTATTGTGAGAACTTTTTGATGTCTGTATAAATCGCATTTTAAACTTAAGAAATTATACCAAGCTTTTTAGACCTGAGATTCAGGCTTATTAAGAGATTTTAGGGATTATGTTAAGAATATCTCTAGTGGTTATAATGAAAAGCTGCCAAATGTTTTTTAAATGACTGCGAAACATGCACTGCATGTATGTTCAATTCAGTAGACGAGTGTTCCCCAAGGATATAATGGGATCGGGTATGATCGTTACGCCGGGAAGGATTATTGACCGCAGCGAAAAAGCGCAGTACAGGTGCCTCTCATTACCCCCAGGGGAAATGAGAGGAAGATCGAAGTAGTCACAAATTGCACTTTAATTGAACGGACTTTTACGATATCATATAATACTACGGATACTTGAAATTAGCTATTGACCTATTGAAGCTTTTGCGCGAAGTCATTTTCTTGTTTTTCGTAGAGAGTAATTTACTAATTAAATTTATTATCATCTGCTTATTCGAATTATCGAGATCGCTTGTTCCTAAATTATTATCGAAGGGAAGGTATGTTCGTCGTGAAACGTAGTTTTACACCATCTTGCTCATACATTTCTATCGTAATATTCAAAGTTTTAGTCCAATATAACAGAGGGCTTGGTCACAGAATATTTAATGCTCTGTACGAGATATCACGTTGCGAAATGCCGCAGCGCGCTCGTTGCCGCACCGCACCTAATAAGGATCCCTATTCAACAATACCATCGTCATGCAACAAAACATTGTTGTCTCTTTCCAATTGTAATATGTAGAAAGAGATAAAAGGCGTGCATCCAAAACTTGATAGTACCTCTGTTATTACTCACATATCCTTGACGTTTGTTGTCATTGTTCCGACCAAAATGGGCCGCTCGTTGCGGTTAGGAATGGCAATCTAGAGAATTACATTTTGCTAGAACTATCAGCCATGCTCACTGGCAGGATGATATCGCTTTTGTTCCTGACGTGAGACAACAAAATCTCGTATTCATACTTATCTGAGCGTAACAGCATCCCATACGGTTTGTGTTAAGTGTTATTTACTCAACGTTAGGGATTATGTTCCTTCTGCAAATTTATTGACCATTATGGTTATATGAATATTTCATAAAGTTACTGCATAATTTACGCATGACATTTAGTGGGATATTTAGCCTGAAGAAGTTATATGCATAACTGATCAATATTTATCTGATTATATTATCCTTTATCCAGCCATCTCGAATTTTATTTGGGTGGCAGATTGTGTCGGTGCAATGATAAGCATTATAAAAATAAAATACACAGTTGAGATAAAATTGTTATAAATTGAATAACGGCCCACATAAATCTGTAAAAGAGGTTGGGTTATCAGTTGACTTCACTTAATTGATGCTTATTGGATTGTTGTTATTTCAATTTCATTTCATTCCAACGTGATGAGATTTGTCACGAGGAAGGAAAATTTGCACATTAGGTATATAATTATAAACATTGCAGATAAAGCGTACTATTTTAATATAGCTTTATTGCAACTAAAGCCAGTGTTATTTGTGGTTACAGTACACGCAGCCTAGCGTGTTACACCATAGCTCATATTCTTCTCCGATATTATGATGTAAACGCTAGCGGACCTGACAGCCATTCTTGTCTGAGCCTATCTTTTGGTTAAAACTGCCTGAAAATCAATACATTTAGCATTTTTAAGTTAGTCGCAGACAGAGACAAGGCGGGTTACTGTTTTATAATATTCACGAGGAAATAAGCTAATAGAATTTTAGAACACTTCATAACTGTGGTAAAATATATCATTTTAAGGACACACACCTGAAAATAACCTTACACCAATGTAATACATAATTGTTTGAATCATTGTTACTCATAGCCATAACAAAACTTACTAAAGACCTACTACAATCGTTTTGGAAAGGAAACTCGTAGTACAACTTGACCTGTGACATTCTAAATATAAACCCTATTGTAACGCAGTATTGTTATTAATTTATGTTTTGTAAATCACATCATGTAATAAGCGAATAAATTGATGGTTCCATTGCCCTCGGAGGATGCAGTATGCGTTATCGGAGCATTCTCACGCGTCCACAGTTGTGATCGCTCTGATTGGATGATTGTCACATGTAATGAGCGTGGGGCGAGGTAAGCACCATTCAAAAATGAGAAAATGTATTTTTATACGAGAATATCCGTATTTATACAATTATTCATTACCACTTGGCATTACAGGCTTATGGATGTGAGTCGATGGTTACATTGTATTTTTTTTATTTGGTCATATTTTTTATTGACAATTAAATAGTACTTAATCTTAATAAATGTCATTTCTGAGAGTAATGTTTATTAATAACAGCTAATCAAATAGTTTATGTTCAAACATAAACGGTAATAGTAGGTCTTAAATAGATAACAACAATAGTTATTGTTTTAAAGTGCATTACACAAAGACTGCGTAGAAAGTGGAATGGAACGGTCATGATCATTACGTAAATTGGATAATGAACAACTAGGGCACTTGCTCCAATTTATTATGAAGGAAGAGACTTTTATCGCTCTTTATGAGGGTCAAGTAATTGCAAAAAATGCAGATATAATATTAGCATAATGACCTAGTTTAGTATAAATGGTTTTGATTCGGTATTTTGAAATGGTAATTGAAATTAAAAGAGTTCACCGTGAACAACAAAGACCTTACTTTTACTTAAATTCAAATGCTCATTTAATTAAGCAATTGTTTTTATTTCATTAAATTGTAGGCACCTTACGAATGTTGCAATAAATATACATAGAGTTATGACAGAGGGTTTACCTATATCGAGTTGCAGCGTGACGCAGTGGCATTATACGAAGACAAACCGCAGGATTATTTAATTACTTATACGTATTGTTGTCTATCTTGAATCACAATTCTTAGTAAGTACTAGTTGTAGAAGAATAACACCATAAAAGGACTCTAGAACACAATTGATCGTGAAATTAGTATAATTTTTAATTTTCATACTACCCACGCCTAATTTTCCTGTAGTAAGTTTAATTAAACGCGTAATACGTACATTTTTGTAAGTCACAATCGATTTTCCAGTTTTCCTGTTAATCAAGAGTAACCTTCACGCCTACTGCAGCGACCTTTTCATTGAATCAATAGAATACTTTCCAAACTTTTTGCGATTCTCCTACATCGTTAAATATCCTGAGTTTGAAGGTAGGTAGAGTAGAGGCACGTCGTGGGTGAGACCTTGGCTACCAGACGCGCCCGTTGATATGTTTATTACAGCTATTACTTATCCCGTACTCCTATCGTCGCACAAACAGTACATAGTGGAAGTTGCTTGTTCATAAATCATGAAACAGATGTGGCAGCAGATTATTAGGCAACAAATAATGTTGTAAGAAATATTATACCAAATACTCTTTATGAATGATCATCCCACAGTGGCTAGAGTAATTTCTATTATTATTGTATGAATGAATAAAAAAGAATGTCAAATCCTATCAACAGGACCGTAGATAAATTATTTCCGATCGACCTATTTCGTATTGTTTTTGTATAGCGTGGGTTTAGAATTAAGTGTTGAAGATTCGACAGTAAAACAATCGCTTTATTTGTCAAACAAAGTTACTTAATATTTCCTAGTGGGTAATTGATTAATTAGTCTTCGAAGTAAATCGAATTTAGGCAGACACGTAGCCTCGTAGCCCTTTTTTTTTTTTTTTTTTTTTTTTTTTTCGTGGGGAAATGCATTACGCATACCCTATGCCCTGGGTGGAGCACAGGGTTATGTGGGACTCTCCCGCCAAAAGGGCGGGCATACACCACTAAAACCCCACGAGTGTCTGTCTGTTCCGCGTGTGTGACGTGCGACGGGATAACTGCTTGCGCTTAGAACCGCAAGTCGCACGCCACGCGGTTGCCCCTTCCACGGGGGCCCTTCCTTGACCGACTGGCTCGATGGCCGGACACTACGGCCATCGACCTTCCTTGGAGTCTCTCCTCCAAGTTGGCAGCGGGCGCCCAGTCCGCTGCCAGAGACCCAATTTAGGGTGGGCGACGATCATGCGCCACTCTCCTTCGTCCGACTCGGCGTTGGCGCCTCGGGTCTGCGTTCGGGTCTAGCTCCCGGACCCTCTCGGCATCCTCCTTTTGCGCGATGACGGCTTCGCTGTAGGCGAGCATCGCGGTCCAGGCCTCGTCGCTGCCGAGCATGGAGCGAATTACGGCCGGCAGCGATAAGTCGGGCCCTATCACGGCAACCAGCGCTCCGCGCTCCGTCGCCCAAGCCGGACACTCGGCCAATGTGTGGGCGGCCGTGTCTTCAATATGCCCGCAGTGGTGGCATGCTGGGGAAGGCTCTCTCCTAGCCACTTTGAATAGGAATCGGCCGAAGCAGCCGTGGCCCGTCAGAATCTGTGTCAGTCTGTACGTAACTGTTCCATGACGTCTGTTCAACCATTCCTCGAGGACCGGTTGGATGGCGCTAATGAGAAGAGCACTAGCACTGGGGTGCTGCAACCGCTCGGCCCAGGTCCGGAGGATATTTTGGCGTGATTCGCGCCTCCACTGCGCGACAGCCTCCGGGTCCGGACCGGTCCCCCGGGTCCGAGCCTCCGAAGTCTGGCGGTATATATCCGCCAAGACTCGGGCTTCAAGGTCCCACGGGGGGGTCCTTGCCAATACGCATGCCGCCTCGAACGATACGGTGGAATACCCTCTAACCGCTCGGATGGCCAGAACACGTTGCGGCCTGCGCAGAACTGCGGTGTTCGCACTCTTGAGAGCATCCACCCATATCGGTGCGCCGTAGAGCGCCATGGAACGAACGACACCAGTGAACAGACGACGACAAACATCTGACGGACCTCCTAGGTTCGGGAGCAGGCGACCCAGTGCCCCGGCGGCCCCAATAAGTCGGGGCGCGAGGCGACGGAAGTGCTCCCGGAAATTCCATCGGCTGTCGAGAACGATCCCTAGGTACCTCATAGATTGGCCGATACCTATTGACACACCGCCCACAATAATCTCATGCGCCACTGCCGGTGGGGCATTGCGGGGCCCGTGAAAGAAGAGGGCCTCTGATTTTTCAAGGGCGACAGCCAAGCCAAGACTCCGGATGCGATGGACTACGTCGGCGACGCCAGCCGTTGCAAGATGCATCGCCTCGCGGTACGTGCTTCCGCGGGCGGTTATTAACGTGTCGTCCGCGTAGCACGTGAGGTCGACCCCGGGTATTAGTGGGCTCCTCAGCACCCAATCGTAGCCAATGTTCCACAGAGTCGGGCCGAGAACCGATCCCTGTGGAACACCGCATGACATTGACCTCTCGCGCCATTGGTCTCTCGCGGGGTAAATCACCGTCCTTTCCGACAGATACGATGCAATCACACGAATCAGATATTGTGGCACACAGTGGAATTGGAGCGCAGCTGTTATGCAGCTCCAGGGTAGGGTGTTGAATGCGTTGGCGATGTCGAGAGACACCGCAACGGCCACTCCCCGCCCCGCGACAGCATCCTCCGTCAGGGTCCTGACTCGCATGATTGCATCCATCGTTGATCGTCCTCGGCGAAAACCAAACTGGTTGGGGCTCAAGTCCGGACCGTGCTCTTCCAGGTGTTCGACGAGGCGGGCGGCCAATAGGCGCTCAAAAAGTTTGCCCACCTCGTCAAGTAAAACAATAGGGCGATAGGCCGAGGGCGACTCAATCGGACGGCCTTCTTTTCTAATGAGGGTGAGTCTACCCGTCCTCCATCTACGGGGAAAGGTGCCTTTTGAAAGGCACGCCGAAAACAGCGTTATCAGTCTCGGCTCGAGCGCGTTGGGTATGGCGAGCACCCAAGCGCGGCCAGGGACTCCATCGGGTCCCGGGGCGGTGTTACGGCCGCGGAGCCTGGCAACCGCCCGGTTAAGCTCAGCCGGGGTAACTTCCGGGATAATCTGCTCGACGGCGACCTGACTGGCAACTTGACTGACACCCTCCGAACTCACCGGCATTGGTGGAGGGGAGAATTCGCTCCGGTGAGGAAACAGGACTGCCACAGCCTCGTAGCCCTACAGAAGATTATTGATTGAGTAGCTTAATGAATCATAACGTGGGAGACGTTTATTTTAATTAAAACGTTGCGTAGGCTGTCGTAATTATTTTACGTAATCTATACAATATAAACATTATTCAGCAAGTTGGTTGTGGAGTGTCTGTGAGCGGTGCGTCTGTCAGTCGTAGCCGTATGAGTAACACATAATAAGGAGCGAATGTTATTGTAGTACGTACGTTTGTTTCGCTTGCCGGAAACACGTACGTTCGGTGCCGAAAAGATATTAACCAGTCAGTTAGGCCTGTTGGGAGTCGTTGGGACTCGTTAGGGCTGCCATCCGTCCGGCTTTCCCAGAATTCGACCTAGTTTGACGGTGTCCGGGGACCGTCTAGGCCGCTTTTCGTGTAATGTTCGGGGTATTGCGAGGCTGTCAGGTTATTAGGACATTTGTTGAATAGATAAGTAGAATGTTGTTTTGGGTTCTTAGTAGCAAAATACGTCTGAGTTTTAGATGTATATGTCTCCTGATTGGCAAGAATCTAAATAAAACCTAGTCCGCAATTAATCTATTTGTGTTGATTAGAATGGACTGATTAATTGTCAGTAGAATCATTGAGCAACAGAAATATTCAATGACATCTGCTTTGATAACTTATGAGGATTTGACCAAGAGTATTGCATCCATTATAAAAAGACGTACCTATCTATTCGAGGGGTAGCCCTAACACCTTGTAGTTGGAGTTGGTACAGACGTAGACGTAAACGGTCGGTTTTATGCGTGTATCCGGGCCTCAATAAAACCATCGGAATATTACTTTACAATTTATTTATCGCTTTCAGAGTCTCGCCACTTAGCTTTTTAGGATTTTTATCATAAATCTTCGAGAAGTAGGTACCTCGTCGGGGAAATTGTTGGTCGGTCTTACGTCATTCTGTGCATTAAACCACCAACCTATTTTGTTTGTTAAGGATATCGTTACTAAGTTTTTTGTTCGGACTTCCCCTAGATAGGCTATGTTAGTATGACATAATTGTATAAAAAAACAATATCATTGCATTACGCTCAATATGACGCATATTTCATTGTACTATTTATCAATTGCACTACAGATGGTACAGATACGTAACGTACGATCGCAATTAGTAAAGTACGGTTCCGGAACACAACAGTAATATCGATGACTGATAATGATAACAGCGAATGAAAGCTATCGATTCAATGCCCATTCAATCGGCGTGGATCTCCAGTCTGATTGATATTTCAGTATCAATGATACGGTATTCAGTTTCATCTCATTTCAAGAACAATACCTGCTTTTGAAATCAACTGCAGATTTCACAAAATCGAAATGGATTGGAAGTGCATTTGGTGCTTATTGACATTTTCATTTCCTGACCTTTTTTAGCGACGTGTATGATGTCAGATTGTACCTTGCGTGAATCGAGTATTATTTTAAGAAAACAGGATTATTTTTACCGTAAATGGTCGCTTTAAATGTCAACTTTACTGTATCTGTAGATGTATTTATTGTGTGTTATGCATGCAAATATGGTTAACCTTTCATCGTGTGAGACCTAGGCCATGTTTACGCCGGAATGGTCACCCTTTATTTAATGCTATAAATATAATCAATAAATATCATGTGTCTTCACCCAGATGATGTTAGTCTGTTTATAGGTGAAATGGGAGATGTGGATGGATTCAATCAATACTGATGATGCAAATGAAAATTATGTCATTAACTTGAAAATAATATGTTAAATTCTATCAATTTAGCTAGGAAAGTATGAGAGCTTGAATAAAAACAAAATACGACGAATATTGGGCACATTCTTCTAAAATGATTTACTGAGATGATAAGATATAATTCCATACACCTGCATGTTTATAGTAGGCAAACTTAACAAATAATTTAACACGAATGCTGCTATGTTTATTAGACTGTAGATTACAAGGTAAGTATTTCAATGCAAAAATAATTTTACCGCATACCATACTTAAGAAATGAGTACGTATTCACGTTTTCACGGTCGCAATGTATATTATTTACTTGTACTTTATCAGTGTGAGAAGTTATCAACATGACATCATACTATCTTATCAACACGTATCTGTACGTTATGATGAATATTCACATGACATGAACCAACAACTCAATTATACAATGTTTACTTCAAAACTGTACATTTAATTTATTATAATTGTATCCTGTTGTGGCTTGTTTTATGCTATGATTGTTTTGTATTAAATATAAACATACGTAGGTACTTATTTAGAGAGCATTACCACAGTGTGTGATTGAATAACTTTTTCTTAAGTACTTACAACCCCAATACACAATGATAGCTGTGTCAGTAAATTAAAACTTTCAAAGGTTAAAACTTTGATTGTTATTATTTACCTATAATATAGATTAAAAATTACTTTTCTTCATTTGAAGGCTGACATTTTATGATGCTAGCTTATGACTTGAACCTTCTTGAACTTGAAACTTCTTGAAAGAACCGTAAAAATAGTTATACAAGGAAATTTATTTGTCCCTTAAATAGTTACTATTAGAATATTCATGTACATAATATGGTTAAAAGTCAACCACAACCAAAATAAAATTTATTACCATGTAGGGTAGTTTTCATTTGAATTTCAAAATATTGTTTTTACCTAATTTTATATTGAGTAAATATAAGGTAAACTTTGTAAACTATTATTTTATGTAACAGGATAACTTTACAGTTTAGCAATCAAATTATAATAGTAGGGATAGTTGTGTCCTATACACTCATTACTACCTATATTATCATGTAAGTATTTTTATGTACAGCTGTTTTTCAATACTTATTTAAATAATAACAGTATTAGGTAGTACTTTAGTCTGCTTTGATAAGAACATAGTATAATCTTCACATTAGCACATAGTTATTATTAACACCAGTCCATTGAACTTCGCATTTGATGGTAGCATCTGCATCCAACATAATTGGTGGGTATAAACAGATGTGACTACTCAAAACTAATTCTTACAAAGTTTATTCTGTAATCAGAAACTGATGATCGCGATTTCTTTGTGCGAGATAGTGCATGATTCATCGACTCACCCGTTGCAGCTGTAGGGAGTGGTTGTAACAGCGCAGCAGCTTATCCACCAGAGGCCTGACCGCGCGCCACGCTCGCTCCTGGGATATCCGCGACGGATCTGCTATCGCCTCTCGTATCTCCTTCCCTGCACCCTTGTAACACTGTATCTCTTCTAATATCTTCTCTGAATCCAACAGCACCCTCTGCACCTCTTCGTAAACATTTCGCTCCGTGTCCGTGGGCGCGGCGTTCTCGAAATCCAAGAATATATCGTAACGTGGCGACGAACAACAGTTCGAGTCGTCGCGAGACAAAAGGCTCAACAATTTACCCATTGTAGACTAAATAAATCACAATTTATTAGTTAAACCTACTCGATAGCGCACACTGCATTGCCTATTTAAATTTTGAGTCTTAAAAATGTCACTTAAAAGTCTTTATATCACTAACTTTTTGTGTAAAAATATGCTTTATACGTTATATATGAATGTCCTTTACTATTTTTATTTAAATTGCATGCAATTTATAATATTAAAACGATTAATTTAACTAAAGCCTAACGTTCACCACACGCCTCGCTCGACTGCGGCAGAGCAACTGTCATGAGTCGGTGTTGTCCGCCTTGTAAATTGACAGCAATTTATACTGAAGTGTGTTCAATCTATAAATTGATAAAAAAACATAAATTGATAAAACTTTAAAAATAATTTATTGCTGTGTGGATTGCGCCTTTATTAATATTTTATGTGAATATTGAAAATGATTCACAAAATTCAATCTTTACTTAAAGGTAAATGTAGCTGGCAGCAATAACACTTTTTTTTCATATGGCACTTCTTTATAACTGTCACATTTTGACATATGAATTGACATTATTGCTATATGAAAAAAAAATTGAATTTATTTTTCACTAAAGACTAGCTAGCTTTATCAAAAACCCCCACAGTAGCAGTACAAACGTTTGCATTTATTCAATGTGAGTAGGATATTTCACTTTAATTCCTTGCGTAATTATATACAGATGAGGTCAGTACAGAACTTAAATGTTCAGATACAGAATCCCGGGAGTTTAGGTATATAAAAATTGCATGCAAAATAGCTTATTCTGCTTACTGCTTAGTTTATTTCAGCTTTAATTATTAGGCTCACATAATAAATAATTAATTGCTTTCCTGCTGAATGTTTGGCTTGTTTTCTTGTAGATGGTAGCTTTTTTTCTCCCGTTTATTGTTAGTGATCTACTCTTATTTACTAAAATAGGTTAATTTCTAATAATGTGTAGTGTCAGTAGTCCAGGTACCTACCTTCTATCTCTATTACACATTCGTTTGTGACTGTAAGTACATTGGCTCTTTCAGCAACGTTTCTTGCTTTGAGACATTTTGTTACTTCGATTGTAGCAAAGATAATAAATATACTTTATAATAATGTCTCTTGGGAGCTTAGGACTAAATATTAGAGAAGAGCTAGGATAGAGGTTCCCAACCTTTTCTTAGTCCGGGACCACTCTTATACTATTCGTGTTAGCAGTGACTACTTTGTAAGTATATTGAAAGTAAAGTGTAATAATCAACCTTAAAAAAAAATCATTCGCGAACCATATTTTGGCTTCCACGGACCACTGGTTGTGAACTACTGAGTTAGTAGGTGTTTCAAATTTTAGTCTAGTAGTACCTAATATAATTTTGGTAGGAAATGGTAGCAGTTGAAATAAATAAGAGTTCAGGCATTATTTATTTATTATCATAAGTGTATAACATCGACACATTGCCATTAAACATACGATTTACAAATAAAATTTCATTTCTATAATATTTACAAAATTCTTTCCCGTCTCTTGATACACTCCTAGATACATATTTTATTTCCTATTACGGCTATTATGCGTTTGTGGAGGGCATTTAAATATATTATATCAGTTCCAAAATAAAATATTTTATATTTTCACTGAGGTATCAGTTACTACGTATTTTAGTAGGTAAACCTTTATAATTTCAATTAAATCTTGCACTTCTTAAAAAAGATCAATTAATTAGAGTTGAATAACTCGAACTAGCGTCTTGCTTTGATTTTTTTACGATCGTCTCATAGTTCAATTGTGTTTTAATTGCTAATGTTTTTCTTTACTCTCAATACCAAACAAATCACTTACTAAATTATTAAAAAAACGTTACATCTAAAAAGATAAATTTTTAAATTGCTTTTGTCGTTTCTAAAGAGTTCCTTCGGTAGAAACTGATGTTTGATGTAAGTATGTAGTGGGGCCCTCCAAGCCTGCCCGTGAGCAATAATAACACTATAACTATATCCCAGTAGTAAGTACACAATATATCGAATTATAATAAATTAGATTTCCAAGCCCTGTATAAAACATTACCTACTGATTAATTTAATAGAGAGAAGTGGACAGAGCGAGATAATAACTGTAATTTATCAAATAATGTTCACTACTAATAAGAAAAGATATTCTATGAAACTTATTCAATATCTCCGTGATCGTATATTTTTAAAGATCAGTCTAACATTCGATTAAAAATTTACAACTTTCATCTAACGTTTACTTTATTTATTTATTTTATTGTTAAGGCTACGGCCGACGTTCGAGGCCTTCGGAAATGTCCATTTGCTTCAGGAACATAAATATATGACACGCTCTATTTATATATCAATAATATTATTTCTATTACATTCCTTTTATGTAGTAATAATTGATTTGTTATTGTGTATTAAAAACATGTCATTCTTGTGAACTTACATTCGATCAGACCCTTGTCAACGAGGTAATTTTGATTTCATCAACATAATTCCGGGCCTTCAGGAAGTCAAGAGGAAATAAGTATAAGTCAATTGTAGGTATCTCCTATGAAAGTAAAGATAATTGTATTTATAAACTACCATTAATAATAGTGTCACCGAGTGCCGAGGTGACGGGGTGCGAATGCAAAGTATAGAACGAAGTGTTGTATACTTTCATAGCAGATAACCCGACGTGTTTAAGAATGATACTGTTCATAGACAACAATAATACAAATAACATCTACCTATATTATCTACAGTCGCTAAAATTATAGTCTTAATTAATTGGTGTAAAGATCCGTCTTAAAGTCTACTTAATTAAAATTGTTGCTTCATCGTCTTGTCAACGTAGTTCATAAATCATCTACAATTATGACTATAATCGATTTATCACACTTTTATTCGAAAGTCTGTAAGTAATTTTGGTAATGCTGTAGTGCTTTTTGAAGGGATAAGTAGGAATAGGATCTAGAAGTGCAATGTGTATGCAGAGTCACCTGAAAACAGTCACATTTATATTTAGAGTATGGCTGATAGATTTGGGTAATATTATGATGATAATACGGAGATGTATCATTACTTATTTATATTGTTGACAGATAAAACAATCAGTATCCTTAAAAGATTAAATTGATATAAGACTACCTAATTACACTTTACATTATGATCGCGAAAGGTATTATTAATATGTAACAAGATTGAGGCGACCCTGCGGATGAAAAATAGCAAAGTTTAGAAGTTATGTAGGTAGCGGTGACAAAGTGAAAGGATAAATATTCCATAGGCTTTATGTCTGACTTTAGAGTAAGTTTATATGAAATGCTTCCACTTAGAATACGTTTAAATAAACCAATAGTTTGTTCGAATTTCAGGTAATTGGATCAAATGACGATAAGCAAAAACATGGCCGATCTAAGCGATCTGAATTCCATCGAAGAAGGAACTTTCAAGTCAATGATCATGGAAAAGATGAATGAAAAGAAGACATTTGAAGAGTTAGTGGTATGCAGCTGCAGGAAAAGTTTTATTCTAATTTTATTGACGAGTTAAATGCCAAGAAATGCGAAACATAGTAAAATGCCGAATGTTAAAATGAGGAATAAGTTTGTGAATTGTGTATGTGAATAAATGCTTAATAAGAGTAAGCTTGTGAATGATATTAATTCCAGAGGCTATCGTTTGTGCATTAATTACGATTATAAGACTAGTACTTCGATTGTATTGATTGTATTGACTTCCAAAAGGTAACAGCGTTAACAGCAGTTGTAGGCATATTCTAAAGTATGATACGCAGGTCAAGACACGTAATTAGTAAGCAGGATATAGATTTATGGTATGATAAATTGACGAAAGTAAACATTTTAGTCATAAATTCCTTGTCGATTTCATAATTATGCTTCAAAGGACTAATTTTTGTAACATCCGTTTGATAAAGTTGATAACGACACGAGATTTCGTCGGTAATTTGTGTCCTAATTAAGAAAAATCCCCTGTGACTCCATCTTTCATGCGTCAACCTCGTGTTGATTACCGCTTTCACGATCTACTAGGCCCAGTACCGTGCTTAATCTGTATTGAGCCTTACTATGCTATTACTCGTAATATCTGGCCGTTGCAATACTACCTGCCCAAATTCTATACCGTTTAGTTCTCAATATTCTCAGATAGAGCCAAACGGATTAGAATTGCATTAGAATTTGTCTCCACGTTCCAAAAGAATAGACTTGAGTAGGTACACAAAATAGTCCGACGGTGTAATAAAGAGAAGAATCTATCGGAAATATTTAAGTGCAGAGACGAGGAGGAACTTTTCTATGAAGAGGTCGGAGTCGAGCGCGGCGATGTGCGCGGCGCGGCCGACCAGCGCGCTGGCCGTGTGCGGCAGCGCGTGCTGCACGTCGTAGCGCACCACCGACACCGTGGACGCACGCGCCGCTAGCGGGGACACCATGTTGTGTACCTGATGTCAACAATAATGTAGCATTAGACGAAAAAATAGTAAATCTGCAAAGTGTATGTTTAATTTAACCCGCATTTCTATGTTCTTTCCCGCAGTCTCATGTTGCTTGGCGTTGCGGTAAACGCGAACAATAGGCAACGACTTTTTTCAGTCTCTTTTTCCAATCTTAATAAACAAATTTCTGCTTAGGTACAAAACTCGCACAACCCTGGTAAAGGATCAATCTTAAATCAAATAATGTTAGTTGGGGATTTCAAAACGCTTTTCTGTTAACAGAATACTAACCATTTCTCTATAAGCCTGTCCCAGCAATGAAGTATCCTTTGCAGCTGCTTTACACAGCTCAAGTCTCGCAGAATGCAGCGGCACGTAGCGATCCTGACCGGAGCCACACAGTAGTATGTGCTTGAACTGATGCAGCTGGCTCCTCTCACTCAGCCGGTAGAGGAACGACCGCCGAGGGTCAGAGTTATCACGGAGCGACAGCTGGAGTAAAGAGCCCGATTTCTTCCATTTCTGCATAAACCACATACCTGAAAATAGTAAAATTGGTATTTAGATCATCGATAAGGTATACTGACTAATAGAGGCTGGTTTTTCACAGATCTTACCTGCATTAACCAGTCCACTGGAGTTGTACAGCGTCCCAAGATGAGGTCCACTCAAGGAGAGGAACGTGTGAAGCTTTCCCAAGAATGGCTTCATTTGAGGCTTCGCTAGAGCCGACCGAATGATAATAGTTCCCAGCGAGTGACCCACGAAACTGATTCGAGCTGGTTCACTCGAAGTCTGAATGTGAGTCAGAATCTCTTGGACCAGCCTGTGAAAGAAAAAGCAATTTTAATATTTAAAGACGAAACCATAATGTATTCTAATTGCATGGTTCCTATCAATTTAAACCGTCAATTTAAATTCCTTGAAATACTGGTTATATAAAGTTAATCAAGTTAATGTACTAAGGAAAAAGCAATCAATAAGGCAAAGGATGTTGGTTGTAGATCATCGATAGCGTAATTCTAGTAATAAAGGTGTAATTTGGACTTACCGGTCTGTCATCGTTTCGAAATCAGAGAAAGTATCGCCTTGGTTTCTCTCGGACATGAGGAAGTCTAGCCTGGCCCCAGGCAGACCTAGTTCTAGATACGTCTTTACAAGCCTCAAGTCTGCTGCGTTACCGTCCAAACCGTGGACGCAGATGATCAGATGTAGTCCTGAAAAAACGAGTTCATTATGAAGCTTTATACTTAAGAATTATTGTTCCGTTATGTGCTCATTCAGCAAAAAAGTATACAAATAAAACATACTGAATGTCACTTAGGCGTTAGTACTTTTGTCTTATGTACAAAAACAGTAAGTACAGTAACAGTTGATTGTTCAAATAAGGATCAATGAATAAAATAAAGTTCTCCTCAGTTTTGTTCTTACCTTCAGGATTAAACATTCTATATTCATCGCTGATATGGAAATACGGCAGTGGGTTTTCAATAGGCGGAAAATCGGAGTAGATGGCGCCGGGATACTTGACGCTTTGTCTGAACTCCTCTCGACACTTCACGAACAGCCTCTCAGACTCCGCCAGGCCGAATATACTGACGAGATTGCTCTCCCGTTCTGAAATGTAGAAAGATATTTCTCAAATGAGTGAATGTGTGAAATTAAAAATATTGTATTCAGCAATATAGAAAGGGTTTCAGGGTATAATTCAGTATAAGATAGCAATAAAGTTCACTAATAAATGAATAAAGTAAATGGAACATTATAGATCTGCTTATACATGAAGAAAGAAGTAAATTAGTGTTCGTAAAAACATTAGTAAATAGTTATGAATGAGTAAAACAAACGAAAGCAAAGTAAACCAGTAAACTGCTATTACCTCCATCGTTTCTGCTAGCCAATTCTCCGGTGCTCTGACTTTTATTAAGCGTACTACCAGATGTCGTACTCGTAGAATTCACCGACTGATGTGGTCGCAGCTTCCGTCTCTCCATAATACCTGTTGTAAGCCAAGCGATGGTGTTAGTAGCGAAAGCTTTAGTTTGTTAAAAGACCATATTCTTCTATTGCGTTACCTTCGCACACATGGTACAGAGGGTTGTCTAATTGAAGCGTTGTTGGTTGCGCCTGTTGCTTCCTAGGCGTTTTGGAAGGAGTAGACGATTTACTACTCTGTCTACTCAATTTTGGTGACTTCGAAGGAGGATCCTGTAACATATAGAATGTTAGTTTAAGAGCCTTGTCACCTATAATAATGATAAAAGTATCGAGGACTTAATTACCTTAAACTCATCCGGTGGTGGCGGTGCATCTCTAAATTGTTGCGGTGGTGGTAGATGTTCATAATCGTTGTCTCCAACGAAATGTGCTAAATCAACTTCAGATTTCGCTTTACTAGAGTATGGTTGCCCTGCTAGAGAGATCTTCTTGCCGTTATGACTTTTGCATGAGCGGTCTACTGTCAAACTCCTTATTTCAGCTGCTATCAGCTTTTCCGTGTACTCTATTCTATCTTTCAGTTTCGTCTTCTGTATCGTTTGTGATTTACCAGCTTGTGGTTGCGCCTGCGGCTGCGGCTGCTGCGCTTTAGGAGGGATTTCCTTCCTGATGTAAGGATGGAGATTGTCACTAATTGTTTGAGATTTTTTCACCGCTCCCTCGCTATGCGACCTGCCTGATGAACTGTACGTTTTTCCCTGTATTGCACTAAAAGAGTTATGCCTCTGATTAGTCTTCCCTGCCTGCATTTCCGACATTTGTTGGTAACAACTCGCTGTGCACGTGTCCGAATTGCATCCCGCGTCTATGCCATTACTGTGCATTAGTTTATTATATTCGCATTGACTATCCGTACATATAGAGTCACTGCATATTGTACATTCTTCGCATACTGCTTTGTCACAGCATTCTATCTTTTCGTTCGAGTTAGTTTGTGCAACTTTGACAGCTAATTTTAGTAACCGTTCGCGTAACTGTTCTCCGTTGAGAACAGTTCGTTTAAAATCACTTATAGTATCACCCTCAGCTTTACGAGGTTCCATCGGGTCTTCATAACTTTTACTACTGACTTTAGAAACAGATGGATTCGGTGGATGAAAGTTTTGATTTAATTGACAACTAGCATTATCTGGGGACGATGGGCCGGAACTCCGTCCGCTTGACACCCATCCACTTTGTTCACTTAAACTTGATGTGGAATTGCTTCTACTTCTACGTTTTTCTTCTTTATTAGAAAAGTTTTCTGGAGGTAAAATTTTGAAATCTTTGTCTCCTATGTCGAGTGGCGGTGACTCAAAAGCTGGAGGAGGTGCTAAATTCGGTAGCGATTCTGAACCGAAATTATTATTTAAATTGGGTTCATCTAACACTGATGCTGCACTTCTACAATGTCTTAACAGTTCTGGACCGTGATCAAGACTATACGGAACACTTGCAGATGATTCCAATCTTCTTAGTTCGAAAGGAATACTTTCGTTACTAGACGATGATGCCGCTTCTGACATTAGCTGTGTCATTTTCTCTGAAGCTTTGTGTTTTGAGCGTTTTTCTGGTTTTCCGCTCGACCTTCCACTCTTCGGTGTTTGTGCGCCCGACTTTGGTGTCGCTCTGCCCGATTTAGGAGTAGCTAAACCTGACCTGGGAGTAATCCCACCGGACTTAGGTGTAGATTTGCCTGATTTGGGCGTCGCTCGATCTGATTTAGGAGTGCTGCGTTCCGATTTCGATGTTTGTCGGTCCGATTTACTATCCCTCGATTTAATAGAGTGATGACTGCTTAACGAATCTCTACTCGAATTGATTTTTGTTGTTTCTTTTCCACTATTATTTAATTTTGATTCTTTCGATCGACTTTTCTTGTGTCTTACAGATGGCATAGCTGAATGTGGAGTAGACGGCGGCGTTTTTGAGTACGTCGATTTAGAAGTTCCATCACTGCTTCTATCTAAAGTCATTACAAATCCACTGTCGTCGCTACTCTTGCTAGATTTCTTTTGATAATTTTGTATTAAACTACCCGTGTTAAAATCATAGCTCCAATCACCTTTTTGTAAATAATAGTTCAACTCGTGCCTGATAGTGTCGATCGGAATTTGTGAATTGTCTTTTTGATGAAACACGTGAGTAGAGTTCGATCTATGTACGTGTTTATTAGAAACTAAGTTACTCTGATCAGTCACTTGATTTTTACCACTAACCGGTGGGTAAGAATTACGTGGAGGCAACATAGGACGGGCTAAATTTACACTGTAGCCTCTTTGAAACTCTAATGGATTACGAATAACATTATTCACTTGCATATTACCCTGATTACCGAAAGTATAGCCGTACACTTGGTTAGGATTAGGTTTCATCATTCCATCGTACTTATATCCTACATTATGGAAAACTTCATTGCTCATTCCTTGAGGGCTAATGCTGAGATTGTTACATGGATTTTTATATTTTTCTCTAAATTCGCTTATGTTTCTTCTATAATCGTCTCCTTTAGATCCGCATCTCGTCGTTGTACTTGTCGGGTAAGCAGTAGTAGTAACACTTCTCGGCAATGTGGTCGGCTTTATCTGTTGCGGCGGTAAGTATGGTTTCGGATAGTTGACAGAAGAGTTTGAACTATTCCTAACATTCTTCTGTAATGTTTGTGCGGTGTTGAGTGGTGTCAGTTGTGACACTCTCAGCTGATCCAGAGACTTGCTATGTCTGGCCGGTAATGTACTAACTCCGCTCGTGATTTCATGTTTTTGGCGGAAAACCTCGTTGGGGTCGTTTTTCTCTAGACGCGATACATTTGTAACACTTTTAGCGGCGTTGATGTCAAGCAATGTCGACGCAGAGTATCGAGACAGTTGCTGTCCTTGCTGTATGGAGCATGAAGCAAATGCATTGTTGGGTGGAAGTTGAATCTCGCTAATTTGATTGTTCTGCACGATATATCTGTTCCTTCCCGTTAGTTCGAGTTGTTTGTTATGCGGTTTACTCATTTCAACTACTTTTTGATTTACTAAAGCTCTCTTAGGCGAACCGCGGGCTGACTTTTGCGGAGCTAACGTTAAAGTAGCTTGTACGACATTAGCACTTGCTTTGGGCGCGTTGAATTGCGGCTCGAGGACGTCCATGATAGTCTTTGGCAATGTAAGCGTAACTCTTGAGGCTTCTGATGAAGGCCTTCTAGAATCCATGAGAGAGCTTATGCTACAAGCGCAGTCATCTCCAAGTGGTTCCGAACACAGGAACGGATCTACAACAAAGCATGAACATGTTCGTAAAAACTAGATAGATTATTATATTTATTCTAAAATCCTCTGTACAAAGAAAATATAAACTTACAGTAAATATAGAAATAAATGCTCATAATACATACCGCTACCAGATTTGCTAGCACTAGAATTCAAGAATGAACGTCGTCTCGCAAATTCTGCAGTGTCTTGATACCTGCAGGAAAAAACGTTCTTAGTTCTCCATGTCATAGAAATGACTAAATACCTACAGTTAATTATTTTAAATGTATATCATACCTATCTTCAAAGATGATGGGCATGATATGAGGGTCACCGTCGAGCGCGATGCAGTGGACCGGCAGCGGCGGCAGCAGCGCCAGGTACCGCGACCTGCGCGCCACCTCCCCGACACTCTGGTACGACTGGTAGTTGCTGTCGTAGCAACCTGCCAGCGAATGCCGCGGGTTGTCCAGCACGAAGAAGCATTCGGAGAAACGTTTTATACTGGAAAGAGAAGAAAAATGACCGTAAGAACAGCGAAAAGCTAAAAAAGATTCTCACGTTTGTAACTCAAATGTGTTTAGTAGTATAAAAGAGCTGTTTCCTCATTTCCCATTCTTATATGACTGCGATGCTGTCACACAGCCTGCCAAATTTCAGACACTTTATTATATTATGCCGAAAAATCATGAATTCAAACCTCTCCACTAGATCTATCAAGAAGTTAGATGGGCTCGTTCGTGTATTAAACTAGTGAAATTACCGTAACGCATGATGCCTGGCAGCGAGCGCGTGGTGCACGTGGGGTCGGTCGGTGGTGTGATGCAGGAAGGCGCGCCACCTCAGCGTCACCTCCGCACACAGCCTCGCGATGTCATGCGCCGCGCTCATCGCCCACTCCTCCTCCTCTCCACACTCCGACTTCTGGAAGTTCTGATCAGCATTTTTATTTTATAAGGAATGTGTAAACTCTGCCGCTTTGCTATCAACTTTGACAAATAAAAATGAATAACCGAAATGTACGGACGTGAACTAAAACTAAGTGTGATAATTATATTTTTTTTATGTTTGTAGTTACAAACCGGGACAAGGTTTGTATAGGATTGATGATGGAATCTAATTCCTACGGGAATGAAATCAACGGGATAAAATTGTAAAATATCCGGACGAAGTCGAGCCAGTCCGCTAGTTTAGTAGTAAAAATTAATCTGCTGAAGTTTTTTTTTTCTTAAGTTATCTTTAGTGATTTCAAATGTCATACTGATATGTGAATCATAAATACCAGCGGAATTTACCTGTTTCATTTTGAGTAGGTTAAATAGAGTTGTTTTAATGCATAATATAATATTTAGATACGTGTTTCATATACGTATGTTGTAAACATTGACTCATTTCTATTTAGGTATAACTACTGTGGATTTTGATAATGCGATTATTAGTTTGGAATGCAACAAAATGTTTTTATTTCAATTACAACCGGATTTAAATACTAGGTGTGAGACTTTAACATTTGTTTTACCAAATTAATTTCACTGACCTTGCCAAACTCGCTAAGGTCTTTTATTCTCTGCGACATTTCTCCTACAACGGAGTTGGAAGATGACTCTTCAGGAGTGAGCAGCACTCCGGTCGACCCGCAAACTGCCAGTGCACTTTGTAACCCTTCTAGAGATCCTAATAGTATTCCACATACTTCTGCGTGGACTTGTCTGAAATACCAATAAAAAGGATCAGTAAGTAAGTAAGGATAAGGAACTTTAAGTGAATTGAGAAGCAACATTCATATTTGTCCGTTGGTCATACCTGGCATGTGCAATCTTGCTCGAATTACTTCCAGCACATTTGCCAGTGGAGCCAAAAAGCACGTTCTCAAAACTTCCTGAAGTATTAAAGTTGGTGCTAGCATTCTTCATCAGTTTACCCCATTGCTTACTCGAGCGTGGTGTGCTGCAAAGAATCACATTTTTGGACCTTTAATTAATTGTTAGTCAAGTGAAAAGTATTCGATAGCGTACTCCTACTTACCAACTTTGAACGTAATGCATGATGCTTTTCCTTGGAGAGCAGTTACAAAATCAGTACAAAATTTAGTCATCTATACGTCACAATAGGTACTACAGCATAAATGTATGCACTTTGCAAATCGAATAAGCAAATTTATAGGCTGTGAAAATCCATTTAAGTCGCGTACTGGTTTCACAGGGCCATTTATTGAAAGAGAAATTCCATGGATGGTCTCCGATATTATCTGGGTGCCAAGATCGCGATTTATTGTATTGCGTTAATTCAATAAATATATGGTCGTAGGTGTAACTTAAAACTCTGCAATTGATGATTTGACGCCCACTGAGCGACTTTAATGCAAGATAATAATCGAAAATTGGACGTTCCGGGACCGCTTCGACAAAAGTTATGTTTCTTCCTTTTAGCATTTACACAAAGTGATAAAATTAACTTGGTTGTTTAAGTAACATTCGACAGTCGAACAATTATTTATGATGTTGGCGAGGTTACATGCGTTTATTGTTCGAATTATCAGTACTTTTGTTGTTCAACATGAGTGTTGGTGTACCTTTTTAATACTTACTTGATGTAGGGTTGATGTAAAGCAACTAGACTCGCATGAATGGTGATGGAGACGGCTGACAGGTGGAAGTAGTCGAATAAGACTGGCAGGTGGTAGTGGAGACCCTGTGAGGGTTGGAAGTGCAGCTTGAGCACGCGGCAGGACACCGGCGCTAGGGTGCTGGACTGAGCACCCTCGCTGCACCACAACTCTACGCCGAGACTCCATTCTGCTCTCTCCAAGGATTCTTTGAGATTTCGGCTATCCACTGCGCAACATAATTGACTTCATTAATGAAAACACAATAAAAAATTGGCTCAAATCAGGGTACTAACTTCAGGATTGAAAAATATAGACGACAAGTAGGTTCTGATTCTACAGAACAAACACAATCGGCTAACCAAGCTTCAAGGTCAACTTGTACTCAACAAGGTGACCAATAATAGACTATCATATCGAACTGGTAAATGTAACGTTAGGACTTAGCAATTGTACAGTCAAGAAGAAAACTCTTTTACCTAGCAAATGAGCTCTAAAATGCACAGTATCCCTGAGCGTGACCTCCTCATTCCTATACATGATCTGGAAGGCCCGGGAGGCGGCCAGGCCTCCGATGAGCGAGGCGGCGGCAGCTTGCCGGCCGGAGCGCGGGGGGGCGCTGCCGCTCGAGATCGACGCCTCGATGTGCACCGGCACCTTGGGCGACACGCGGAGACCCACGCGCACCTGGTACAACCTGGTGAAACAGAAGTACATTACAGACCCTGAACATAAGGTTATTTGCTTAATAGCTCTATAGTTACTTCTGAAATGGCTGGTCGTTTGGGTTAGACACGATTCGAATTCAAATGTGGAAGTTTTTATTTTAGAAGAATCCTTAGAATAGTACCTACATATTTTTGTCTGAAATAATTGAAGATATTTTTAGTGTTCCAATATGTAATGGGTCATTTATACCAAAATTATTTTATAAATATTATTATATTAATATAGGGATTAAATACCAAATCTTATTTCGACCAATAGAATGTATACCTAAACTGCAAGCTGCGCCAACTGGCACTAAAATATATATTAAATAGAGTATTTTAAATGAAATCATGTAAATCTAAAGCCGAGATTAAATCGGATTAATTTAACGTTCCGGAGATAGCATCTTCCGAGACCTATCACTGCATCGACCATACTTCCTGTCGAGCAAACTGTACGGCATGCGGCACGAGGAATACACCTACATAAAGAAATAGTGTAAACAGTATGAACACTGGACATCTATATGTTGAGATATCAAACTAATAGGTACTAAACAAGTACTAGTACTAGCGACTAAGCAAGTAGTAACTATAAGATTATAGGAATGGAAAGCAAAACACTCTACTTTCCCATTTCTACAATGGGCACTCCAAAAGTTTGGTTCCCTATTCATATTCAGTAGAGGAATAACCTTAATATTATTTGAGATGAAAATATTGCAGCAGAGCAAGCGTATAATACCTCAATGCGGCAAGCTATATCCCTATATAGCGCCCCTTTGACATATTAAGCTTGCAGTGGCCCACTTGAGTCCGAACACGGTTCACTGATTTCAACAATACAGGCAATACGATTTCCGCAAAGACTGCTCCATATTCTCCTTACTCAGATATTCCAACAGGAATAAATATTATATTTCTGACCACAGCTTACGAGAATAAACGGCATCAAAAGAGCCATAAAACGCATTCGCTCAAAACTTTTCCGAAAAATTACAACCATTGTGAAGTTGAATGGGATTTTCTACATTTCCCTGCGAATGTCGAAGCGGCACGAGCAAGTAAATGCTTCAGCTTATTATGTTAAGTTCATTATAGTCATTCAGCTTATTACGCTCATTTCACGGAAATGTTCGCAGTTAACACTTTGCAATCGTTTTTAGCTGCTTTAACAATGTTTTAAGACTTTAGTGTGCATGTCATTAACAAGATTTCCTCGTTACGGCTGAATAAAATTGTTTCTGATTTCACATTGGTAAGTGGAATCTTCAATCACTCTCTTATCTGATAATAAATGACTGAGGAAATACGAAAGGGAATGTACTGATTAATTATGATACTGACGTTTAATTGTTGTTTATTGGCAGGAGCGAAATTGTTTTTTATAAGTTTATCCGAATAGGTACATTTATTTATTGTGATATAGCAATTAACATAAAAATTTTAGCGCACTTAATTCCTTTATCCACATAGTTATTGCTAAATGCATATTATCAATATTATTATTTGTGTTGGATAGAATCTATCGCATTAAACTATCAACAGAAGAAGTAGGTAATCCGTCGAGTGATAAGAGCACTGTATAATAGAATAGACAATGAATGTGATTAGATTGTTCCGGTGGCTCCGCCCGCGCGTAATTCAATAAACCACTGGACTTTCTCGATCCGGAACAAGATTGTGAATGTGTCGAAGCCGTGTTGGATAAACAATTCTGCGCTTTCGATAATCTCTATCTATTGAATGTCAGTCTTTATGTTTGAGTTACTTGATTTAATTGCGACCGAAACCGGTAGGAATAAAGAGATAGTAATTTCAAATAAAATACTGACTCAAAAAGGAAAGGGGCAGTATAAGTATTTACCCTTGCAAGAAATTCTTCAATCTTGCTTCTTTGACTACAATCGAGTTTTGAAAGTAATTTCGTTCTCTTGAGTTCGCACATTGAGCCTGTAATTTCTTTATTTCACACACAACCGAAGCAATTCGTCAAGACTTCTCCTGACCTTTTCCTGTCGTGGATGTATCTCGAAGTTGGGTACTTTTTACAGCCCAATTCATTTACACCTGTCGCGTTGGTCTCGACCCAAATCAATTTACGCGCTCCCCATAGCTATCGTTTGTTATATGACGCTCCCCTAAAACGCAGACGGCTGTTAAAAGGGGGAATAAATGTGTTTAGTTCAGTGGACAGTACTTCTATATGCGCCTATAAACTTGTACTAGTGACTAACCCTCAACGATATTGCATTCGCATGTGACGATTTTATGACTTCTCACTGTTTTTTATGGGGATCGAAAGTAGAACAAAAAATTGCGATGTGTGTCAAAGTTATTGGTGACGTATTATAAACTTTGTGGTACATTGGGTTTTTGATACCGATTCAGCTAAATAACGTAATACTAATGCTGTTTTCTCATACTGGCTACATCAAACAAGTTAAAATAGTTTAAGTTTTACAAAGATTAAGCTATCTGTAACTAAAAATAATCGTTTTACTACTTAAGTACTTGCAAATTTTTTTCTTTCAATGAATGCCTAACATGTTAACATATTAGTTTTAGTTCTAAAAGAGCTCTTACTTTGTAAAACTTTACGTAGTCAAAATGAGTCAACTGCAACAAAACGTAAAACGATTCAAACGAAGTAATATCAACATTATCGTGCCTTATAATAGCAAAGTCTACTATTACAATAGAACTGAAAGATTCTAGAATAAATAACAGTTCAGTGGCTGCGACATTCCATTTAAAAACAAGAAAATATGGCGGCCGAACAATGAGAAAAGGGCTGTAACTTTACTTGTAATTTAACATAACAATGTCTTGCAGAACTGTCGAACATTTATCTTGCGAATCGATGACTTAAAATATTTACGTGCGTGAATTTTGTTCATATGGAAAATACATGTAGACTTTTGTTTATTTATGTTTTAAAATTGCAAAATAAACACGCCGAATGCTCGAAAACAATAATTCAATTGAATTGGGTACAAAAGAATAATATAAATATGTTGTTTACAAGCTTTTCTGTAGTCGTCCTCTTCGGACCTAAAATAATATTTACGGTTCAAACAGTTTTTCAGGTATCACATAAATCACAGATGTCGTAAAAAGGTGCATAATAATGTAAGTGTTTGCCGAGAGATCCCTGTAATAAAAAAGCTTTAAGTGAAAACTTCCCTTTCAAGGATATCTTGGTTCTAACAATGCAAAAAATATCCAAGAATTGTTTCTTAAAGATCGAACCATACGAGTTCAATGATCTGACCCGGATAGTATTACTACTATATATGACATACAACAGCAATATAAAATATAAAATAAAATGAGCACTGCGAGTTCCGCACTAATCTAGACATCGTGCGGAAATAAATTCCCAAGCACGTTCCAGAATGATTCAGTGTGGGGCAAATAAGCTTATTAGGTTATGCACTTGTAGCATAAAATATGAGATGTTTCACCCGAGTATACTGACGTTAATTGCATAGTGCAGACATCGCTTTCTACGAGCTAAGCAGTTGAGCTAATTGTTTAAGAGTTAAATTCGTTTTGGTATTCCAATTTGAGTTGCTTTGAGTTGATGTCTGTCTGCATAGTTGGTTAGACGTTATGTGAGTTCGTATTATAATATTAATAAGTAATGAAGAGCTTTAAGTGAGTCTAAACTCATTGAAAGAATTATAAAAAAAAAACTCAACATATGGGTAGTTGATATAAAAATTGCAGCTTGTTGTTAAGCCCTATGCGATGTGAGACCCAAATGAGTCATTTAAAAGTTTAGTCAGGGTTCGCGTGGACTGAAATCTTGGATGCAAGACGTCTTTCTAACTAAGCAAAAATATAGAATTACAAAAAAAATATGTTTCATTGAGTTATTAAAAAGTAATGTTTCGTTATTTAGAATAAGGGAGTGGTAGTACCTACTACGTTATAACATCGTCGTCTCTCAGGTAGATGATACCTCTAAGCCTCCAGGGAGGGCTGGGAACGTCGCACCATGATTTGTGGTTTCACATAAACTGTTGCGGTAGAATATTCTAGTGCTGAGAGAATTGTGTTCAACGTTATAGTCGCTATGTGATTATTTCGATTGGATAAAGAGAAGAGATTGAAAAAAAGCTGATTATTTTCACGTCTCAAAATCTATATCTGTAAGTTTGTGTCAGATAGTCTATATTTTATTACATCATATTCTCATCGTGGCAAGCTAGATCGTGAATTGAAAGACTTTGTTGGAAGCATGTAGACAAGAGTGGCACAAAACATTAAAGATTAGCAAAATTGGAAGAGACATATTTCTAACAGTGGAATGAGAAAAGCTGTGAATGATGATAATGGAAATTTCATGTGTGTGTTAATATGCAATACAAGAGCTTTCTACTAACATAGAAAAACTAAACTGAAATGTAATTATTAGTATTATAGTTTAATTTAAACACTACTTATGTTATCATGTGATGTGCAACTGTATTTAGTGAATCTATTTACAGGATTTCATGATTGCAAGAAAATTGTTTATTCATTGAAAGAATTCAACGTTATTCAGATGTAATGTATGTATTCAGATAGAGAGATGTGAGAATGAAATGCGCCACAAATATACAACTGGGTCACAAACTGTTCACGATGCGTAGGAGTCTGTCATTTGCAATTTTAAAACATAAAATATTGCTGTTTTATATACCGTTAATGCGTGTTACTAAATAACTAGCCATTTCACTATATTGTTACATACAGATATTATGATTAGTTAATAATATTTTTCATAATATTTCTGTTCAACGACCTCAAGTGATGATAAAATCAACGTTTCTTTCAGTATTTTCCTTAACGCTTTGTTTTGTATATTGTAAAGCGAGTGTTTATTTATCTTAGTATTAACAGCAGTATATTCCCCGTGAGTGAAACGCGTTCCGTAGTAAAACATTGGGCCACGGGAGTAAACATTGTGATGTAAAACCTGGTTAAAAACAGTTAAATATAGACACCGACCTTGCAGACGTGATGACGTTTCTACTGAGAAACATCACGAAGTATTGTTTTTATTGGTTCTTTGACTATTTGATACTCGTTTTTAACATCTTTTAATAGGTGTCATCCGTTTCCGTGTCTCAAAATAGTGCACTCAGAAGTCATCTTGAAAATATTCCTGTGACAGCGCGTTTATTTTCAGAATGCAATAAAATTATATTTAAGTGTTCACTAAACTTGCCTGCATTGCTGACAAGCATTAATTTCGCATTTTATTTACTGCAGTAAATATTTTAAAATCCTAAATTCACATTTGGCTTTTTAAGTGGAAATGCCGTACTTTGTGCCAAATGCCTTCTATTTCCTCGCGGGACTAACAAACTTTTCGACGCACTTCGTTTGTCAGTCAATAAACAGATTCATAAAACTTTTTTTTATAATAAAATGATTTATGAATCCCTGAAACAATAAGAAACTAGTTATTCTGAACTCTATAAACACGCAAAATTAATATATACTGAAATTCAATTGCCAGCACGCACAGATATTTCTATAAATTACACAGATAAAAAAACACAATTTGAAAAGTTCTGTTAAATGTATAATTATGGTAGGAAATACTCAGGTTAACGTTAAAAAATTATAAAAAAATTATACATCCAATTATTTTAGGAATTAATTTGAAACTTCATGTTAGATTGCATTCATTTATGAATGCAATTATAAAAATGCGTATCGTACAAAATCAAAAGTTTTCATAAGCTTTCATCTTTATCATTTTGCAGATCGCCAATCACTGAAAAAATCCTTAACCACATTTTCCTAAGTACTCCAGGAAAAGCACGTTTAAAAGCAGCGATTACTAATTAAGAGTTATGAGTCAGTGCGCTCCTGGTTTAATTGAAGGGGTTCGAACGATGGCGTGCAGTTTGCTGCGTCAATCATAATTGTGCACCAACCGAAGCCAGCGCTGGCACGAATTTTTTCCAATACCTTTTAATTTCTCGCATCGAAATGATCGCTGATTTCTTTTCAATAAACCTAATTGAGTTTCAAAACGGCCAGCAGTAACATTTAAATAGTTTAAAATCTTTTAAACTCTATTAAAGGTTTCAACTACGAGTCAAGCTGAATGCAGCGAAGTTTCGAGAATACTGGCCGCTGTAGTTTATAAAGTTCACGTATTCGAACGGTTGCACTTCTCATTTAACTTTTCCATCTACTGAAACTGGTTTTCACTGAGAATTAAGTAAAGAAGACGTGAAATGTTTGAAATTTGTACTGTAGAGTCGTTGAAATTTCAGTAAATTGAGCTCTTTTATGGTATTATCCTTTGCTTTTCCTGATCATGGTTTGTGTTATTCTACTAGTAAATTAAATAGGTTGGTATCATTCCCAAGTACGAGTATATCCATACGCATAGGATTCATAAGCTTGGTATTAATACGAGACTCAAAAATATCTCTGAGGTTAATTCCTGTCCCCTTCGAGCTTGTAATTGGGATGTATCAAGCTATATCGAGTGACTGAAAACTAAACTGAAAAGACAGCTTCTACCTATATTTTTTATGGTAAAGTGAAATTACATCTTGTGAAGATTACACATTTGGCCCAGTTTTTACTGTAGACGAGTTTTTACCGTACAACCTTCAAGTGCCTAGAAAGACATTACATTTAACTAAAATATAACAGTCGGAAGTGAGTAAAAAGCGACGAGACAGCCTGTTCGATCCGAGCGTCCCAAGCTCACGATTTCGTGAATGTTTCGTAATTTATAATATCGCGTCGACATTCAGACGTCTACATTTTGAATACTAACCGAGACAAAAGAGCGCCGGCCCGACAGAGCCTCCCTGAGACGTGATACGTATAAAGAGAGATGCCATCAAAAACATCCTGTAAAAAATCTCAAGTCTCGCAGCGTAAAAAGTGGTGAGATCTATGTAATACCAAGTCGATTAATCTGTTTAGTCTCTACTGAAAGGACCTTCTGTCTTAAGTTATTACATAAGTTATTATCATGCCAATATAAAAAATATTTCACGTTTAAAACAAATAAATCGACCTGGCCATCGCATAATTTGATTATTAGTATGTACCACACTGCACAGCACGACGGGCCAGCAACCGAAATCCTCACTAGGGTCCTTCCGAATATAATGATTGAGATGAGTATCTTAAAGAAATTAATGCTCCTGAAATTTTAATGGCGAATTTGTGTTTTCATGCGATGACCAAGTCGACTTATTTGTTTTAAACGTGAAATATTTTTAATATTGGCATGATAATAACTTATGTAATAACTTAAGACAGAAGGTCCTTTCAGTAGAGACTAAACAGATTAATCGACTTGGTATTACATAGATCTCACCACTTTTTACGCTGCGAGACTTGAGATTTTTTACAGGATGTTTTTGATGGCATCTCACTTCTTTTTGTAAAGCGAACATAAGTCCAATTTCTATGGAAAGACGGTTATTTTTTTCATAATTCAACATATTTTCCTATTGAAATGTTGTTCAGTTTCATGGGCTTAAACACCTTTAAGTTATGCCTTATACAGTAGGTACCTATGTACACCTATTATTTTCTATTATACTACAGTAATAATTAATTCATTAACTGCAAATGTAACCTTGTAATCCTATATAAATGTATAAGATTACAAAGTTATTCTTGCAGTTAATGTATTTAGAAAACTGGACTGAAATTAGAAAATATTGAAATTTTCCCATGATTAAGATACTAAATTCTATTTGTATTCTAAATTTGAAGCTTCTAAGTCTGCTAGAAATGCCTTAGACTTTTGATGATCGGTGAGTCAGTGAGTCAGTGAATCAGTGAGTGACAAAATTCAAAACTTTAACAAGTTGTCATTCTTAAAGTACTGGTTCAAATTGACTGAAATTTTCAATATACCGTGTTCATACAATGACTGATAAGTCGCTAAAAATTCAGGCTTCTTGTTTTATCTACAACAAAATTATAGGGGGTCGAAAATGGCCTGAATTGCTTCGAGAAAAGATGGTACGGCCGTGCCGCTTTTTTTTGCTCGACTTGCGGGGGCACTGCCGTGCCCCCAGATACAACGATTGTACAAATTCCTAAGTAAAGAGCCACTCGACGTATTCCCATATGGCCGAATCTCTCCCAACTACTTGTGACAGTTTAATGTCATAACATGTCTCCGCAGCGATATCTGACACCAAAGAGCTGTTCTATTGTTACTACTTAATAGTACTTCTCATTTGGCGACAAAATTAGGTTAGCGTTTGTATAGACAATTCTTCGTTTTAGTTTCGTACTCCATTTTGTTGGAAAGAGGAGATTATGGTGCTTATCCGGGATAATGTAACGAGAGGGATAAAGCTGATCGTTAGATTATACCTACACTTAGTTATTTTGAGCAGGTTTTAATATCTCTCAGTTTGGTTAAGTGCTCATCAGATAAGAGTATCTTAAACGAGTTGAAGTGTACGTGATTGAGAGCATCGTTGATAGATATCTTAACGTTGTTCTATCTTGTTCATAATGTCGGCTAATGCTTTGAAAGATTACGTACAGACGGCCTGCGTACGACTTAAATCGAAATATAAGGGCTCTCTCTCAGTTGTCAGGGGAATACTGTTTATCGTTTCTTTTTGAGTACGATGATATCTCTTCGCTAGATTTGCATACGAGGTTTGGTGATTGAGTCCAATATTTATGGACGACTCTACCAAAATTTTCATTAGCCAAAATAGGTGTGTGTATTTGGTTATAAGTGAAAATTAGATGTCAGTTCTCTACAGCATTGGTTTTGTAAGTATTTTCGAATGTGTTTCGGTATGTTATTAAAATGTATTTGTATCATCCTGTTATGCTTGCAGTTATCAGTTGTTATCGATGTTATCAGCAGGCTGGTGCGAATATGTCACATATTGGAGGTCGGCGAGCTCACCCTCTCTGAAAGAGGTCGACATTGTAGAACTTGTAGAGTTCGACGGAGAACTCGAACGTGGCCTGCAGGTCGCTCATGGTGCGTGTGTGGAGGGGCGGGCGCGGGCGCGGGCGGCGCGGCGCGCCATGCCGCGGCCGCTAGCAGGCCGGCCGCATCGGCGCGGCGCTACCACACTACCGCATGCTCCGGCGGCGCACTGCACCACACTGCACGCACTGCACGACCACACCCCGCACTCGCGCTGTGGCTCGCCGCGCTCGGCGCTCGGGCGCGGTCCCGCGCGAACACTCCTCACACACGCAGCCGCCGTCACCGGCGTACGGCTCACAGTGCGGGAACCAGGAATTCATTTTTTAATAGCGGCCAGCGCGCATGCGCGGTACCCGACTCGCCAGCTAGGGATGGGACGACACGGATAAATTTATACGCAAGTATCTACGCTTAGATCATTGATGATAAGAATTTTCTTCAGATGAATGATGTTATATGAATTCTTGGGCATTAGACTATACTTATCACGAGTTGATACATAATAGTTATTATGTCTGAGTGTAACATGTAGTAGCAATCATGCTAAGTGCATCTCATATTACTTAGTTATTGTGTCTAGGACACTTGGGTCTCAGGTTACGAACATATCAGTTAGTATGCGCACATATTTATATGTCGTGTAGGTTTGAACACGATGTCCAATGTGGTAGATTATTGCGGATAGTGGTGGGTGGTGGGAACGGGTTCGGATAATGTGCGGCGCATGTCTAGCGGTGCGTCTGACAGCGGCGGTGGCGAGACGCGGCGTCGCGCCGCCGGGCTGCAGCAGTGCGCGGCGGGCTCGCTCCGGCCCACCTACACAGGTGCGCCGGGCGAGCGCCGGCCCGCGCCGTCATGTTATGAGGCCGTTTCAGGGATGTGTCGTGTGGTAATGCGCTCCCGCGGGACTCCACTCTAAAGGTCAGGGGGAGGCGAGTGCCCCCGCGACGTCGCCGCGTCGCGCGCGCTCACCACCACCTAACCTTTCTGCCTTTTTCATACCTGCCGATCATTCTATAATTCTATACCGATGACGCCATTTTATAATACCTGCAGGGGTGCGATTTGGGGTGACCTTTATTTGAGTGAGATTTGGTATTTTACGGCCTCGGCGAAGCCGGTGTTATAGACAGTTGTACCGCGACGACAGCGGGTCACAATTATTTTCAGCTTTGGCCACGTGTCGCAATATTTATAGGGATTGTTGGACAAGTTTGATAAAGCAATTGGGAGAACACTCACTCTCTTATTCGTAAATCTTTATTTTGGTATTAACCCAATCAATGTAGCGTTTGTTATTTTCTGTTTTGGCTCATTCACAGTATGCGTCCGCCAGTGCGGGTGCTACGTTAAATAGTTTATGATTGACATTCTCGTGCTATATATTGATCTCGGCGTGACTCACGTGCTCGTTAATTGCTCGACTACATACAGTTACACATTCAGCATAATAATTAGCGCTCTTAAATAGAATTTCTATAAATAGGTCGCCCACAGATGTTAGTGGAGGGCTAACACGAGACATTTCATAGAATGCTACGAAATTGTAGCAACAAATGGGTTTCAGCGAACGAATGGAAATTTAATTGGAGGTTTGCAGGCAAAAGGTCACAGTTCAAGTTTGGGGTGGTCGATAATCATGGGTTGAAGCCTTCGAGGGAGGGATTCGCGAAACGATTGCAGAATAGTGCCGCCTCGAGCCGGATCAGCCCGGCGACGGTTCTTTCAATAACTTTGATTGCGTGTCTTTATTTGGGACCTTTTCCAGGATTCCTGTGAAGTGGTATTGAATTGAGGAATACCGTACTTTATTATGCTTGTTGCTATGTGTATGAGCGAAGGTGTATACCTGTGTCTAGTAGGTATCTATGTCGATAACGTCAGGAGGCCGGATCATGTTAAAACTCAATAAAACGAGGCAGAGCGGGCGCTGAAAGCCTGGAACTAAATGACACACACACACACACACATTAAAATATCGGCCATATAAATAACCATTACTCATGCTAAAGGGGTGAGCAATATGAACATATTTGTTTGACGCAGTTACTCATAATTTTGAGAATTCACGTATATGAAAAACATGCATACAAAAGTGAATATTTTATGTGGTTGAGTGATTTTTTTGGATATTCAGTTCAGTTACCATATAAATCACAGATTTTAAAAAGAGCAAAAGCTAAGTTACTATCCCTGGATTATTCAATAATAAAGCATACCCGTAGCAATTGCAGCAGTGTCTTGGCTACAAACTATAGTGATGTACACCCTGTTAGAACTACGACAGTGGTTATAACAACTGAAGAGTACAGCGTACATTTTCGTCACACGTAAAAAATATGCATGACCTAATAATGCAACTATCGGAGTGTAGTGGTAGCTACACAAAGCAAGAAAGCCAAAGCTATGACAATCGGGCGCGGGCGTCGACAGCGCACAATACCACAAGTATGCACCACTCAGCATATTGCGCGGCGGTTGCAAAAGAACAAACAATCGTACCTACATCTCTCACACTACGCCAGCCGCCCTTTACTGTTCTATGAATATTTATGCGGACACGTACTGCGGCTATTAGGCTGAATTATTCAAAAATTCTTACTCTGGCAACACTATCTGCTATTTAAATAATACGGCCATTGTTAACTTGTCTGTGTTTGAATTTGGAATGGAGTTATTCAAATAATGCTCTACACATTTGATGCAATTAACGGTAGCTTTTCATTTCTCTAACGTTACCGCGTGCATGGATTGTCAATATGCACATACTGTTTACTACTAAGACTAATAAATAGAAGAATGATATTACTTACTAAATATTAAGATCACCGTAAAGAACTTATAATCCTAACTGAACAAAATTGTAAATAAACAAAATTCAACATGGTCGCCTATCGAGCTATCCTCTGATTGGTTTTGCATTCAACACAGTTGTGTACAGACTACAATACAATCAATTAAATCTAAGTAAAACGTTATGAATGAAACTGCAAGCTGGAAACTTCGCTTTGTTTTTCCAGAGTGCTTTACTAGAGTCTGGTATCCTGAATTACGTAGGAAATAAAGAGTAGAAAATAAAATAAATTTATTTGTGAAGAACTCGGACCGTTCGCGAAAATACTGGTGGAAGTAGAATGTTGTTCCTAGACTGACTTGTTGTTACAGTTCTTGAAGATATTTCAGCGTTGAATTGTGGAAGCAGCTCCATCGTTACTCAAACTTTTTAGCGTTCGTCTTAACACACTGAACAGCCAACAAAGTTGTACAAAGTCCTTGCGTTTCAACTGCTGTAATATCTCAGGTGCTATAGAGATAATTCGTAAAATTTTTGAGATGTCATTTTATTTTATTCTTGTTATAATTTTCGTTCGACGTTATCCAATGACAGTGTTATGAAAAACATCGATCAATCCATGATGTTCAATGTATCTATCGGCAAGCAATTGTCTGTTGACCGAAATCATTTAATTTAATCGATTGATGTAGAACTTACCCCTTTACCTTGCGCTGCATGCAACTGTTTTTTTTCTTTGTAAAAAGTAATATGCAAATAAGGTTTTTATCAGAACTTAATTCAAAAGTCTACAACTTCCTGTTCCGGGAACCAAACAAACAAGCTCGAATCGTATTGAGCTATTATGTACCAACTTTGTCAATTAGTTTATTTTCCACACTATTTCTTATGCGCTTACAAAAAAATGTTCTTATTGACAACTTAAAAGAAAATTACACATTATGCGAATGATCACAAGTCTGTAGGTCGTGCACCAGTCGCGCCCCTGTTGTGATCTAATTAAATAGGGCCCTTATTTTGACATAAGCGAAAATAATAGGGCACTAGTTACCCCCATTAATCTACTACTTTTCTAATATTGTAGTGGTAGCGACACAAAGTTATTATGTACAAAAGAAATAGTTAGACACTGTTTCTCTACGGTACTTAGATAGGCTCAGAATCAAGATACATTTTAAACGCCACTGCAAGCAAAAGGCATTCCCGAAAAGCGTCTCACTTTAAAATGCAAATCACGTATTCTATATAGAAAACCTCCGACTTAACGTAACATTTTCCTAGTTTTTATTCCACAGCCACGAAAAAAGGTAGCATTCAATTCGGACCTTCTTTATATATTTATGGTTACAACGAAGAGGGCGCATGTTTGAAGTAACTTTACTAAACTTTATCGTTCAAATAAAAATATATTGTTGTAACTGCTGTCTGGTTGGTCATTTAAATTTACAATTGATTTTGGTCGAGCGGTCACACGATTGCGCGTCTAGATTCTTTGTAACAAACTGCGATAACCTATTTTTCTTTCTTTTCGTGTTGAATAGTGTCTGACTCTATTTTTTTATCTTAAAGAGTACGCAGTACAGCTTATAGCTTTGAAAATTTCAGGATACTTTAGTCTCCACGGACGTTTGAGTGGATATGTAATATTCTAATTTAAACTTTCATGTTGCATTTTTAATATCTATTATTTTAAGTGAATTAATGGAAAGAAGATTCACTTTACCTGAGACTGCTTAAATTTTTTGGTGGGGTTTACACTGACCGTGGTCACAAGCTTCCTGAGTGAGCTGAGATTGGTCAAGCCATTTGTCTCTTTTGGAGTTTCCCTAGATAAATTAAGATTTATAGCCTGCTAGGTCAGCAACTGCGATAATATTAGTTTGATCGCTACTCACCAACTGCCAGAATAGGTGTAAACTCCGTGTATCCCAGCTGAATATCCTTCGCATTACTTTCTAAAATATTGAGGTAGATTCTGACGTCATAGTTTGAACTGGTCACAAAATAGACCCTATATTACGTCAGCCAGATTACTTAGAATTCCAACCCAGTCACTGTTAAGGTCAATTTTGTCGACTCAAACACTTTGCCTACACTGCCAAGCGGTCTTTCCATTTACCAAGACATCTTGTACGACAAACTTTGTTTCAGGTAAAAACAAAACTCATTTGTATTTCGTTGTTGCGAAAGATGTTGTTTTTCATTTTTACAACCGGGAAAAACTAAAACATAAAAAGAATAATCACGTTATCTATCAAAGGAGCGGTGCAATGACGCATAAGTCAGAGCAGACACATTATAGTTGAGTGTAGTATCCACAAGAAATATGATCCGGAGGCAGCCGAGCCAGCGAGAATACTTAAATATTTGAAGAGCTACTTGTGTTGGCGAAAAAACAACATTTATATCTTAGCCTCCTGGGCCCAATTCGGACGCTTGAGGAATGGCCGTGACAAGTCTCTCCGGCACTCGGTCGCGAAGCCATAAATCAAAAATGTGTGATGCGGGTTATAAATCGTATGAAAAATATAGTGCACGAGATTTTCTTTCGTTTGTTTTTCCGTATTGTCTGATAGGGGTTGTCGTTTGTTGTTAGAATTGACAGCTTCACCCTCATTATCTTTTTATTTCGTTACGAATATTATGGTCATATTTCGTCTCCCAAATAAAACGAATCTGGAAAGGAATCAGTTTAATTCAGACGGCACCATAAAAGTTCTTTGAAACACTTGTAGTATCCAGAATAACAGATTCAGCAAAATACACCTACACCTAGAATCGACAGTAAACCAATTCCCTCCATTCCGAAACGCACAGTAGCACAAAGGAACATTTTCCTGTATCCACAGGCCTCTAGTTAGTAGAGAGCTCTCGTTACATATTACAATCGTCAGTCGGCCATCACACCGGCGGCACCGCAACATCGCGCAACACCATCGCATCGCCTCTAGAGGTAGAAAGCGTACAAGAGCCAAATGCGCCTCGCACCGAACAAATGAAATGGGAGCGATGGGAGCGATGGGAGCCTTATTCATGAATCTTGCATGCTCACAACCATTAGGCCTGAAATGTTGAAATTGCTGTGCTTGTAACGTAGAAAAGGTATGCTATAAAACTAGATTGAGTTTATGACGTGATTGTTAATGGAGTTCACTATTGTTCTTTACAATTTCGAAGATGCAGCTGATTGGATATATTGCTACTTTTATACTTTTTTTCCGCCGTTCTATTTGTTTTTTTTATGATTCTTATTCACTTGGCAAAGGTTTTACTTATTATTATACCAGTTCAGTTTTTACTGTTGAAAGCTTTATCAGTAAAACTAGCCATTGTTACTTCGTTCGTCGCTAGCATTTCGTATTCATTTGCATGAAGATTTGTTTTATGATAAACTGCTACTGTTTTCAGAATACGTTTTCAGGTATCATTGTGTTGCACTACGGACTCCTAGCAACCACTCCGTTTGGCACTTGTTCTACTGTGCCACCGACAAAAGAAAGGATTGAATTTGCACTTGTAGCACGTAATTTTCTTGCATTCACACTTCCGCAGGATTGAAACAGTTGTGAACTAGATGACTAAGTAAATAGTTGGGTTTTGTGGATTTACTCCTTAAAAATTACGACGCAGGAATTTTCCAGGAATCGTGAAAATTACTTCTTATAATATTAGTTTCTATGTCTTTTTAATATTAGTTTTAAAAACTACACTAGGGAGATATGTTAACTTAAGGCCGCATAGTTTTTCTGTAACGGAAAATCTAGTCTTATTTTAGAAGGAAGCGGGAACTATTTTATCGAAGCTTTTTGTTCGATGCGAGTCTATCGCAGAGCCGCGATAACGTTCCCTCGTTAGAGAGATTGTTTGTGATATTTTCTTTTCTTTTATCCACATTCTGACTTTAAAACGTCAAAGTTCCTTTATTCCAGCCAGCTGCACTGCATACAAACTAGCAGCATTGTTCCAGATTGAAATGAAGGAAGAACTAAATCGCGGTGAATGCAGTCTCCTAATTATAGTCTTTCATGAAGTTCCCATTCGTTAGTACCTTTGTACTTGGCAGTCTGTGAGTCTGAGTGCATATTATTATAAATCATTTTATGTGACGGGAAGGTTTCATTTGCTTGCTTTTAAATTGAGAGCTGAGGATGTGCGATGGGCATACTCATTTACAATATTAAACACGTATTATTAAGTCTGTTTCATTTTCAATTTATTTTGCACTGGATCTTTTAACGTAGCAAATGTGACTCTAGTTGTAAATAAAAGTTTTTTATGAGCTATGAAAAAAAGAATAATCTTGTCCCCAACTCTTGTCGCATGCACATAAACTCCCATTGGTCATCTAGGCTATAACGTAACTCACATTTAAAATAGAGATTAGATTATGAGGCAACCATACCTTGTAAAAGAAACTCTATCAATAAATAAAACCTCAAATAAAACAATAAAACAACGTTATCCGTTTTTCAAACATGTGTATGTCCGCAAAAACGTAACATTTACGTTGTGGAAGCGCTCAGCGATGAAATGTAGGGGCCGGGCAATTGGTGCGAGAGCAAAATTACCCATAGCGGGGTTGATGAGACTTTTAACGAGCAACGAACACCCATATTGCCGGAAAACGTACAATTAATTTGTAACATCTATTTATTTTGCCAATTTTATTTTGTGTTGCCCTTCTCTTAATTGTGTTCTCGTTATTTCAAGCGTCTTGGTGTGTAGTGACATTTGGTGACGGATTATGGAAATTGCGGAGTCAATGTTATGATTTGTATTTTTTGTTTCTTGTTGTATGACATTGTAAAAGGTAAAAATAACTATTCCGTTTCAATTTACCGGCTTTACACTGATTAAGGTTCTTGTTTGTTGTCATTACTTTGTAATAAGTACTTTCGTAATAATTCGAAAATAAATATAAAGTTAATGCGATTTCCTAATCTTTAGGTTCGAAAACGTCTTACAAACTAAAATACTGTACTTCATTTCTTGTAAATCAAATTCATTTAAGATCAAAAATACCCCTACATTCTCATTAAGCAATAAATCGTACATCAAAACACAAGATGAGTGATTCCAAGCATCGATCCACTCAGTTAGGGATGTTGTTGCAATTAAGAACAGCTTAGCAGCAGGAGACGACGTTAAGCCGCCGCCCGGCTCGTCGTGACAACGGCTTAATATTTAAGCGCATCTCATTGTATGAAATGTAATTGATATGATAAAACGCCGCTTTTGAAGTTTCGCTTATTAAAATTGAATATTTTAAAAAGTACAGAGAATTGGGTTACTAATTTAAAATGTAAAGTGCTTTAAAAAGCGCTTATTTATAAAATGTAAAATTGTTATTAATAGACAATGCAGAGTAAGTACTTCAGAGTAGTAAAAGATTATGGTGTTAAAAATTATTGATAAAAAAAATGGAATCATCGTTTTCTTAGTACCACTAAATATTATATTCCTCGTAGAAACCGAGTATATTTCCAGTATGTAGAGCTAATGCAGAATGGTAAACTTTAAACAATTTCAAATAATCTTACGAAAAGCTTTCAAATACATAAAGATTACTTCACAATAAACTTTGGTTATTTCTAAATAAAGTGTATTTAAACAATTCTAAATAACAACCATCGATCAAGTGAACAAGATTGATGACAGATTAATAGTGTATCAGAATGAAATGGTCGCGACCTCATATACAGTAATATAATTAAATTACTTAACGACTTTATCGCGTGATATTTTGAATATTAACAAACGTGGTGGATTATCGTACAGTTAATGTACTAAACCTTTTTAGTAGGTTTATAATAATACCACAAAGCATGCTAAGTGTCGAACTATTACCTAATTTATTCTTAGCCCTTTATGGGTCCCAGCGGCAGAGTCCTCCCCTATTTTCTTCCAAACCTGTTTGTCGTGCCATATTTCACTATGGTGGACCCGCAAATGCGAGACATTATTTTGTATAAAACGCATATTAAACTGAACTATACTGCTATTAATAACTCGTTATTACACATAATTAAAACGTTTTTAATCATAAATAATGTAGTGTTATAAATAGCTCCTGCAATGCGATTAATATGCTATTTTGAGTATAAATTGTTAAACACTTTCACGACATAACGCCAAAGAGTCACGCACAATCTTCGTGGTATGTTGTATTTATAAAGCTCACGTAAAAATGCCAATCACGGTGTGGTTTTCTGATTTCCCACGTGAACCTTAAAGTTTATGGAACAAATACCTTCGTTGTGTGCATGTAAAATTGATGTTCTTTCCTCTACAACAAACGATCAATATTTTACGAACCTACATTGCTTTTTGTAGGAAATATGTATGGTGATTGTGGTGAATGCAAAAATAATAGAACGTTATCGGAGAAAACTCTTTAAAGAAAATCTTCGAAAGTGTCACAACTTGCGATAATATTCAAACAAATATCTCCTTATCCTAACAAAACTAACATAAAACTTACAACGCATAAGTATACGTAATCCTTATTCTAACTATATTCTGCCCCGAGGTGCACGAATCAGTTGAGCGGCCCTTACGCTGCAATAAACTTTCTTAAGACTGGTAAAACATGGGCTTATTTTTATAGGAATAAGGTTTAAATTGGCGTGGCTGAAAAGGTGCTATCAACGAAACAGCGGCTTGGCTTAGGGCAGATTGCCGGGGGCACGGCGGATATGACGAGGCGACTCGATGGGCTCGCTAGATAGCTGGATGTACTACGACTGATTTCAAACGATTGCATGCTCCTTTTCACGTTAAATGGAAGTGTGTTTCAAACGGTTTTCCCGTTAAACTTTCAAGTGTCAGAGTTTGAAATTGGGATAACTTCATTTAAAGACGCGGGGAAGGTTAATTGCAAAATTTAAATTAATTATTTTATCTTTGAGTATAGAATGCCTATATATTATACGCGGTCAAGATTTTTTTTAGGTTCAAGGATATTTATTTATTCTAGCCTAGGCTTGATTAATTACATGACCATTTGTTTGAATTTGACACTCGTTTCGTTGTCAATGGCAACATTATTATTTATGGTATCAAAGTTTATTTTCAAATACCATGAGTGCTGTTTTCAGTACCACACATTTCAGTACCCTGTATTTAAAGACAATACTACGGCTAACTACCGCTAACGTTACCAAACTCTACGAATTTCCTTACTTTCATCTTTCCAGTAAAATATCCCGGAATTTACAGAAATCTTTGCATTAAAACCTACGTACCATTACAGGTACCGTTTTCAAGAAAACCCAAAACTAAAAATACCAATGCATTTTATAAAATGTACAGGTAGAATATCGAATGAAGACGTTCGGTTTGAATACAAATATATTTGTCAGGCTGCCAACTTATCTGCTGCCTGTACCTACTATAGTGATACTTTTCCCTTTAACGATTTCCTCTGGTAAATGGTGGAAGGTAATTAAACCTTAATTAGCCACAATTAGTTTGAAATATGTCTTTAAATTATGGTTACGATAGATCCTTTTTATATAAAGGAAATGGTCGAGAAACTTTGATTTCGTTAGATTTTTTGATAAACAGAGTTTCCACATAAGATAAATAAGTTACAGGATTTATTTCTTAGCTATCCACTTACCTGTGATCGTAAACGAGTCTGCATCAAGGAAATCAATAGTTGAATCATTAAAAAAAGTACATTTTGTAAAAATGAGGTTCGTCAAAACAGTGAAAATAGTATGCTTTAGAACACACTGAATAAGGCCCGAAGAAGATTTATCTAAAGGATACACACGGCCAAACGTACATATGTATGTAAATGCAGGTCAAACGACCAAGAAGTAGATGTTTCTTCTATGTAAGTATATCTCTTTATTATAAGCGAACTTAAAATATTTTTTGTTTAATTTGTAAAACGAAACGATTACATCTTTTGATCCCATGCCCCATATAAATGTAAGTGCAGAGTATAAAATGTTATGTTAGTTAGAAACTGCAAGTGTTGAGGGTGGCGAGTTAGGGGGTGAGGGAGGCTTGGAGGGAGGAGGAGGGAGTACCTCAACGGACGCCTTCCGTTTGTAAACTAACTACTTATCTTCTGAAACTCATGCATCTCTGACTTCAATGCGAGAAATATCTGCTATTCGCTTGTAATAACTTTCAACGGGATATTATTGAGACGTTTGTTTATACTTCGATATCCTAGCAATCGCCGTGGAAACGGAAACGGAATCTAACTTAAAATCTAAGATTGTTCTAAATGCTTGAGTAAAAATATTTCTTTATTATTTACCATAAAGGTTATAAAGATAATCAGATTTGTACAACGTCGCATCCACTCTGCCAGTTTTAATGATCGGCACAACATTCATAAAATATATTTATAATTCAGGAGCGTTTTTGATAACACTTTAGGCTCCACGATGATGGCGGTATGATGTAATTAGTGTACGAGTGGAAGGTGCTGCTCATTTTCCTGATTATTTTCCTCACCCTCGTACCTGCCGCTAATCTATTTATAACCAAGGCTACCGTAAATAACGTACGCCATTATAAAAATATCTACAGCTAAGGATCTCAAATTCTTTTTTATCTGTCTCACTTCAACTTTTGGTGCGAACATCTCAGTTTGTTTTTTATTTTAAGTCTCTGTTATAAAAAAAAAGAAAAATTCGACGACACATTCACATAGAAGCGTTTCAATTTAAACTCAAAATTGGAACGTAACGCCGCGTCATGTTTCGCCAAATAATAATAAGTTTGATTTCCGAATGGCGTGAACTCGCCTGAAAGGTTCGGCTTCACGTCGCACGTGACTTGTTTATTAATAAGTCCACGACCACGTGCTTCTGTGCTTCATCCCCTCTTACCTTCCCCCTCTTGTGCCTGTCCTCTCATTTACATACTTCGCCCGCAAGGCTCCGGACGCATGAAATTTTCAAACGCCGTCAGGTACGGCGCGTAAGTTTGCCGGTGAAATTTTCAGCCAAGTGGAAAATTAAAAAAACTTCGCCAGATGTATCATTAAAATCCTGTCTCTGAATGTATCGTACAAATTCCTGTATATTTTCTGCGTGTATTTTGCTTCTGTGAGCAAAGTTCACTACATATTTTTATTCCTACGTAGCGGTAAACGTAAAATATTACACTAGTAAACATTTGTGCAAGAATTTTGTACTTAAAGTCGAAAAATATCTCCAGGATGCTATTACATTTTCCATCTTATTTTATTGTATGAAACCAATTTGCGAGTTTATTTTAATGTTTGTTCCAAAGTATAGTAGTTATTGCTGCGTAAAATAATTATTTTGTTTTCTGCAAGTTGACGATTTCAATAACAGTGTCATATTTTTCAGTATCGGTGCTATTAATTCTGTATGACTCCAGACATGCATGGGAATGACAAATGGCAGCCATTTGGCAGGAAAATAGCCAGTCAGCTAGTTGCTGTATCTAATTAGGATTTATAATAAAATCTTGGCAGAGGTTTGTCTTGGTTTGTAAACAATGGTTCGTTTACCTTTCTGAATAATATTTTTATGTGTTGATGACATGCTTTTGCCATGTTTTGTTTATTTGTATGGCGATTGCGGTAAAATACAAATGTATGTGTTAATTGGTTATTTGTTTTTTAATTATGGGTAAGTTTAGTTTTTTGTAGTACTCTAAAAGTTATTTTAACAGTTACTCGTTAAGAGTACTATTTTATAGATTTACGGTTGTGAATGTAGTTTGTTACCTACTTATACTTTGATTTTAAATACTTTAAATACGAGACCTTACGTACGTACACAAAATAAAACTCTTATTAGTATTAGTAATAACTAACACCATTCCTTTACTTTTATAGTAAGTTTCACTTCAATACTTACAAGTCGTAGTTCCATATACTTACTAACTGTATCTCAATTTTCAGTAGTGTACGTTGCAAACGGAACGTTACCCGGCCGGTATGTGGAAATGAACACGATATCACACATCCGTGATGAAAGTGATATTTTAAATCATGCTTTTGAATCATGTTATTTAAAACTGACTGCTTTTGATGGAGGACTGCAGTTTTCAGTGTAATGTTTTTAATTAAATATTTTACTTTGAAGAGCTTTGTGTTATGCTTGTCAGGTATGTGTTTGACATTGGCTGGTTGCTTTACTATGATTTTGTATTTATTTTTAACATATTTTCAATTTTCAATATTATTAAATTTTAATACGTAATGGCACAATCACTTTTATGTGTGTATTGTCATATTTTCAAATGTATAATGAAGTAGGTACTTACCTAAGAGAGTGTGTCCCATATCTAGGTGTTTTCTTCAGCAAAATGTGTCCAAATAATAGTGTACATTTATTTAAGTTCGTAGCTTTACTTGTTGTGGTACTTAAAAATCAGTGCAGCATCCCGTTTGTAAAACGGACTAATTGAATCACAACAAATGAAATTGATTGACTAAACGGTTCCGCTGTTAACTGTCATTATTTAATTACATACTTCAATTTAATGTAGGTAGTTTGAAAACTGAAAGAGAAATATATTAAGAGGGTATTGTTCGTATGTGGTTCCTTATTCAAGCGCAATGCCCTCTATTGTCAAAGAGGACGAAATTAGAATCACTCTCCATGCCAAGTGTCACGCATTCTATGCGTACCATCGTCGAGTAATTACCAGTATTTAAACAAAGATATAAACTAATATCTTTCACCTTTGGCTTTAACTGTTAAGCTATTTTGTTCCCAGTAGTGGGCAAGATTTTTGAAAACTCCACGTGCCTCAGACAGCGTCTTCTGCTGTTACCTGCCATCTAGGAAAACGTGCTTGCACTGTCAGATTAATGGGGTCACTAAGAAATTAAAGTATCTCCATGCCATTCTGGAGAAAAGGACTGGTTAAAACTATGTTCTTTTAAGCTTTTCAGTGAATGTATTTTGGGTTGTTGGAAATAAAACTTAAAAATCTGTTTAAAATTTTTATTGTCTGTACTTATTACTATTTATACATTTATATCTAAGGTAACTATAGTTTATTTACCCACTATGTTTGACTATGGGCACGGCGCGGCGTTGCCCGTTGAGCTCAAGCTCGGAGGTTTGTTCATAAGATCATAAGGCAGTGATCGTTCCATCATATTACAAAAATAAAAAAAACTACAGTATTCAAATTCTTTTTAACCCTTACCGATACGACCTCGCGTCGTACAAAAACAATAAATAACCATTAACTTATTGTTATCTAGCTATACTGACCAAACATCTTTCTAGACAGTTCCTCAAATCATTTCATAGATGTTCACTATACATTGTCTTGTTATTTTACAACCCAAACAAAATGTACAAAAGTAGAAAAAATAATAACAAAACGGTCGCCCTCACATACTTTGGTTTCGGAATGCACACGTTAAAAGATGATTTATCAGTTTATTTTAAAGCACTATTCCCTAGGTCTATAATATAATTAAATGGTCAGGGTTTTTATAACTACGATGTAGTTTTGACATTAAGTTGCGCAGGCGGCGCTGCGGTATTGTTTGCAAATGGCGACATTCACTCAAGAGGCAATCACACACTACTATGATCTAAGGGGAGGGTCATCAATCGGATCGTACTTCACAGATGAAGAACGTCTCGAAGGAGCAGGGAGAGTCGTTCCACTTAAGTCCTTTGTCGTCTCTGTTCCACAGTTCCAAGCAGTTCTCTTCTTCGCCGTTTTCGTATCTGAAGTTGTTGGGCTCTCCCGCGTTCCAGTTGACGAAGGTCAAAGGTCTGCCGTTGGCCATCCAGAAGAAGTTGCCTTCTTCCGCCAAATCAGTGCCCGATGTCCAGAAGTGTTCGCGACCGTAACCTGGAAGAAGACGAAAGCATTATTATTGGACCACTTTCTGCCAGTCTAAGCACTCTTTTAAAATAAAAAAAAAACTGTTATTAAGAAACTGGAACGCAATGACCAACAGAAAAAAATAATTTGCAACAGTGATTAAAAAGTATTCGGAAATGCAGTACGAACGAACCTCCTTGACAATGGCATACCGTTCTAGTTATTGTTTTTAGCAAGCGGAGGTCAGACGCAGAACTGAAAGTGTCGCTGCATATAGAACAAGTTTACGTAGTGATATTTACCTGAGTCCTTGACGTATTGTTCTAGCTTGTCGTTCTCCTGCTGCGAAGAGATGGACGCCAGGTGCATGCCGTGGAACCGACAGTATTGCTGTGCCTTGAACCAGTTAGCCTGAAACAACGGACGAGAAACTCTTTAGTTACTGGGAAAATGTAGGAAATATGCGCTTGGTATTTAAGAGCAGTTAAAATTACGAAGTTTTACTGATTACTAGATTTGGTAAATATTCCTTGTTCCTGACAAGTCTATTTCGGTAATCGCCTGTCATGACTTCATTAAAGGTCGTTCATAAAATGCAAGAAACCAGACATCTTTATTTGACAGCGACAGAAATTAATGTCGCATTTACGTTTTCGTATTCTAATGAAGTTGGAAATTCCCTAACTCAACAAATACCCGCGACTTCGAGTCCCTATTCTTGCGTGTTTACCAAAATACCTGGCTCCTAATCAACTATTGTTCTGAACTCAAGAATTTTAATGGAATCGTTGAACTTGGAGGTTCGGCGCCAATGTTAGAATGATGTAAAGCATTCGCATGCGCGGTACGGAAGCCGCATACTAACTAGGTTAGGAGCACAAAAGGCAAAACGTCGGTTAACCGACTGTCGGCACGCAGGGTTGTGGTTTCGTTAGACAACGACTTGTATCGTTCAGCGTAGATCAATTTGATGACGACGAGACAAAAGCGCGTTACGCTGTAATTGGTTTTGTGTGTTCACAACTTTATTGCTGTTTTTGATGGGTTGATGCGACGCCGAGTGCGCCATTTTAACATTAAATTTGGATTTTCTCATCAGGCTCGGTAAGGGTGAATGATTACACATTGATAGCTCTTGGTCTGAACCATATTTTATTACTCTTTTATTGATCTTTCATAAATTAAATCATCATACAAAACACACATTCTATGATGACGTATCAAGAGATATATTATGATAAAGCCCCAGGCACACTGATAGTTAGTTAATTACTATGTACATAGTTGCGTCATTGCATCGTATATCATAGTCCGATGTTGTGACTACCTTCTTAAATTAGGTTCAGAAAAAAAAGATTGGCGAAAGTTCGAAAGTTACGTACAACTTCATTGCCAGTTGCAATATATCATTTGTATAATAATTATAAATACATATTTCAATGTTTTGGTTATGTGAATGGGGTTTTTTAAAGTCCGGTTCGTGATAAATCGAAACCATTCCTTAGTAATTTGAAAAATAAGGTATCATTCACAACTTTGTAGACATAGAGCAATAGCCGTAAACTTTCCCGTGTCGTATTTTTATTGTAAACTTAAAACCTAACCTTATTAAAAATATTAAAAACTTTTTCAAATTATGAAATTAAAAATATTGAAACCTTTTCATATTATCAATTATTATTTTATACATATTTATAATAACAAAAGGGAAGGCTTTTACTATATCATATTTTCGTTGACAAATATAGAACTGTCATTAAAATTTTAGCATAAACACACTGACAACTTATTCAAAATCCATATTATTAGAACTTTAAAAGAAACAACACGAAGCAAAAAAACCCTACTACCAAAACATACATAACAAAATACCAACACGGTCCCTCAAATATGATCAAACGTGTACATTGAGTGAACTTATGAAACAAGACACACTTTCTCCATCCATCCGAGATTAGTACGTCGCTCGTCGAATGATTCGGCACATCTGTTCCGAAGGTGATGACGCATTGGACACGCTATAATTATAACTTATGTCGCACTTAATACGTGAATATGGACGCTCGTAAAACTTCCCGGGAATTACCACCCTATTTCTCTCTAGAGCTACTCGTATTTTATTCGCAATGATCAATATATATATGTAGGTACACAACATATATAAAACTCTTCCGTTACTGAGTGACTGAATGGTGGACAACGCACAGCTGAAACTACTGAGCGTAGAAAGTTGAAATTTGGTTACAAGATTCCTGAGGAAGTATAGAGGAGCACTAATTGGAAATTCCCTCCGAAAAGGGTAAAAAAGGGGGAAAACTTTTAAATGAAAGATCAGCAATAAAAACTAAATAAAGTCTACGCAGACAAAGTCGCAAGCGGCCGCTACTAACTTATAAAGTAAGAACAGGAAATAGTATAGCCACAAAATGTCGAGAATGTTATTTTTATCGCAACATTATGCCCACGAATAGCGTTGTATTTCTATAATAACTACAATGTTGTAAGCAATACACGAACATAGTCGTTTTTAAAAACCCCTAGTTTTATTACAGCAAGTTAAATGTGCTATGATCAAGTTAGTTTTGTTGAGGTACTCTACTATTACTGAGTAACAGGTAATATTGATGAAAATGAAATGGTGAAGCAAAATTGTGGTTTCTGTTGCGTCAGTCGTGCCCAAACAATGGTTTGTTTGATAAATCATAAAATTTTTGGTATTATTTTAAATTGTGGTGAAAATTTTATTGCCGTGTACATGAAATAAATAAAATAAGCTGCGTTGACTAAATACTAAAGATAAATCACGGCTGTGATTATTATTTTATAGCATAACATTTTGTGGAAATTATTTATGGAGGATATACACAGACTACAGCAATAATCCAGCTATAATTCTCTTTTGCACGAATTATTCTGCATATTTCAGTAAGTTCTCGCAAAACATAATTAGGTCACATCTGTTCATGAATACACATCATCTTATGCATTTCAAGAGCAAGACAAATGAACATACAACTACACAAACACAAGAAGAACGGGGTGCTTAAGTATATAAGCCATCAGTGCAGGTGTGGCCTCTCGTATTGCGTCTGGCAGGCGATTAATGATCTCCACACAGCGTTACTTGTGTACAGTCGAATGCCTTCGGTACACGCTCAGTCGCCTCACATGACACCCCCCCACTAAGGGGTGGGGGTGGCGGATATTCGCAGTCTTGCATCCACACCGCACACCAAATTGACCCGGTATTACGTACTTGAAATATTGATTTGACGATTGCATTTTAATGCTGGGGCCACACTACCGGGAAATGCCATTAATTATCGCGTTAAAGGACGTTAACCGTAGATGTAGCCACGACTTAACGCAATAATTTGACAACGGCATTTACATTGTCGTTTGACATTAGGCGATAACTCAAGTGGCGGTACATCAAAGAGAATAACGCGAGAATTAATGCGATAAAGCGGTCACACTACGCCAGTCAGAGTGCGTCGGGAGCTCGACGGGATCGCACGTGTTTTGTGTTTGCAAATTGCAATACATACTATGGAGTGGAGTAACGAAAAAGTAATTGCGTTTCTGGAGCTTCTGCAAACAGAACCATGTTTGTGGGATCCAAAACTGAAAAGTTACAAGAATCGAGGATCGCAAAGTGATGCTTGGCGTCGACTGATGGAATTACTACCTTTTGAAACAACTATTGAAAAAATTTAAAAAAAGAGGGAAAGCCTAATGGGTTACTAAAGAACCCATTTAAACAAAATTAAAAAATCTTTGAAAGTAAATTTTACGCCGTTTTATCGCCAAACGTCAAATCACGTTGGCCGTATTAAGTGTAGCCACCTACTTTAGCGCGTTAAAAATTATCGCGATAATTACTGCGATAATGGGCATTGGACGTTGGCCGCTAATGTGGCCCCAGCATAACATGCATTTGATGCTGCATTTTTTAGTGTAAGTTGACTACTATTTAGACCAAACATATGGTAATTTATGATGAATATTACTATTGTGTTAACTGAGAAAATTAAAGCTATTTCAAGGAAAACGATAATATTATAATTTTTTGATTAAAACCGCACCATAATGGAGAATGTTACTAGGTATGCCAAATCGCTTTAAATTTTGACACAGTATGGCCTGTATGTATACATATACACTAGTTTTTGTTTTAGTCAAAAATACCGAATAGTTTTGATTTTATAAGCATTCAAAGTTTCGAAAAATATCGAGTCCCGCTAGCAGCCGCGTGAGCGGCTGTGACGTCATACTACATTGCCGCGCCGCGCGGGCCGCGTCCCGCTTAGTATTTTGGTAGTCTTAGTATAGCTTGCGTAGTATTTTGTTGTGTTTTCGTCCGCTTATGTATAAAATAACTTATAATAATAGTAAATACTTTTCGATTAATAAAATGGATAAAGGATTTGAAAAAGGGCAATCGGATAAACTACCTAAAATAAATGAAAAATGGTTGCGAATTATTTTGTGCAACAAATAGAGGTTTTGTTGCCTCCAAAATCCTACTTAATATTATAAATGTGAAAGTTTGTGAGAATGTACATATGTATGTATGTAATCGTATGTACGTAGGTATATACGTATGTATGTATGTATGTACATATGTATGTATGTACGTATGTGTGTACGTACGTATTTATGTATGTACGTATGTGTGTACGTACATACGTATGTATGTACGTATGTGTGTACGTACGTACGTATGTATGTACGTATGTACGTATGTTTGTATATGTATATATGTATGTTTGTATATGTATATATGTACGTACGTATGTATGTATGTATGTAAGTATGTACGGATGTTTCTTACTCTTTCACGCAAATTTGACTGAACCGATTACGATGAAATTTGATAGGTATATAGGTAGCTGAAGACCCAGAATAACACATAGACTACTTTTTATCCCGGAGTTCCGAAGGATCGGGCTTTACGCGGGAAGGGTTTCCATGCGGACGAAGTCGCGGGCCTCTTCTAGTATATTATACATATAAGTACCTAATATGTCAGATATTTACGATCACTGCATATTAGAATGAAACAATTTTTTACCGAAATAATCGCGTACTTATTGATTTTACATTTTTCCTGCCACGGTAAAATCAATGAACTCGCGATCAATCCGGTTAGAAATTGTTTCATTATAAGATGAAGTTATTTATTATTACTTATGTACTTACCCAAATAAAATTAAATTACATTTAGGCACAACATATGATTTCCTAGTATTTGAATTGGACATTTTTAAAAGTATTTAGGAATAATTTCAACGCACCGAGCGCGCGACCGCAAGCGAACTGTGTGAGCCAGACTGAGCAAGTGTAAAGTGACGTCACAGCGTCACCGAGAGCTAGGGTCGTGCGGTTACAACTTGTTTTACTTATAAATCGAAAACTAATTGACGTATCGAAGTAATTCTTTCACCAGTATTTTTTATTTTTAAACGAGCATATGGAGTGCTAAAAATCAAAAATAGGTAACATTCTCCATTGCAGAAATCACTGTCAGTTTTAATTTATCAAAGACGAGCTTGACACCTTCACACCAGAATGGTATCAGACCGCCCGGAGATAGGCTACAGTGGAAATCTATGGGGGAGGCCTTTGCCCAGCAGTGGAACGACCCAGGCTTATAATAATAATAATCTCGTCTCCAAAATAAAAGACTAACTAGTAGTCACTTGCAGTCTGTAATTTTCGCCACAAGTTTAATGAGAACGAATGTCTAACAACAAGAGTTTTGATGTATGTAATTATATCATCTCTAATTCCCAGGATATCAGAATCTTATACAGCAATTTAGACAGATTTTCAAATAACAATGTTATTACGGAAGCTGATGGTTATTGCCAATTGTTAGCGCACCGGAATTGACCTACATGCCTGGTCGTTTGGTTAAACGTGGGAATTTGAAACACTGCCGCAACATACGTTAATAATATAACGAAACAATGAAAGACGCGTGGGTCTTGTATGTCTGAAGATTTGTATGAGATAATAATATCTGGGTCAAATAGTTTAGCGGCATTTTGTAAATTGTATCTCAATTTGTTGATAAGTACTTTAAATTCTAGTATCATGTACCGCGATAGTTTATATATTCAATTGCGTTTAAACTCCTATAAAAATGACAGTGTGAATAGATAAAGTGCCGCTAAATGTACCTTATAAACCGGGCATTAGTAAAATAGTCACAGTTATACGAATTACTTATTAACCTATTCGCCTATTGCGAGTATTACGACTGTAAAATATCTATATCGTTGAAATGATATTCTAATAGCCATTATTATTCAATAACATAAACATGTTATAACTATATGAGAGATATGTTATTACGAATAACTTTATATGAAATACTAGCTTTTACCCGCGACTTCGCCCGCCACCTGAATTTTGCCATGGAAATGCGTCATTTTCCCGGGGTAAAAAGTAGCCTATGTCCTTTCTCGGGTTTCAAAATATCCCCATACTAAATTTAATGCAAATTGGTTCAATAGTTTAGGCGTGATTGAGTCACAGACAGACAGACAGACAGAGATACTTTCACATTTATAATATTAATATATTTAGTACTAGCTGACCCGTGCGGCTCTGCTCGCGTGAATTTCGTACTGTTGCTTATTCGTTTGAGCACGCGAATTGCGAAGCACTACACACCTTCACATAAAAATGCTAACAACTCTTTTGTCATCTAATGGTTATTTACGAAAGGGACCCGAAGAGCACACAATGTGACACAGGCTCAGGCGCGCCTGATTTCCTGTGGTTACCTTCTTTTCCGCTCTCGTCTGTATCCGTACCAGTTTACAGTGTAAAATATAATACTTTATTATACACTGACCATTGCTTACCCGTCTGGATTCAGAATATTATTATAGGTACAGACAGACCTATCTGCGCCGGAGCTCTTCACACGCGTAATAATGTAAGTAGGTATACTTGCGATGATACGTCCGAAACCGCGTAACCCGTTATTATTTTTTATATATCATCCGTTGTTTTTTTTTTAAACTTACGACATAGTCTGTTTCATAGCTATCCAATTTATCACCTTGATGCAACCAATTAATTTGGTTACGTGTTACAAACTACAACGCCATCTGTTAGTTGCGGCGAACAACGACAACAAACGAAATTACTCGATTTGCCATCTAGGATATCCCGATCGCACCGGAACCACGTAAACCAACATTTTTGAGTAATATATCACACACATTTATGTTTGAAAATCTTATAAATGTATAGCCTGTTTCAAAGGTATTTTTTTAACAATAAAGCAATCAAAATAAATTAATTAGTTAATTGGTTTGTATTGGTTGGTGCGAACAGCAGGTATCGATACGGCAGGCACCGCGTTAACTATATGCGAATGTTGTGAAATGGCTTGCAACGCCATCTATGGTCTCTTTAGGGAAACGCAGGTTCAAACGAATTCTACGTATTTTTTTCAATTTTCTAAAAATCTATGAAATTTTATGCGATAAAAAGTATCCCAGTACTTGCTCCACTACATGTTCTATGCATATACCAAATTTCAGTGCATTCTATCCGGTAGTTTTTACGTGATAGCGTAACATACAGACGGAGGACAGACAGACAGACAGATAGACAGAAAAGAAAATTATAAATTGCAGATTCGGTATCAGTATCCGTTACTAAACATCCCCCATTGGTTTTTTTTTAAATAAATTCAATGTACAGAATTGACCTCTCTACAGATTTATTATAAGTATAGATATAGTATAACAGTATATATAGTATGGATATATAATTATCTATCTATAACTGCTAGTTGCGCGCTTCTGTTTGATGATATCCGTAAAATGTTGATAAATAAATTACCTTAACAAGTTTTACAATATTTCGCTATAAAATATGCAAATTCGTAGAGTTAACAAACATCAGATAATATTCAATCATTAAATTCAATTAATTGCCATCAACTATGTTGTTGATAAATGATAAATTCTAAGTTTCAATTCTAACATATTTTGGTACATAAGCTGATATGTGTTGTCAACATAGAATTAAAAGCCGACATTTTAGCAACATAGTAGTTATATTTTATTACCATGATTTAATCGTGAGGAAATATTTTATTCATAGTTTGATTAGTGGTCAACCTAGTGTCACAGTTTCGAGCCACCCGTAAGGCCTTTGACATGGCTTGACGACTGTTATCTTAAGTCACTGAATTCCTGATGTGTGACTGAATAACGTGTGCTCCGAAGCACGAACATGCTCAGCTCTAATGCCACTATGCGGCCACCCATCTATGGATTGACCGCGCCAAGGTTGCTTAACCCACATATCGCTTATCGACCGGTGCATACAACTAGCTACGGCGGCTATTTAGGTACTTAAGCAAATACATGTTGTCAATATAGAACTTTAAGCCGACATTTCAGCAACATAGTAGTTATATTTTATAACCATGTTTTAATCGTGATGAAATGCTAAAAGTTCACAAATAAAATTACAACGTTTAGCCAAAGATGGCAATGACAAAGCTGGCTGTCCGGTTGTACGTACATTTACATATTTAAATGCATTTGAGACGAACACTGAACAGCTGTAGCGCAAGTGCATAGCGCAGGATCATTTGACTAGTTTACACTGAATGCAGAATTACGGCACATGTTGCTATGTATAAGTCCACCTGATTGATGGAATATTTTTTAGGAACTTGCTTTAGCTAGGATATAATCTTTACCATCATAACTTTTAAAACTTCTATGTTTTTATGACTATTATCTTATCACAGGATGCTCGCGTCTACTAATGTAATCTGGGCCAAAACGTAAAGCAAGCCAAAGTAGATGCATGATCTTCCTTCCTATTTCTATATTCTTTATTTTTTTGGTTATATTTTGTGTTAAAGGTGTGAAATCTATTTCTTTGATCTTTAATGGGTCTTTTTGTTTCAATGTTCTACCATAAATGCAGTGCAAATTCACACAGTCCTTGTGGACGTCATAAAACATTTCTAGCCAGCCAATATCCTCTTACAGTCAACCAAGTAGAAGTAAGCTCACTACGGCCAAGTGCACTCACATATTTTCACGTTAAATTTCTCCCAAACATTACACGACCATAAGATAATAAATAATGTATGTAATTACAATGCTGTAAGTGTACGTAAGTGACCAATGGATCGTATCGCCAGGAAGACGAGCTGAACCGTTCAGCTGTGAGCTGGCACGCCATCGAAGCTAAACTGGTTTGATTATCGCTTGCTCATTGACGCGATATCAATCATGTAATCTTAATACTGCAGCGTGATTCTCTACCACTATCAACAACCGGCTAGCTATCGAGATATTTTATATGAAAATCTTATCAGCGCCTCTAGCGGGCGTCGTAGGAACTATTTTTGCAGTACATTTTAAATGTCAAAGTCTCAATACTCGGTACTACTGATAGTAGTGAATCGCGTTTCTAGTCTTCTCCTATTTCATCCTGTCATCCCATTTCTTCTAATGTCAAATATAAAAATAACCTAAAAATGTATGAGTAATCAATTTCATAATTCTTTTATTAACGAGTCAAGGCGAATGTTTGCTGGAAACTATCTCCGATTGCAAATAAATTCCGAAATTATTTACGAAATGATCGATGTTTAATTTGTTGACGTTTGTCTGTGTGGAGAAAGTTGGAATACTACGCTGTGCCTGCTGTATTAGGATAAGGATGGCAATGAAAAGGATCGGAGCTACTTATTTACTTACTCTTCTATGGATTAATCAGCATATCAGCTAGAAGAGCCAATGTGCTGATGAAGAGCCTAACCCTCATGTTTCATAGCCGTAATGCAGATAGCACAAACACATTCATGTCAAATCGTTTACGCTTTAGTCATATTCAGCTGTATGCCTCATTTACAACATAGTAACTGTCCGAGAAAAGCTTAAGTTATCGTTAGTGCACGAAGTTATTACCGTTTCCAACCATAAACAGTAATAACGTAAATTGTTTCTTCTAAATATTTAAATGCCAGTACTAAACCGGATGTTGGCAACCCTGTGGATCTTGGCGCAAATTACACCGTAATGGCGAGCTTCTGCAATCGACTAATAAGAAATGCGGTGTGACGCGAGGTTATCTTGTCTCGCTGGAATTCTTTCATTTTCTCACTTGTCTTATGCAACAAAGATAATTTGCAATTTAGATGCTATAACCGAATTCACGATGCTATTTTTGCACGCAACTTGTAAGGACTTTTGAGGTGTTAAGTCTTTATTAAACCTGTCATAATGAGACGAGAAATAAATTGTATGTACGTTATCCAGTAACTGATGCTACTTATGTAATGAGATTTTTGGTAATAATAAGTTTTTGGTTATGCGGCTATAATTTCGAGATGCAACACGAATTTTGTAATTAGCATGCGTCATATTAATCTGCAAAAACTGAGCTACAGAAGTGAGTTAATTTGGGCAAATGTGTTCAATTTGTTTCGCGGTTTTCGTGATGCAACAATGACGAAACTTTGTTATTTCATAATGCGTAGTGTTTGTTGAATTCGTCACAATGTTGAGTTATTTCCGCACGCAATAACCACCTGGATATTATTATACATTTTTAACATACTGCATTAGTTACCTTTTAAAACATTATATGCATTCTCTCTGATATAACGCAGGTGTGTTACTATGACATACCCATAGAATGGTCATAGATGACGATAGCGGGAAGGCCTTTATGTTCGTGTAATATTTAATGCACGAGTTTGGCACTAAATTACTAGCATAGATAATCATATTTAATGCTTTAATAACATAATTGTACCCAATAAGTTAGTTCCACATAAAACAGTTATTTCCTATTATACTTGGATCACAGTTTATTATTTGCGTGAGAAAATAATTGTATTTTATAATCACTAGGCAAAGGTAACAAGTTCGCGATCGATCGATCGCGAGTTTGACATTTAAAATGTACTGCCAAAATAGTCCTTACGGAGCCCTATAGAGGCGCTAAACAGATTTTCGTGTAAAATTTCTCGATAGCTAGCCGGTTGCCGGTAGTCGATAGTAGTAGAGAATCGAACTACAGAAGACTACATATTCGTAAATCTATTTGTGCAAAGGTAATATGCTAATTCAGCCTATCACTTCAGTAAATCGTGTAGACTGTCTATTGAGCGTGCAGTGTAGAGGGCTGCGGTCAGCTCCGAGTTTCCAGTACATTTTGCAGTGGACCGCATTATTCTCGCTCCATTGGCTCCAAGCTAATACTCTGGAAACTGACAAGTTGCCTGAAAATTCATGAGCTCTTAACGCGATTTTTGGTTCACCCCAACCTTTTTGAAATGTCCTCGGAGGCTCGGGATAATCTGATGTTTGCTGTTTGTTGTTTTAATCATATGGGTACGTGCCTTTTGGGTCTAATCGGTCACTGATAAAGCGCTTTGTAATGATCGTACGACTAAATTTAGACTGTTTAACGTGTTAAAAATAAAGTGATATGTTTTTTGCAATTATATTTGATTATGCTATTATTTAATTTAATAAAGCTGTGTTATATCTGGTTGTTATGTAAGAGGTCTTAATTAATGTCAGATAAAATGTGATTTATTATAAGTTGTTATTACCGTTTAATTGTATTATGAAATCTATTATGATACTGACTAATTAATAACAACGATTTCGAGTGAGTAATTATGTAATAAATAAATCTCGTTTCGGCATAACTTCATCTTCAAAAACGTGTTCCGCCTTTTTTATACTTGAGTCATAGAAAATAGAAAAAATGCTGTGAACTTTAGCAAATATCATTTAGTAGAAAAAACCTAGCTGACCTGATAATGTAGGCAATTTAATTTAATAGTCCATAGTGTTTATAAATGTTAACTTGTTTTTTAACCTCCATTTAAAATCAAAACAGGATATGATCTTCCTCGTCTAGGACCATAATCTTTGAACGCCGTTATGGCATGATTAGGCAACAAATATCCAAAACTTTCGCATTCATTATATTCTACGCACTATAAAGCATATACAGATATTAATTAACACCACGTTACGAAACCGACCTACAATCAATGGCCAACAATAACTGGCCACCTGTTCGAGCGATATAGAGTACTTTCTATCCTTATAATTATGTTGGACAATTAAAGCAGGCCTTAATAATCCAGGGCTCGCCATGGCCGATCCCATAGACCTCTGTAACGGGCCATTATGGGGGAACATAGCCATAATCATAACGGTTACTGGAAGATTCCACCCGGCGCGGTGTAATCGTAGTAAGATGTTAGAACAAGTGGGTGACCGTTCATGAAGTACCGCTCCCCTTGTTAAGATGTGAATGAGAACAAATTATGCCTGTGTTCTCATGAAAGCTTTGCAGTTATATTATGCTTTTACTTGTTTTTTTGAGCCTTTTGTCATCTTCATGACGCACTACAGCATAAAAATATCTATCCTTGGACTCTGATTTGTTCTTAAATTATACCTAAGTTTAACAATACGAAGGTCTATAGAATATACCTATCTATAGAATTATGTTTCAGGTAACCGGTTGAAATATTATTCAACGTATCGAAAATACCCTGATGGAGACTGTATTCAGCAATTTAGGTGACCAGATATTTTAATCAGAGATCTCCTGTCCGTGTTTACGGTTGGCAAACAAACAAGGTTTCCCAATATATCCCGGGTTATGTTAGCATAGAGGGTGCAACACTGAAAAAATCCCCAGTCAGCCAGGACAAGTCAATTTTAACAAGGGTGGGGGTGAAAGCTAGTAACAAAATATTTGTCCGTGCAGTTATAATCCGAGTTTTATTACTGTTCGTATTTATGCGACCCTCTTTTTAATACCACTCATATACAAAAGATATATAACAGACGCACTAGTAGCTACGTAATATTGAGAGTCATCGCGATTTTTATGCATTTATGCTGATAGAGTAGGTCATAGTTGCATACTAAATATTGAAAATCGAGGGCACGGGGTTGGACATTTAATTCGGCTTTTGGCAGTGGTTTATTGTAGAATTATCTGTTCAATTAGGCCACAATAAATCAGCTTAGCCTCTCTTCCAAGCTATGTTGGAGTCGGCTTCAAGTCTCATCGGATGCAGCTGAATACCAGTGTTTTACATGGAGCGAAAACATATGTACACGTTTCCGTTCTAAAATTTAGAATTTAACCCTTTAAAAAATAGAAAGTGTAGTAGAAATAAAATATTATTAAAAAACGTATTCAAAACAATCGATTTAAAACTATGCCTACATTTCCTTACTCAAAACCAGTTTGCATACTAAACAACAACTTATCCGTACCTTAACACTGAAAACGCTGTGCAGAATTAAACTGGCGGCTCGAACAAGTCTTATGTCAGGTGTAAATTACGTACAAATGTACTAAATAGTGACAGACTACGGCTAACTTGCGAACTTTCCCTCACTGCGAGAACCGAGAACGATTCACGTTGGGAAATTAACAGCCGAAATAAACTTGTTTATGAAAGGACATGCTTCATGTTAGTTTCTCGTGTTATAATTGTGTACAATGTTTGAAATGTGATAGTTTGTGTACATAATTTGTTTCAACTATTGTTTTACTCTATCGTACGAAGACTCCTCTACTCAAAAATCTATTATTACGGATTTTATTTGTAGCACGTTGACTCTATGGCTTGTATTTCTAGTAAATTTGCCCCCACTTTAATCATCTTTTCGATGATTAAGATTGCACATTTCAGTTTTGTCGTATTGTTTGATGGCTGGCCAGCAATTTGATATCATTTGATATACGCCAAAAAGAAAATGTAAAGATTTTTGTAACCGTTTTACTGTCACTGACGGCTTTCTGAAATTGCGAATAACTTGATCAATGGACAATCTTAGACGTAGGGGAAAGGGTGTAATCGACAAACCTGCGCACGAGTTGTAATTACAACGTAACACAAAATAGACCAAGTTTAGTAGAAATCTGTGTATTAGTTCTGCTTCTGCAAATGGAAGTGAATAAACCTGTTGTGATTCAATAACTGGTCAGTTATATCATAGAGATGTGGAGACGTGATCCGATAGATGTTGGCTTGTGTATAATTTGATTTGATTCAAGGAAAATGCGAATTTAATTTGCGATTTGCTTTGTTACATAAAACTTTTAGGCGTGTTCACACGATTTAGATTTTTGTGTCATATATTTTAAAATATTTTGAAAATGTAGTCGAAGTTTTACATAAAGTGATTTTATAACTTATCTTGTACGAGACATAGAGTGTCTACACCTAGAATATTAGAATTAATTTTATCTGGGGGCACGGAAGTGCCCCCGCAAGTCGAGCAAAAAAAAAGCGGCACGGCCGTAACATCCTTTTCTCGAAGCAATTCGGGCTATTTTTGACACCCCTATAATTTCGTTGTGGATAAAACAAGAAGCCTGGATTTTCAGCAACTAATTAGTCATTGTATAAACACGGTATATTTAAAATTTCAGTCAATTTGAACCAGTAGTTTAAGAATGACAACTTGTTAAAATTTTGAATTTTGTCACTCACTGATTCACTGACTCACTGACTCACCGATCATCAAAAGTCTAAGGTACTTCTAGCAGACTTAGAAGCTTAAAATTTAGAATACAAATAGGGTTTAGTGTCTTAATCATGGGAAAAATTCAATATTTTCTAATTTCGGTCCAGTTTACTAAATACACCAACTGCAACAATAACTTTGTAATCCCATATAAATGTATAAGATTACAAGGTTACATTTGCAGTTAATGAATTATTATTACAGTAGAAAATAAAATAAATAGGTGTAAATAGGTACCTACTATATGAGACATAACTTATAGGGTGGATAAGGGTGTTTAGCCCATGAGACTGAACAACATTCCCATAGGAAAATATGTAGAATTATGAAAAGAAAAGTCTTTCCATACAAATCGGACTTATGTTCGCTCTACAAAAAGAAGTGAGATGCCATCAAAAACATACTGTAAAAACCTCAAGTCTCGCCGTAAAAAGTTGTGAGATCTATATAATACCAAGTCGATTAATCTATTTAGTCTCTACTTAAAGGACCTTCTGTCTTAAGTTATTACGTATGTTATTATCAAACCAATTTTTAAAAAAATACCTTTAAAACAAATAGATCGACTTGGTCATCGCAAGAAAACACAAATTCGCCATTAACATTTCAGGAGCATTAACTTCTCGTCGTGCTGTGTAGTGTGATACATACTAATAATTAAATTATGCGATGGCCAGGTCGGTCTATTTGTTTTAAAGGTATTTTTTTAAAAATTGGTTTGATAATAACATACGTAATAACTTAAGACAGAAGGTCCTTTAAGTAGAGACTAAATAGATTAATCGACTTGGTATTATATAGATCTCACAACTTTTTACGGCGAGACTTGAGGTTTTTACAGTATGTTTTTGATGGCATTGATTTTTCCAGTTTTATAATCTATTTTTTTCTATATTTAGTCAGCAAAGTCAAGATATTTAAATTAGATTTCAATTGAAGGTCAATGCAACCTGTCTGCACAACGAAACTCAAAGATAGTCGTTCATATATAAAGTGCTAGAAATCTAGCTCAGTTTAGATCTGCCTGTATTCTGTAACCGTGACTAATGAACGCAGTCGACCGTTCAGTACAGATCTAAGTATCTAATATCTAGTCATAATACAGTGTTTAATTGAAGAAAATGTTTGTTTATTTGCTTGTACGCTATCTTTTATTAACATAAACCTCTCCTTTCTCGAAAATTACTACTTTTGGAGCTAACTGAAGACATTTTAGCCGACTAATTTTACTTTCAATGTCTACAAAAATCACAAATTTTTCTACAGATGAATTTGAAACTACAGTGTATCTAATGTTGTGTCACACCCTGTTTTGCTTCTAGATTATTTATTTTTTTACTTAACAGTAGGAAAAATCACAAGTTTTACTTAAAAGTTGGTCAAAGTACGTAACCAGACGTTTATTAATAAACCATAATACTTGTAGCCGCGACAAGTCGAGAGAAAGAGAAAGCTCCCGGTCGATCGATCATTCGGCCACGAGGTGTTACGTCACGTGATGCGTACGCACAGCTGTACTGTTACGACTCTTCGATTTGGCCGTGAAGGTAACCGATTAGTCGTGAGAATATTTACCTCGATTGTCAGATTTTACATAGTTTTTAATCCAGTCATGGTATTGACCTAGAAATTTATAGTTTGATCATTTCGAACTCTCCATTACTGTTTTATGTCGTGAGTAATTCGTTTTACATGAAGTACTTGTACAGAATCATTGTAGAGTTAACCAATAAACAGTATAAGTATCTTTTGTAATCGAGTTTTCCAAATCGGACAATAGATTTGACCACAAACGGTTCAGTAGTTTTGATAAATATCTAAAGGCAAGTAAACAAACGGATACAAATTGTGTCTGTTTTGTTTTATTGTAGTTGTTGTAAGAACACAAGTCTTGTAGCTGTGGTTGTAAATAATAGTACATGACATAATGTTTACTTCATAGAGTTCATAGAATATTGTACACTAGCTGACCCGCGCAACTTCGCTTGCGTCCCATAAGAGAGAATGTGTCATAATTTCCCCCGTTTTGGTAACATTTCTCGTTGCTACTCTGCTCCTATTGGTCGTAGCGTGATGATATATAGTCTATAACCCTCCTCAATAAATAGGCTGTCTAGTATTGAAATAATTTTTCAGTACTGAAAGTAGTTCCTGAGATTAGCGCGTTCAAACAAACAAACAAACAAACAAACAAACAAACAAACAAACTCTTCAGCTTTATAATATTAGTATAGATAACAATGAAATACCGTGCCTGAGCGAGTTTGACTAGAATGAACTGTATAGACCAGCCATCGATTACAAAATGATAAAAATCCGACACTCGGGTCTTTAATAAGGTGGTTCCGTACATATTTTTTTTTAATTTTTGTTTCTTAGTGCCTTATTTTGAATGTCTAAGTATGTTTAGAAATACAAAAAATTGTTATACAATATCGTGTTATAAAACGTATAAAATGATTTCCGGCCTATAAGTCTGAATAAATTATTAATATGATACCATTTACGTATATGATTAAAAATAAAAAATAATTCTGTTGGATCAAGCCACTTATATTCCTTATTAGTATACAATTGGAAAATAATCGCGGCAGTATATTTTCCACTGTTATCTGTCAATTTATGGCGTCGTTGTAATGTGAGTAAAGAACACTAGCGTGTTGCCCATAAAGTCTTCTGACATTAAGCTTTACTGATTTTTAAAACATTCATTAAGGTCTAAAGGGTACTTGTTTCATATAATAGTACAGTACAATGAGAAAGTCGGACCAGTTCTTGTTTGTTGTCTACAAACGTCCATTGCCGCTGTACGATCGTAACTTATCATTTCCTTTACAAAATGTCAGCATTGTTTACAATTTCACGGAAATGTTACAAACGTGAAGGTTAACATATTTATTTTTTATTTCCAGCCTATTGTTATTGAACCTGCTACATACCGATAAAACTATGTCAAAGTAATTGCAATCATGGCAAACTGGTGCGCGAAATTCCGAACGAATGACGGCAAAAGGTTTTTTTTAAACAGCTACGGAATTCTAATTTGAAGTGAACTGAATTCTGCATTTTTTGTAAAATATCTTTGGAGTATTAGGTAACTATTTCTTTCGTGCTGAGTTTTTGTACGAGCGGTATCTAAACAATGCGGTCTGTCTCGTTGGCCTACGCGAATTCTACTGATAATGCATACCAGTCGTGAAGGCTTTAGGCTGAGGTCGTTACTTTCTGCAGTTCCTTACTGTCAAAAGTAATTGTATTATTCAAACGTGTGTTCCTGCATTTATTAATTAATTTCGATTTAGAATTATTCTTGTCGTACTTGATATTAATGTGTAGGAATAGGCAGCATGCATATGCATGTGACGCACTCTTAAAAAGTGTTCTACTTTATCTATAACTAGCTGACCCGCACAACTTCGCTTGCGTCACATAAGATAATGGATGAAACTTTTCCCATACTTTTAACATTTTTTACTGGTATTCTGCTCCTATTGGTCGTAGCGTGATGATATATAGCCTATAGCCTTCCTCGATAATTGGGCTATCTAACAGTGAAATAATTTTTCAAATCGTACCAGTAGTTCCTGAGATTAGCGCGTTCAAACAAACAAACAATCAAACAAACAAACTCTTCAGCTTTATAATATTAGTATAGATTAGTAGTATTTAATGTCAATCGCAATTTAATTTTAAACAGGAAGTACAATATTATTTACAGCTGAAAGCTAAGTGTGCATATTATTAATAGTCTAGATTTCTTACCTTGAAAAATATGCCCAGATAGTATTTCTTCTCTCCGGATTTCAGTAGAGGCATTGTCCACCGCGTCACTCCGAGTTCATCGTCGTTACAGCTCGAACATTCTGTCAACAAAACAACACATGTCAAAAACAATAAACATAACCTACAAAGGTCAATGTCATACGAAATCAATTTACGCGCCTAAATTGAAAAACGAAAATCGATCAAAATTTTATTAATAACTTAATTAATAATTTTCAAAATCACGATCGCCATTTTACGTAAATGACGACAAATGACCCAAATCCAATCAAATGGATTCTAAATTCGAAATCCAATCAGTGTAATCCGTTACGTGACAGATGTGTATCAACCATAGGCAATTATGCCAAAAGGAATTGGGTCACGAAATAAACGTTTTAAAAAAAATATTAATAAGCCTCCGAGGTTAATAGATTTACATAAAAATTGGATGATTAAAGGATGAACTGTCTTAATTAAAAGTTTAAGAAATAATTCTAAATTATTACAGATAATTTAGTCTAATAATGAATGAGTTAATCAGAAGAAATTTGAAGTTTTGATTGATTAGGTCCTTTCATGAACAATTAAAAATGACAAGTTTAAATCATTATCTTTTTAATTTCTTCATCAAAAAATGTTATGCTTGTTTTTATTTTCAAACCAATTTTTTGCATTCTGATGCCATTTCTGATTGCCCAATGCGCTTTTTTGAGATCGTTATTTATTTGGTCATCGGAAATTCCTAATGTAATAAGGGCCCCATCACACCATATAGGACTCATACATCCATATAAAGAAACTGGTCGGTACAATGACGAACAATTGGGTGAAAAGTTATGTAATATACTATCTGAGTAATGAGGTAGAATGCAGTTTGTTTTACGAAAACGTTTTGTAGGAAAAAGCGTATCTGTTTCGCCTGTTGTGTAAGTCGAAGATACGATGAACGTAATAATATAGTCGATGTTTAGCACGCAACTGCAAAATACACCCATCATCCCAATGAAATTGCTTTGAAAGGCAACGGAGGTAGTTCGGTAATTTTTAATAAAAGCTTCACAACTCATCATATGGAAGATAATCGATATGATGCTCGAAGGTATGTTATTATGTATCATTGTAAACTGAAGAACCAATAAAGTGTAATTATCAATTGGTCAGGTTAAATAAATTCGCCCATAAGGCAAGTCAGAGGTCACCTGCAAAATTTATGTAGGTTTAAAATTGCTTTTCGCAGCAACCTTTGATCGATTAGTCAAGACCAGAAGGCCTCCTCTTCGTTTAACCTAACTAATTTCCTAAGTCATTATGGCAAAGAATTGAGAGTCAGTATTACCACCGAGGCTATGGAGATAATAACGCATTTAAAAATAAAATATAATTTAGAGAATGATGCCAGTGTCTTGAAAAAAAATATATTTACAAAGAATACGAAGTGCCTGGTTTATATCCTGTGGTGTGCTACCTCGGGTTCGAATGTGCAACCACTTGCGTGGGAGGTACCAACTTTACCACTCGGCTACCTACTTGATATGTTTAAAAAATGTTCACCTTTACTTTTGTATAGCTCTCATCGATGCACACAAACGCACCATAGTTATAAATTATACTGGTTGTCTCAGTTACCTAATTAATTTATAAACTGCATAGCAATTCATATTAAAAATTAGCAGATTCTCGAAGATTTCGCAAGCAACCGGTTTCATCAAATCATTGAATTAACCGGTGTTAGGCTGACCAAGAAACATTGTAATTTATACGGTAAATTTGATTTAGCAACTTTAAGCAATATGATTACAGGTGATCTTGATGCATTCTTTGCATTATTTTGCACATCTTTTATATATTTTTGGTATAAAACGCAGCTAGTAGAATGTTAAAGGCTGCTATGATTAGTATTTTAAATTCCTAGAGTCTTTGTTTCGGATGACATGTATGAATTTCTTAGATTGCCTAACGCTGTTCTCGCTGTGATCGCAGGCTGACAGGGAAAAAGGGATATTCGTGTTAATTTCTGCATATTAAAAGATAAAAATGTTTATAACATTCAAATAGACGTAAATTTTAAAAGTTATTATGTACTTTTGTGATCGTGTTAAAAATGTTTAGGACAACTTTGACGCAACTTTTATTTGAAGTAAAGTTTATTTTGTTATATTTATAAAGTTTGAAGTACAGGCTCTTTCTACCAGCAAATAGTCAAGAGATTGTGAAATCTTAAATGGGGACTAAACCGTGTACTATCTCAGTAGGAAGTTATAATATATGTTAGCAGATACTGAGTTAAAGCAATCATAGTTGGTGTCGTTTAATCATACATGAGTAATAGCTTTGAGGTGTAGAGATGAATGTTTTCAATCTTGGAGATGCACCCACTAGTCAATTTACTAAATGTTACGAGAAAATTATTAGTTTACTTGTTTACTTTATATATTCATCGTAAAAAAGGTGGGTCTCTTAAATACCTTCTAAGTGAAGCTGTAGAGTTCGTGGCATTATAACAAGTGTACTAAAATATATAGTAACTAAAATAATCAACTAAATACTACCAATTCAGCTGTTAATCTATGTGGGAATGTAGCTTCTTGCTGCCAGTGAAAAACAACCGACCTTTGCGTGGACAATCTCAGTCGTTTAATACTTATCGAAGTTGACGACGAAACGTTTGCAAATACGCACGTCGCACATGCATGTATTATTCTTCTAAATGACATTTAATCAATCGATCATATTCGGAACATTAGGAAACGAAAGGTCAATGATGTATCTCGTTACAAAATGATTTTGACTATTGACTAAACTTTTAAAACCGCAAACGCTATTGGGATATGCAAACCTATCATTTTGTGTCGATAGTTTAAGCTAGAGTTAATTTATTAGGATTCCGTACCGAAACGTTCTCCTCTATTTGTCTGTCTCCCTGTCTGTATGTCTATCTCCAGGCTGTATCTTCTATCTATAAACCGTGATAGCTAGAAAGCTGAAATTTTCACAAATGATGTATTTCCGTTGCGCTTTAACAACAAATACTAAATATTAAATATACCTATTTTAAGGCGGTTCCCCATACAATAAAAGTATTTTTTTCGTATTTTTTTGGTACGGAACTCTTCGCGAGCGAGTCCAACTCGTACTTGGTTTGTTTTAAAATGTTGACGCATCTTCGTATAGTGAGCCACAAATCTTACGCAAGTATGAGTGTGTCAATCTGTGACACACAGGGTGTTTTAATCGCATGGCATTGAATTAAGGATTATTCAATCAAGACATTGAAAATTTTCGTGTAGGCTGCGTTCTTACTTTCGCTTTTGTACATTAAGTACGTAGTAAAATTTACGAAACTTATTATTGCAAAGCTTTAACTGTGAAATGTTATTTGTTAAATACATCGTTATGCTTTTAAAATTGGACACATAAAGCCTTTTTCATAGCTTGTGAATGCAAATGACTGTAACAGCAACGGCAACAAAAATCTTAGTTACCTATGTGAAATCATTTATTAAGAGTTGTATATTTTTCTGTTATTTTTTTTTGTCATCCCGTACATAAACACCTAAATATCTAACAATATTACAGTGGTTCTACAATTAACTTTACCTCTAACTTAATATAAATTTCGACACAATTTCTACAAAACGTTTTTTACTTCTTGAACATCGAAGTATGCAAGGCATATCAATCAGCAGTGAATTCACAATTTGAGGACATTACACAATAAAAAATCACAAGTATTCTTTACTTTTTACGAGCATACATGGAATATTTAGTTTTACAAACAATGATGGCCCAATGACAAATATTTCACTTTAAAATTCCCACACGACCGTGATGGAATTTTGATACAACGTCATCGAATTTAAAATATACGGATCTCTGCGTTTTAAAAACATATTGTTATGACTTTATGAGTAACATACCAATTATGGATAATGTTTATGGTCACACCACACGTAAGTAGATATTACCTAAATAGTCATTTCCTATCATTAAGATCGTAAAAGGTTATGTCTTTATTAAATCACAATGTATTGATGACTAGCATAAAATAATAGCTGAAAGTTATGACTTAAAACCTAATTTAAAGGTTTTTTGATGCTTAGAGAAAAGCCTTCTATTGTTTGTCACTTTTCAGCTGAAAACTTGTACATATGCACAAATTAACACACGTAAACTGAATTGGCTAACCTCTTGATCACTTAAACATTGACAAGTTGTATTCATAGAATTTTCGCAGCCATTTTCAGACTTCAAGAAGAAACTTAGTGTTACGGAATCTTTTTAAATAAGTTTTCTTAGACATAAATGTAGTAGTATAGTGTAGTCCAAATTTAGTATAGAGCCTAGCAGGATTTGCTTCTGCCGGAGGTACACAATTCAAAACAGCAATGACCCACAGACTTATTCAGCCGACGCCGACGGTGGCCTATTTAATAGAGTTACTTTTATTAGAAGTATATAGAATTGCTAACTATTTAACTGATTACCTAATCATTATTTAGAATGATCGCACAAGCTTAGGCTCTCGGCAGAATAGATAGCATACAGGCATACATAACACCGTCTTCCCATAACGCCACTCGGTACGATCATAACAAACTTCATTCATTCAACTTGTCATACAGGATATAAATATATAATTATAGTATATAAATTACCTGTTTTCCCCAGTCCATTGCCAAGAGTGTTCTGATAGCTGACGGTGGTGGAACTGCCAATCCAGCTCACCAGTATCATGAACACGCACAATACTTTGTACCACATGGTTACTTGGTTTCACTGAGACACTTGCTTCAACACTACGCGATTGCGTTTACTTCATATACTAGGCGTAGTTGCCGGACCCGCTTGCCCTAATGAGGTGACGAGACGCTTAATGAGATGTAGGGTAAAGTCGCCTGTTATTGATAGTGGTAATCGTTTGAGAACGTGCTAGATCATTTTTACGTAAATACGTTGATATAATTTAAAGAAAAAATATATTGGAAATGTAAATAGCACAGACTTTTGTAGTTCCGGATATATTTGTTATGAACTTTTACAGCCTGCTAGCGAAAACCGTTTTTCCGTAACTTTTTTATCTGTTTCTTTCCCAATATAAGAAATATTTTTTTTGGTCAAAGAATTAGCATTGCCATCCAACGTGGCAATGCTGCCAGCATTCTGGGTACGTTACCAGTCGACGATGGTGAGGAGAAATTCTACGACGCGTGACGCACTCCTTTTGTATCCATATTTTATATTGTAAATATTATTGTATAATTGTAAATATTTTGTTATTTTTAATTATTTCTAGTTTAGTTTAGTTGTTAAAAATATCAAATTGTAATATATCTTCTATTATATATGTATTAATTGAAACTGTAAATAAAAGTTAAAAGGCATAAAAAGAAAATAACATTACAATAAATCTAATTGAGGTATTTTTATAGATTGAATTAACAGACTTCAAATAGCACATGTTCTCTAGAATATGATTAAATGATTTGAATGTGAATAAAAATTGATTTTAAAATTATTTCGGTTTAAAATCGTACATTTATATGACCTGATAATATTGTCACATATTCCTCAATCCGTAATAGCAACTATCAATAACAGGACACTGTACCCTACAAAACGTAGATGAAATGCCTTCCGCCAACAACTCGGTCAGCGGCACATTCGAATAAGTCGCTACAAAAATATGGTCAAGAATGTACCAAGTAATATCGTTATCTAACGATTAGAAATTAATTATGTATGTATTAGTTTCCGGTAGGCTGGCCGGTATGTGGGGCTTCGTGCGCATTATCTATTAGATAGTGTTTAGCGATGAATGAGATTTGAACATTGATTTTGTACATAAAAAAAGAATTTTGCAAATTAGTCCAGCCGTTTAGAAGTGATCGCTGAACATACATAAAAAAACGCGACGAATTGAAAACCTCCTCCTTTTTTGTAGTCGGTTAAAAATGAGTTTGATAGAGTCTATCGTCTACATCATCATCATCATCAAAGATGGGCACAGGCCAATGACGAAGACGATGATGAAAGTGTAAACGCCAGTCACCGACTCTCCGACTTATTGTCAACGATTTGATGTGATGTGGGAGCCCATTTTTTTTAAAATGTCGGCGCCTTGTGAACTACCTTTAAAATAAATCCGCCAACATCAAGTCGACATGCGTCGGTAGGTCGGCAATTTTTGTGTGTTCTTTAGTTAAACTCGATTCCATCTATAAGTGCAAAAGTAAAAGTGAAAATGAAATCGAAAGGAAGTCTGTGTGTTACAGGTTCTCAGCTAAATCGATTTAGAATTTGGTGGTATTACAGACTTTTAACTAGGCGAGGCCAGAATTATTCTTTAAGAAGAGTTGATGCGAGTAGAATCGCGTGCCGAAGATAGTTTTTTACTAAAATGTTTTTGTCCTAGATATATATTTGTAAAAATATAAGATGATTTTCTATGACCTTGTCAATAACGATACTCTTTAATGCATATTTTAAAAATCGATTTACCTTCGTCAATATCTTATGTTTCTTTTTAACACAAAATATGCAGGTGTAATTACCAAATTAAAGTCAATCAAGGGTATATTTTACAAGGTACTATGTAAACTTTATTTTATCTATTTGTACAAGGTGCCTTCTTTATTGGAGTATTTCAAAAATACAGTTCGAGAAGCATTTTACAAAAAATGTTTTACAAAAACCCATTTTTTGTGTGTTTTTTTATTACAAAAAAACCCACACCCTTCATCGAAATATATGCTATTATCCCGCCTAATTATCCAAATGAATTTAGCAGTTTTGTCATCAAAGAATATATGATACAAGCACGCATGCACACTTTCGTGTGAAAACCAAACCCTCTGTACATTACACCTCTGTCGGCTTGTACTTTACACAGTTTTGTAATTATGACACTTCATTACTTAATAACACTTTTATTACTAAAACCATAAGAACTTTCGTTATGGTTGTACAAGAACCGGTTACTTTATGAGCTATTGACAAAGACTTAACGCAGAATAAGCTGTACTCAATAATTGTTTGCTAACTTAAACGATTTCCTTTAACACATATACTTTCTCTTTAAAGAAAAGTGATTTATGCGTATTCACCTCTGTCCCCTATGTTTAAAGGGCTTTTTAGTCTTGTTTTTAAGCTAGTTAGTTTAGGTCTGTGTTACCTTAGATATATGAAGTAATTTAGTAGCTAAACCATTGTTTCTTTGATGAACTACATTTTATTTTTAGATATATAGGCAGAGTTTTTGACTTAAGAGATAAGAAGCGAGTTTTATCGCGATGATAGTGTGTGTTAATTATTATTTTAAAGTAAGTAATGTAATATTAAATACCTTTCAAGTTTTTAAAGGTTACGGATTTCCCATAACCATTAATGAAGATAAATTTAGACAAGTTAGTTATGAGTTTATGACCACCTTCAATAATTATGAAAAGTGCATCTTGAATATATATTTCACTGCTCATAGGTCATTAGGTCTAAGTGATCGGTAGTTCAAGGATTTGAGGTTAAGATCGTCGTAAATTACTTTTACGACTATTAGTAATATACTTTGAGATAGATTATCTTACACTAACTATGTTCAATTAATAGTTATTATGTTCAAATAAAAATAAGTTACGACGTATCTAGAAAAAGGCTTCTAAAAAGTGGTAACCTTCTGAAATACAATATTTAAATTCTTTTTATTCATAATTTCTGTACTAATCTATTAAAATATATGTATATACTTTGTTATTTACCTATCCCTATCGAAAAAACGCGTGAATGTATGTATGTATATTATGTTCTATATTGGGAATAGTACCACGATAAAGGTACTCTAAGAAGATTGCGTACAACATTCCTAGGTTAGAAACCAGCGATTGCCTAGCTAACATGATAGATTAGCGCGGATCTATCGCTCGCCAGATGCAACACATAATCAGAATCTAACAGCGCTCGCGTGTGCCACTTCACGATATGATTATTTTCGTTGCATTGTGCAAGTAAACATTGCAAACAAAAACTTTATGTAACCACAATTATGCGTATTATGTTTAAAACATAATTTGTGAAACTTTTGTGTAAGAAAAACAAGGTCTTTTGTAATTAGTAATTCTCTTGTTTCCTAATATACTGAGGTGATTTGAGTATGTAATGTTATAATGCCTATAAGTGATGAAATCACATCTGCTTATAAATTTTATGCTGAAAGTGAACCGGCCATTTTTTGTGAAAGAACTTAGTTCAAATGTCACAAAGAAGCCATCTATACGTCTCACTAATCAATTATTGCAGCTAATTCTAAGAATGTCCGCCCTAGGTATATTCTTTATTCATTTTATTCTAATTTGCAGATAAACTTGCAAAAAATGTAAAGGATATCAAGTTTATAAATAAATATTTGTCATTTTGTTACGTATAATTAATTCATTAGGTTTTTTTGTTAGAAGCCTATCATCTTGGCCTTGCCCCTCCCATACAAAATGGGACCGTGGACCCGTGCCCTGCAGTAGACCTTAATTAATTTAATGGAATGCGTTCTTTGATATAAAGTAGCAAAATATTATGTAACGAAGGAAATCTTGTTAATAAATTAGTCTGTGACCATAAGAACAACCTTCTGATGCGTTGACAACGTGAATTAATGTGATTTAATGTAATTCTTTAACGTTTTTAATGTTGGTTTTATTCTAATTGTGTAAATGTCATAATATTGTGCTCAGACGAGTTTTTATACTTCCGCGTTTTAGCCTCCAGTTTTATTTTATTTATTTATTTTGTACCATTTATTTAAAACAAGTCCCATTATATTTAAATGTCTTAAAGGAATGCACCTTAATTTGTTTAACGTCCGTTATATTGATTTTATTGCCAAGATTAGAATTTTTATATAAAAAATTGACTTAGCACGTCAACTGTTGCAGTCTAAACCATATAACCTCACGTGTCATGTTCAACACCGTTTAATTACGTGACCCTTTGTCTATAAGGATTTAAATTAAAATATCGGTACAAAACCTTAGTATTTAAATCAGTAGCATTAAGACTTTAGTTCCAAAAGTCAGACACGAATCTTAGTTAGTAACGAATCGACATTGTGAACTTCAAATGTAAAAGTTATGACCTTATGACAGTGCGATTAAAAAAAAATTGAAGACGGATACAAAATGTCACCTTTCTAAAGGTTGATTGAATAATAAAACACCTATGCCTTTTTTTCATTTTGCATTCCATAAATTATTATTACATAGTCTTAAAACTTGTATGCAATATTAAATGTCCTTTATATCTCACTAGCTGACCCGCGCAACTTCGCTTGCGTCACATAAGAGAGAATGGGTCAGAATTTTCCGTGTTTTTGTAACACTTTTTACTGTTACCTACTCTGATCCTATTGGTCGTAGCGTGATGATATAAAATATGCTTTTTTTCACGAAAAATATTCTCAAAATTATTTATATCTCTTAGTATAACGAAGTCGCGCTAAGGCATATCCGCCATTAAAACAGTTGCCATGGCAACGGAATTTTGTTAATTCAATGTCATTATAATATTGATTTTTCGCGACTTCGTTGAATTTTCCCGGGAAATGCGTCATTTTCCCGGGGTAAAAAGTAGCCTATGTCCTTTCTCGGGTATCAATATATCTCCATACCAAATTTCATGCAAATTGGTTCAGTAGTTTAGACGTGATTGAGTAGCAGACAGACAGACAGACAGACAGACAGACAGACAGAGCTACTTTCGCATTTATAATATTAGTATGGATTATTCGTTCTTCGATCTGATTGGAGTCGAATTACGATATCGTATTGCGAATATGAGTTTAAGTATACGCATAAATTGTCACTTACTGTGGCGTGTATTACTTTTGAATTTATCTGAAGTATATTGAGAACAATTATACAGTTTTATTTATTGCATTTACAAGGAAACGAATGTTCATTATAGTTTTAAAAGTTTACAAATTGTACCTGCGATTGGCGACGAATAAGGTGTGGCTTAAATGTATAATTTAGTAGCTTGTTAAAGAGTGTTTAGGTCATTGTGTCAAAAGAAACATCTATCATGTATATGAGAGTCTAAAAGAGTATTGCAATTAGTGTATCTATGCTTAGTATATAAAATATGTACTACGATAAAATTATGTAATATCAAAGGATGTATATTATGCATATATTAATATGATACAAAATTGAATCAAGATCTGAACATTAGAAACTTGATATTTAAGTCTTAAATCTATACTTGGACATTGAAATGTGATGTTCCGTTTAACATTTAGAATTTTATTACATGCTTAGTTTAATACCTACATTGAAAATTAATTATAATATTTAAGTTACATGACAATCCCATTAGCAGGCATGGGCTACCTTTAAGTACAGAAGGAGTTAGGCCTATGAACACCAATGAGAAATATACTCGTTCGTATTTCATAAAAATTCCTCGTTAAAAAATAATGTAGTTTGCTTATCCTGTATCGGCTTATCGCCTTTATAATTATAGCGAAAAATAATTACTAGCATGAAGCAACATCCTATTCATAATAAATATCTTCCGATACAGGTGTTACAATATTACGTGTATTGGCAATTTAACACGTAGCGGTCGAGCCTCGTCCGGCTAGATTTCGTAGGATATAAGCATTTCCCTTGCTCATCCGTAGCCGTCGTGAAACTGAGTGGAAACTAAATTATTACTCATGATAGAACACCAAACCGGTTCCAACATTTGCTCACTTCACATATTGCAATATAACATGAATATAAAATACTTTAAATATGTTCTTAATTTGAGACTGTGTCAATAAAATTAAGAAATATCCGAAGTAAATAATCCTTAAAAAGACTCCTTTGTCCGAGTTTAAATAAAAAAGATATTAAATACCAGCCTATCCACTTTTTGAATAATTAAATGAAGGAAATATAATAAAATATATGTAGACGATATAATATTATAAAACCCAAATGATGGATGAGCTTACACAGTGGAAAACAATCACGCACACACTGACACCTCATTAGCTAGCGGCGACTAAGTACGGTAAGTATACGGTTATTTATAAAGTCGTACGAGAGTTAGGGCGATATGCGCGCGCGCACCAACGCATGCGCTCTCCGCGATCGTGCCGGTTCTACTAAGGCGGCCAACAATGATAAAATAAGCGAAGCCTTTATGCAACCTTCGGATTGAAAGCCGCATTTTTGTGGTCAAGCGCGATCTAACGAAGATGGCGCAAACATTCACAGTGAAGTTTTCATTTGACCTTTGGAAGGTTTATGTTTTTGAAGGCTTATGTAACCCTCAACGTGTTTGATGTACCGGGAGTGTAGGTCGCCGTAACAGCTGAGCTTTGTGTGGAAATACAAACGATTGTTAGTTGTTAGAAGGTATGTGGATAGTGGTATGTGATAACATCGTACATGCGTGTTAATAGCTTATAAAACATCATTTTTCTTATACGACCTTTTTCCTGAACTTTCGATCTTTGGAAACATTAATAAACTAATGGTAAATATACGTAGAAAATACATTAAAATGTGCTACGCGGATATTGAAATCTCAAAGTAGGGATTGTAAAATGTAGTGACATATAAAATATTGCTATGACATCATCTATGGCCTATCAAACTGATGATCTAATAGTGCAGTGTGTGAATGTGATGGGACATTGGGAGTCCATTAATTATTACAGGTCATTAATTATCTCGAAAGCTTTTTTATATGTCAATGTAAATTGTGCGTAGAGCTCTTTCATAGTAAAACATTCCTCATTTCGTCTGTTGAATGAATTACGTTGATTCGCTCGTCGTTAGATTTTTTAATAAAAATTAGTAGAATGTCGGAAAATATTTTTATAGTGCAAAATTTGACATTTAAGTTATGGTTTATTTAAATCAAGAAACCTCGGCAAGTAAAAAAAAATATCTTGAATGCTCAGCATGCGCTACATTGTATACTGTTTTCCCTGAAGCCGTAAAAAGATATCTTAAAACTGTCTTATCCCAGGTCTTTGTTACTGTTAGAGTTTCCGATACTTATTTAACGACAGCGCAAGCACACATTTTGATATGACTCATACAATTTTACATTCACCAATTTTATCTACCTTCCAGTAAAATAAAAACAAACACACATAACAGCTAAATGATATTAATCAGAATTGAATGGAAAGCAAGATTAAAAATGTCAATTATACAGCCTATTATTACAATCTATTCAATTCCTTAACTTGTGTTATTATTAGGTCGGGGAAAAAGTATTTTCAAATTATAGTATGTATGAAGAATTGTCAAGTCAAGAATCACAAATGAGTACACGGTTCATTAGGTTTCTTTCAGTGAGGTACCCAAATATCGAGCTTTTTTGTGTAGAGAAAAGATTTTATTACAAGTTCGAATACATACTATAATGCGAAAAGACTTTTTCTCCGACCTAATATACCACCCTGGTAGATAATTCCTAGCCGTCCAGTCAGAATTACAAATGACTACGTATATTCCAATGTCGTTAACTCATAAAGGGCAAGGTTTCTCGTCCAAAGACCTAGGCTCAAACCAACTGCCTTTGTAAAGAGTTAATCCATGACAGTTTTTTTACTATTTGTACGATTGACGCAAAAGCAGGTACAGGCGCAAGCAAAGATATGTGTACATTGTCACATATTTTACAATCGTATTTTTGTATAAAAATGTAAATTTGAATATTAAGTTTAAGTATTGATTGACTAAAAGATTCAACAATTAATACACAGTGGTTGTGAAATAACTTCAAACTTAATAAACAATAGTAATTCTACCATTTTCTTTGATAATCCCAACCCGTACTTGGCCAGCGTGGTGGACTCAAGGGCTAACTCCTTCCTCATTATGCGAGGAACCTTGCCCAGCATGATCCAGTGACAATAATGGGTAAAATTTATTTATTTGACAAAATGCTGTTGAAAATGTGTCCGAGTGTGTTTTTGCTTTTGATTGTACAAAGGTAAAGCCAATTTATTGTTCGTTCGAACTAGACGGTTGAACAAACTGTTTTGTAAAGGAGTTTTAAATGGTTACCGGATGAAGAATTGATCTCATTCAGATGTTTGATAAGTTTTTGTGATGACTACGCAGGTTTTATTAATACATTTCATTATTATTACGCCCGTCAAATAGTGTATTAAGACTACTATGGTTCATACTTAAATAGTCCACCATAACAAAGAATTGTGGCGTATCTAGGCATCTTTTTCTCTTAAAAAGATGCTGCAAAGGGGATTTGACGAATGTTTTCAAAACCAGCCTGTCTCACGTCAACTCTTCTTGGTAATGAATCAGTAATATATCATATTCAGTTGACATGAATCATATGGGTAATGTCGAGGAGTTGCCGTCTGAAGGCTTTTAAAGGGTTTACAAACCAAAAAACGTCTTAAGCTAGTTATTTATAGAGAATGACCGCATGATCTGAAGTGCTTCAATTCGGATTTTGTAGTCAGGGTTGCTTACGTTTATAAGTTTATTCCATAGTCGACTTGCTCGTGTATAAATACAATTTGAAGAATCGTACCATGTAACAGAAGTTCAACCAAATTCTGTTCAACTGTTTTGATCCAGTGACAATTTTACGAGCACCAAACATATTAAGCATACGTCACGTCATCGTATCACTTATAGAAGTCACGGAGGGACATAGAGATGGTCCTCCGTCACGCCATGACAACACGCCAATAGATAAACGTGTCTACGTTATATGTGAAAAGTTTTCGAATATTTTATGTCAATTCTATGCATTTCGTTTCGACCACGTATGGAAAAAATATACCGGTAAAGTTTCATATAGAAACAAAAGATATAGGTACTAACTTACGTAGGTATTATCTGTCTTTAAAGTAGTGTTCCATAAATAAATTTAAGAGATAATTTAATGAAATTTTCATCACATATTCTTAAAATTGTCGGTAAAAGAACAAAGAACATGTAAGTAGCAAGTATCCGTAATTTATGGATAAATTGATGCGGTGCATATATGGAGAGTGTTGCGATATAATTTAATTGTGGCTGGAGGCGTGTTTTAAATGGCAGTTTTAGGGCCAATTTAGTCAGATAAGCATCGGATAACATATTTTCTAAGTAAACCTTGACACCAAATCTATTAAAACAATTGTCAAACTTTCCTTCGATTGCTGGTACTTTTTTAGAAGTGGTGGTATCGAGGTTCAATGTTATGAAAAATGTATCCTAGAAAATTTCTCTTTTAACACCCTAAAAATAATAGAGATATGAGTTTAACCTTGATTTTAAATTCATGGAACTGTATTAAGTGTTCCACACGGACGTATGTGTAACAAAGGGTCTAATTTATTAATGCAATGTTGTTGTTTTGTAAAGCCTTCACAGTTTCCTGGGCAGCTGGCCGAGGTAACGAACCTACTGCGATGAGGTCAAAAAAACTAAACAAGTATTCAGAACGGCTGGTTAAATTCACTCAGGGGGAAAGAGGACTTCCTATTGTATCTTATGATAGAGTTTAGTTTAATATCATAGCTATAAACATTTTTTGGGTAATATAAATACCCAGTTGGCTTTGAAAATGACTATCATGAAGGCATAGAAAAATACCAATATTGAAGTACAAATCTGATGTAAACCTTTATTAGCATTAAAGTTCGGAGCAGTAGCTCAATTCCCTACTACTATCGACTACCGACTGTAGAGAATCGGACTACTGGCTTTACCTCTCTATAATATTATAACGAGCATACTAACTGGACTATGACATAAGCATCATACCTATATCATAATCTCATTCAAATTCATTATAGGAGCATGCGTAGGATCCGATTTCACACAAGATGTTTCACATGAATGGAATAATACTAAACTGCAGGTGAGCGGTGCGTGTGCTCGTTTGATTCGAGTACGTTTCGAGAGGAAGACCATCGTGCCCTTGATCTTTACAAACAACTATAATTATCGCCAGTTTTGTAACTCACATGTTTCGGACCTCATAGGAACTTTAATGCTTATTTCGTTAGGCTGTTGGTGTGAATCTACACTAATAATATAAAGTTAAGTTTGTTTGTTTCAACACGCTTAAATAAGGAACTACTGCTTCGAATTTAAAAATTATTCCTTTATTTAATAGTCCATTTACTGAGGCAGGTTGTAGGCTATATACGATTACGCTATGACTAACAGGAAGGGAGTAGCAATAAAATATTGTCTGAAAGCGGGTAAACGAAGTCCACGCGGACGAAGTCGCGGGCGTCCGCTAGTCACTATTTAAATTTTGAGGAAAATGATGTACAAAACGTCTTGAAAACCATACGACTCGTATTTTAAACAGGATTAATTATTTATGTTAATTTGTATCTCTGTTGCATACTTGAAATTTGATCGAAATGTCATTCGGGTAATAGGTTATGTTTATTGTGCGAATTATTAACAATTGTGGAGTTATAATGGATATTTTATTCTAATAATACCAGAATGACATCTGTTTATTTATACCTATAGGCAACCAGCGTAGTAGTGGTTTAAATTCATGAATATGGCGTTATGACGGGAAGGGGCTTATTTAAAACCAAGTTTGGATGCTATTAATGAGATAAATTATGCAGATAAATGCTTATATTACGATTAATCACATGCTTTTCAATTAATTAGAGACACTTAACACGCGGAAATTCATACAGCATACGGAAAATAATAGAAATAAATGAATTTTTACTCAAAAAAGCGGCTCATGAATATTTCCTATTCAGTTTTATGAATCGTTCTTTATAAAAGTCTAACGTTTTAATCTGCTATAGCACTCTAAGGATAATTTCCCGGCATTTGGAAACGTGCCAGAAAATCCGTGCTTATATAATTCATTATTTTTGAAAAGAGCTTTCGCTCGGTTAGCGGGACTCTTTAAATTTTTTATGCTTTATTCGTATGGTGCAAAAAGTTGTCGGTCCCGAGTGAGTGGGTTGAATAGGCAACCCGATATATTGTGCAGAGAGCATGGAACTCGGCCTTCGCGTTGTGTCGGCTAGTTCACTCTGTTCAAATGTCACAATGCAGTCCAGCCGGTATGGATGACTCTATGCACATGAACAATATCACATCGAGCCGTAGCTCGCAACACTCTTTTCAGGACATTTCGAATACAGTTTGTCACCATTGCATTGTTATTCGTCATACATTGGTCACGTGGACTGAAAGTTTAGATTGTAAAGAGTCATGAAATTTGTTCCTTTTATCCTTTTTTCAATAACCCAATAAATAGTTGCCTAATTCACACCTTTAAATATCAACAATCACTTTATCAATTTACATATGTTATGTATCTAATAAAAAACAGTTAACACAAAGGTGTGTTTCATCGAATCAATCAATTTAATATATTTATAACCGAGTAATTTTCGTTTAACGCCATAAAAATCTATGGCGTGCTATAAAACCATAACTCACAGATATATTAATACGAACATCAATTAAATGTTAATAATATTGAAACATCTTCATTTTGAGATTAAGTTTTATCGAATTGTGGTATAATTATAATGTTATGCGTAAATTTATCTCCACATATCAGTAGAATGAAGAAATGGGTTGATTACTACTATTTTTATATCCAAAAAAGTTTCTAGTATGCAGAAAACTAAATGAAGCCCTGAATTCAGCTTGCTTTACAGCACACCAGCTTGTCGCCTTACGATCCCTGTTTTTTTTTTATTCTTAAAAAAGACAACTCCTACTCTAAGAATTGCTCTTGTGTCGCGAGGACTTCTACAAACATATAACCAACGAACACAAAGTACAACCAGACCCGAAACAATAATTTGTGGATCACACAAATAATTGTGTGACGTGGCGTGGTGACCTAAACCACTGCGCCACGGAGGCAGTCACAATATTATTATGGTATGTCATGGCAGTATGTATTAATCTGTTTTAGATAATGCTGAAAATTTACCCTTGTCTCCCTCTTTATAGAGCTGAACTGAAGACTCAATTTGAAGATTGAAACTTGCAGGAAACACGGCAAACGAAGCTCTCACGGTCAAAAATCATATTAAACCAATGTATCATTAAAAAAGAATGTATCCTCATGAATAAGAAAACAATGCGCTATAGTTATGTATCGATAAATTACTACATTGACACGACAATGAAAGGATTCGATGCTCTGTCATTGTTACAAGTATTCATGGTGATAAATGTGAAAGTGTAAGTCTGTTTGTTACATCTCTATCGAGAAACTACTGAACCGATATTAATGTAAATTGACACTGATTAATTGCTTGCTGATGTTTTTTTATTTTTTAATATCCGTTCTAGCTAGTATTTATTGATTATATTTTAAGCTCTATAAATTTACATTTTGGGTCTGTCCTAGTCGACTTAACTCTTAACTAGATCTTAGTTGTTTTGTTTATAAAGTCAACCGCCTAGGCATAATATACGTACCTATATATCATAATTTTGAACTTGGGAAACTGAAATGAGACATTTTACATTAATAATGCCATTGCAAGGATACTATTTAAATACTCAACTGTTCCCGAAATAAGAAACCTCTTTGAAAAACGTTAGCAGATTAACAAAGAATACCTACTTTCTGCAGTAATTTTCGTTTTCTGACTCAGCGGTATTCACCCTCATCCATTTTTTTCGCTAGACATTTCACCATAAACATCTTTCATACGAGCGTACCATGGATTAATGCTATACTGACAATTTATAGTGAATATCAATAAGCCAAGTAATGACAGATGTAGAATTAAAATGGCGAAAGCTGCATAGCAAATGTCGCATGAGTTATACAACGCTTGTTGAAATGATAAGTGTTTTTGTATTGACTGTTTGAAAGTCTAGATTGATTATAGTGATGTGATAGAATGTTTGTGAAAGAAAGGCAAACATAATGATTTAAGATATTGTAACTGAATGCTTGCGAACACGGTTAGTGTCAGCTGCGACGAAACATCATCAAATGAAGGTAAAATGCATGTTTTGGTGATTCCCAAATAATGTAAGAAAATTTTCAAAACGTTGTCATATTTATGATATTTTAAAATTGAAATACACAATTTCAAAAATGCACATACTTATCTTAGATTTTTTCGATACATATTTATATTTTCAGATCTTAATAATAACACAATCGCTTAAAATTATGGTTCATATTAATTTGTAGTCGGTACCATGAATAAAGATATTCAGAATTATAATTGAATGAAGAAAACTGATAGAGTTTTCACTGAGATTGGACTGTGATAAGTTTGAAACAGCAGTGCTCTACTTTAGTTCGTTTTCAGTCAAAATTACAGTAGAAACTTTCTAGATCGATCGACCTAAGTTTATAAAGTTGAATATTAAGATATTGTTAGTAAGTTTGTTTGATTGAGTTAAATGTTATGTCGAGTGGAACAAAAAGCCATACAAGAATGATTTTGAGATAGAAATACAGCCAATTGAAGTGAGAACTGATTGTATAAAATTTGTATAGCTTACGATTGTAACCACTCGGTTCCAAATCGGCTTCGAATGGGGGAGTCGGGTACTTTTTGCTCCTACCTGGAACAAGAACAAAAACACATTTTTATTGAGAACCCAATAGAAGATTTATATTAATGCAGCTAAAGCAGATGATATACCTACATAACATATTAAGACGCAGTGAAATAGGCCTGAAATTTATTGACAGTCCGATAACGGTAGTAAAGTGGAGACCGGCACAAGAGGTTTTCTTTATTTGTACTAATAAATGTTAAATTTATTACATGTTTGGTAATCAATTGAATACATAAACGAAAAAATTGGGCTGATGAATACCTGAAAAATTGTAAAAATAAGCTATAATAACAAATACATCTCGTCTCTATTTGCAACATATTTTTTTCCGTAGCAATGTATCTACGTTCTCTATGTGTCCTTATAAAGTGTTTGCAAGTCTTTATTTATTCATCAATACCGTGCGTTAAGCTTGCGGTTTGCGTGTTGTCAATTTACGGTGGATTACTACGAATTAGTAATGCAATTATTAAATATTTATTCAAAAAGTGTCAAGATTATAGTTTCGATGCGTATAGTTCAAGGTTTTAAGGCTGCGAGGTTAGTAAAATCAAGGTTCTCTTATGTCAACAAAGTCAGAAAATATTCTAGAATAAAGATGGCATAACAAGGTACAGGTATCAACATTCTTGCCGGATCTATCTGACCATAAACAACTATGTAGTACGTTGGATTTCAGTAGAGCTTTATACATAATAATATGTAGATTCTTGTATGTTTCTTGGGAGTGTCATGTTAAAACTCCGATCAAATATGTACATTTTAGCTGCCTATTTACAATTCGTGCAGTCGTATAAGTTCGTCGCCATGGAAACCACAAACGTTAAAGCGTTTTCTTCACTACCAGTCACCTGATATAACTATTAAGTATATGTATGTCTTTGGCGCGCTCAAAATGGTACTTCAGTAGAAAATTAACAATTTGAACGTCTTTGTTTTTCTACTCGTCTTTTTGTATATGTTTATTTATATTACTTGGTTTGTGATTATGCGCTTCCTTGATAGGCCTAAATTAGGCAAATTAGTAGGCCGCATATTGTTCGAGTAAATCATGACGTAGCCTTAATAAAAACTAGCATTACCATTTAAAGTAATTTCCTAAATACGTAATCTAATTCTAATGTGGAGGCGGACGCACTGCCGGGTCGCACGCACATGTGTGAATGCCACGAGATGACACAGCAACTATTTGTAATGCTAAAAGATGTTTTAATTTGTTTGTCTAGTTCCTGGCTTAAGATTGACGTTCTTATTTCTGGGAATTGTAGTATTTATAGATGAGATTAAATAGAAATAGAGGTACTTTCATAAACCGAGAAGATTGCTCTTTATGCAATGATCATTTGATCAAGCGAACTAGTGAAGCAGTTACTATACCTCGATTCGCTACTACTATCGACTACTGACAACCGGCTAGTCATCGAGAAATTTTGTATGAAAATCTGATCAGCGCCTCTGGTGGGCGTCGTAGCAACTGTTTTGGCAGTACATTTTACATGTTAAACTTTCGATACTCGACAATACCGACTGTAGAGAATTGCGCTACTGTACCTGTAAAATATCGTTTTACGTTTCATCTTGTACAATATTATTTGTCTGTTGCTATGCTAAAAGTTCGCCACGTCTCTATCACTGCATTGGGTGAAAAATATTCAAATCTCATTATTAAAACAAACATTTGTGTGTCAGGTTGTCGGTACTTCATATCAATGAACTGTTTGCCCAGTCATCAGCAACAGAAGATTAATGCTTATGAGGTCTATAATATAATTGATATTACCTCAAGGTCAAGTTCTAAACACTTGAAGTACTCGGCATAATATCGGGACCACTCCACAGTGAAGAGCACTCAAAGTCACTGTGGTTTTGACCATTGCTCTTACAGATTCAATCGGATTGCCAAGGCCGAGGTAGTTCCGTAAATATTTTAATGCCAACATTATTTTAATTAGTAGGTAGCATCCGCCCATAAATACAGTTCTTAATTTCCGATGTTTGGTGAAGTAATTTTAATGATATCATAAATATTTTATTTGTTGCCAAGCAGGACTAGCAGAGGGTTATAACTAGTACTTTTATTAGTAGGTATGACATATACATACATGGCATGCATGACCTTTATGCATGTGAAAATGACCGATTTTAATTGTTTAAGAAATTTTTTTAGTAAGTATAACGAAAGACAGATTATTGTCGGCATAGCCTATTGGTCCATTGAGGACCGTAGATCTACGAGAGTGAGTCCAGCTATCTGAATACTCAAGGTCTAGTACCGCAGTCTGGCGGCCTGATACTTGCTGCATCAGATGTGTATGGTAAAGACAATCGCCTAAAGTAATGGTTCTATTCATCAATTATAGTTTTTATTCGTTTTGATGATAATAAGCGTTATATTATTATCAGCCAGTCAATAAAAAATAAGGCAAACTCGATCTTAAATCGTGTTTGAAACTGCACTTAGTTGCTTAATTTGATGTCTATTATAGCATAGGTCAGTATTTAAGCATCGTAACTTGAACATTATGTATAACTATGAATTAAACTAATAGGTGAATCACGTTTACTATATTATTATAACCTTGATACATCGTGCTCTGATTGAACTATATAAAAGGTTTGCGAGGACACCGGTAATTAATTAATTAGATACATAATCTAAATAAATGATGCTCAGTGTATGGAAGTTTTGGTGAAAATATTTCTAGGTCTACACTTGGGAATTTTCTAATTACTGACTATAAATATATGTTTAGAAGTACATAAGTATGTTTTTCAGTTGTCTGGATAGTATAGTACAAGCTCTGCTTTGTTTAAAGTTAGATGAGCGGTGTAAATTGTTGAAAAATAATTATTTAATCATATTTTTGCCAGATTACTAATTATATTCGTTTTATTGGTCCGACCGTCCCGATCGTGAACCCATGATCAGAGATCTTAGACTATATCTGTATTCTGAACAAAGTCACAATTTATCAGCGTTTAAAGTGATAAGCAAGTCCTAGAGTGCAGGCCTTTTTCTCTCCACATGCCAAAGACAAGAATGCTGTCGGTATTTCATTTTACAAAAATAATAAAAATCGCATCGCGGTACTCGTTTCTGCAGTTATTGTAGTTTTTGTTTGACTTGACTACACTGCCATGATCACTGTTATTGAGTATTTTATAATATAAATTCTACTTGATAATCTATTTACCTACCTACAATGTAAGTTGTGACAAAGTTTAACTGCAAATTATGTGAATGGTCCAATGATTCTACATAATTTACAGATCATTTCTGTTAAAATTGTTTCAAATAGAATATTCGAAGCGTGTAAAGGCTTGCTAGCCTGGATATGTTGGTTAGGCAGAGACACATCGACTAGTGAAATCACAAATAGGCAAGTTTTTCTAGTTACGTAAAAAGACATTGTGTATTACACGGAATAAAAACTAGTTTATTCAAAAAGCGGTGAGTTACGTAAAAATATTCATAGCAGAACACAAAAGATATTCCCTCCCTTTGAAAATTAAAAACAAATTGTTACAGTTTTCCTTTGACGTCCTCATTACGGGGTAGTGAAAGGACGCTGGGACGTTTACGGAAATAGTTGTATGGAGATAATTTAGCGTTGGATGGTGGCAAACGAGAGAATATCTCTGGGTGTAAACAACCCACTTCGGAACTCCACGGGACGATGCGGAAATGGGTCAGCGTGTTCTAACGATGCTCCTTTTTTTGCACTTTTTCGCCGTCGCGGCAACGTCTTTCTACGTTACCGATATAAAACGTTGGAGATACGGTATAAAGCTTAAAGTTTTTATATTGCGGATGATGTCAGTTGAGTTTAATGATGAATCTCGGTTTTATTGATGAAGCTAAATAGTAACTAGAGCATCGTTTAAGTTTAGATAAAAATGAAGTTTTAAGAAGAACGTATGTGTTGCCACCAATCTTTCTTTTCTGGTTTTTTAGAAATTATTAATTAATTATAAAAATTCATGACGCGTGACTTTATGCAAATAGAAATATTTCGATAACTTTTCACGTGTAAAATAATAATAGGTATCCTAAATAAGTTTACATTTATTTTTATATTTCTACGATTTAGGTATGCTTAAAGTTCGTTGATATTTACAACGACTTTTGTAAAGTCATTGTTAATTAGCCTGATGACCTAGAGATCATATTATGCTAGATACCTAGATCAGAACGTGCTGGAATGACATAGGAATTTAGATAAAACAAAAAGAAAACCTATTTAAAAGCTATTAAAATCCATTTAGTAATAGGTTGTATGTTTTTTTTACAAATAACAAATTACAATTTTTATGACCGGGCTTTAAAGTTATCAGTTGCTCTTATTTATTTTTACCTAGGTTATATAGATACGTAGATAGTTTTTTTGTAAATTAGTATGCATGCGGTGATAGTTCAGAAGCTGTTTGAATAACCTAACCAGTTAAAACATTTTGGAACATAGTCTATCGCCCTAAAACGGAATAGGTAACAACTTTTTATGCAGAAAAAGTGCAAGTAATTTTTTACCCGATACGTAAACGATATAGCTGTATATTTGATAAAAAAAATAACGCCGAAATAATTGCTAGAAACTCTAAAAACACTAAAGGCCAGGCGAAAGAATACAGCACATAAAGAAGCTGCAAAAATCATTATTTCTAACTAAAAGGTCGTGATTTGAAGGCGAAGTGAAGTTATGAAGCGCGGCAAGGATATGCGCGTGAGTGCCGGAGAGTTCAAGTTTACGATTATAGTCAGTAACAATTAGATTTTACATGCGTGTGTACGAAACGTACTATAGCTGTACCAATAGTATGTTTATTGAAGTAGGTACTAGCTAAGAATATAATAAAATATGCTTCTTTTGAGTCACTTTTTTAAGGTTTCACCTATCTATACAATATATATAAAACTCAAAGGTGACTGAAAGTTCGTGTGGAAATTTGAATCTTCTTAAATTTTCGTCTGATTGAACTGAAATGAACCTACATTGACACATAGGATACTTTTTATTAGGTCTTTTTACGAAGTCGCGGGCGAAAGCTAGTTATTTTTATAAAACTAAATAATGTTTTATATACTGTGAATTAAATCATAAGGTACCTAATGACTATGACATTACGTATTGTGCCTTTTGACAAATTCTGTAACTATTAACACTTATAATTAAAATTATGGTTTAAACTCAACCGAGAAGCAATTTGATACGTTTAATGTGTTCACGTTTTCATGTAAAAAGTAGATGCATATCTTCTTTATATAGGCATTATTAATATATAATCGATCTTCGTGACGTTTATATAAAGTGTTGCCCTAGATCCCACGTACTATTGGCCTGTAGTACGCACTAATTGTATGATTATATTATTAATATTAATTATATCTTTTTTAATTGGTGGGATTCGTCGCGATTTATGCGTAACTGGTAGATCTTCAGTTAGAAGTGTGGATAAAATATCATTTAAAATTGTTTATGAAATCACTCCATTTTTTAATTGTTGGCTTTCATATTTGACTTTTGTTTATTTACAAAAAAATATTATGCAATAAAATATTACGTGCGCTCATATACTTTTTAAATGCGGAATTAGTATGATTAATTATGTAACTTGATAGGAATATTTTTAAACTTAATTAATTAAAGATCGTTAGTTAGAATATTACAGTTTTTGTTTAGTAGTAGTTTTATGTACAGTTTTTATTATTTATAATAGATGTACGTACGAGCATTTTTAGTTTTTTATTGTGGTCATAATAGCAATATGTGAAGAAAAATCCTTCACCATAAAAGTAATCGTAGTATTCTAATAGTTTTTATGAAGGTCTTTTATTGCATAAAATTAAAAATATCGAACGATGATGAATTACTGTCATTAGCTGTGGTAAAGATAAATTGATTTTCTGCAAAAATTCATTGCGACATAGGTAGCTTCAATTGCAAAATAGGCGTTGAGGTCAATTGATAGGAATGCATTATTATAGATTTGTGTACTATATTATAGTAGTTAAGGATATACATATATCTATGTAACAGGAGGACGTGTTAAGCTTTCAAGGAATGTGAAAGATTGAACTCGTTTCTATTATACCACGCAATCTACTAAGAATGATGCACTACGGAAGTCTAACAACTGAAATTAAAGTATTGTTCGTTCATAAAATCCAACTTTCTTTTCCTTTCAGTAAAATGTTATGATTGATAATGGGGATTGATGAGGTTATGATTTTTTATATTCATATTGACGACAGTAACGGCTTAAAAGTTAAACTTAACTAGTGCATAATAATATTTGTACCACAAATCATATTCACCGTTTTTTCAGAACAAATCACAAAAAAAATTGAACTTTAAGTTAATCTTCAATCATAAATACATCTTAGTTAAATAGTTCGTAGCTCCTGTACACCGGCGTCACCGTCGGTAATAGCAAGATTGGCAAGGCTCAGATATTATGACGGAACTCGAGCCGCGCCCGCCGCCCGGTCGCTGCCATCATCCCTAACGACTCATCGCGGGACTGCGCTTACCTTTGACTATAAATCATACTGATTTCCACAAGAACGATCACAAAAGGCTGTGTTGCATTTTAATGAAAAATATTGTAGGAGAAGTAATGAGGTCTAATTGTTTATTTACAAGAAAATTGTCGTGTAAAAATGAGCATGATTGAATTATATTTGCCATTAAAAGCAGTTAAGGTAAACATTTTTCAGTGGTGTTATGTCACCAGTAAAATAAAAAAAATCTCTACTTTAAGACTCGTATTAAAATTAAGTTTACCTTGTTTGACCTAGAAATTGAGTAAAGTGTTAAAAAAAAAACTTTGCATCTGCAACTAAATAAATGTCTATGCAAAATCACGTTTCAAAATTTTAATATCTTTTTTCTAAAGGTTTTACTTAATACTTTTTTTTACTATATAACTTGTAATAATGAAGATGATCTTTGACATAGGTTACTGGTTTTAAATCCAGGTGACTAATTTTATAATTTTATTATAACTATGTTATTCAAAGAAATATATTATTATGTATGTCAATGTTTAAGTAGTTTTTTTACCGCGGCATATTAAAATCATGTCCTTCTGTACATTATGGTTTTATGAACCGACAAGGTGACTGGTGAAAAGTCGAAGCAATTAAATTTGAATATTAATTACAATGTTTCTTAAATCTTTTTATGGCGAGACAGTGTCATAAAATAATTAAAAGAAAAATATCGGTAATAAAAATCGGTATTTCTCCAAGCGAAGGCTTTTTTATTTTCTTTTAGAGAGTACAGCATTCTTGGCTAGATGGACCAGTTGTTAATCACTACATTGAACTTCATCAAGGAGACCTTGTAAGGTGAAATACCTGGCTGATTATAACTAGGTATCCACTGTCAATAATTTAAATTGTCTATAAATAAATTTATGACTAATAAAGTGTCCATAGTGTTTTTTTTCTTTGGTCTGAGTCATCAACGTGACGTTCTGTGTGACATTTGCTGTTTTTTTTAAATAATAAAGAAATTAACTTATAAAAAATAAAATTTTAATGTTAATGTTTTGGACACAAACCAATAATGTCAGACAAAGTCTAATATTACTCAATTCTATAAAATATCCTGGAGGATTCTATTAAAACTTATTTAAAACTAGAATTCTGTAAGCAAGTTATTACATTCTCCGTCAATTGCGTTTTTTTATTACATCAATTAGATTTACTATACTATTGCTCTATGTTTTAAAACTAGCATTTTTTGTAAATGTTGAGTTCCAGGAACAATCTAGGCTTTGGAATTAAACCCCGTTAACTGCAAAGAGCTCGTCATCCTTAACATAATAAATTTATTATTAAATTGAAAAAGCTCTGCAAATGCTATTAAAAACAGTTAAGGCAGGTCACGATATCACCGGTTTTAAGGCATTGTTGTTTTTGCCAACAAAAGTATAAAAATTAATGACTAATATAATATTATATGCGGCGAGATGCGATACTTATTTTTTTTTACCAGTAATTTGCAGCAAATGTCAGATCGGCACTTGTGTTTCTAACCTATGATTATTCTAGAAAATTACGTCTTAATAAAAAAGAAAATTGGACGAATTTTATCGTATATTGTGACATTTGAATCACGTTTTAATCGTTATTGATATTTATGTTTTATTTTACTTTTAACACACAGGAGGTCAACGGTTGCTTTAATACATTTTTGTCATCACAATGACCTACTGTTTTTTCCATCCGCTTTCTACATTAGGCCAAGGCGTCGAATTGTCGTAATAGAACACCTACTGCTGAAAAAAGTTTTTCAGTTAACGTTATTCTTTTTATAAATCTGACAACTGTTTAAACCCGTATAAACATTTGGCGATTGAATAGAGTGGCCGTGAGTTTCTTGCTAGCTCTTAGCTAGCTCTTTGCTAGCTTTGCATAAGGCTCTACCCCCTTTCTGAACTAGTGGTAGATTCAGTAAGGGTTACGACAATCTCATATGTACTAAACGAATAAACAATTTGATTTTATTTCATCTTGAAAATATTAAAGAACGGTCTTAATTTTGTTAGCAAACCATGGTCCAGCAGTGAAATGTCATACATTTACTTCCGAAGGTTTAAGATTAACAGGATTATGCTCATTTAATTATCATACAACGTATATCAGCAGCCCTTAAACATTGAACTTGTGAGGTGAACTTTAAATGTCAAACTTGATCGATTCTCCAGGTGTGTTGAAGCGCCGGTTCAAAGGTCGCTCTAATGTGATTGTCGGCTGAAGCACCACCGATCTTTATCATATTATACACGCCTTGAACTCTAATATTAACACCGTAAACATCATTTACTAATTTACCTTATTAAATATGAACTTTTAACATTTCCTCTGTTGATTTTACAGAGGCATTTAAGATAGAAGCGGTCGATTTGCTAACAGCACTTAGCAGATAAATCTAAATACTAGATTTCAGTTACGCACTTTTACCTTGATAGAGTCACAAAGTGAAGGTAGGCTAAAGAGCTTGCGATATGGTAAAATTAACAAGACCACGCAAAAATTAGACGATTTTTGCCTTTTCCTTTCAGTTGAGAAACTTTTGTGTTGACAATTTTTTCGCAATTAATTAACTAGTGTTAGCCTCCAATTCTCAACTACAAATGTTTGTTCAAACTTTGACATAATACCCGTCCAAATATTTGATGTGGGTCGCGGTGTCTTTGGCACCTATGTGTACGCATTGCGTATTGTTTATACCATTGACAAATGTTTGAATAATAAATTACAGAAATACGTTGGCTCATACTAATTGAGATATAATTTTATCGTAATTATTTGTTGGACTTTAATTGGCAATATGAAAGTGTGAAATATTTCCGACAGGTATTACATCACGTAACTCGATATAATCGTTATCAAACCTGACTTGTCTCCTAGCTTTTAAAAGGACATTAATTGGTGAAGTGACATTTATAGCAAATATAAATAAAAAGCAGAAACGCGTTTAATTTCACTGGAAACTTCTTGCAAAGCCGATACTGAGCTGTTGAAAAATACGACACGTAACAGACGCCCACGCAAAAAACGGTTATAAATAATATACACAAACAAAAGCATACGAGTAAAATGATCGTGAATTATAACCTCCTAGCTAAAACTATAGAGCACGTAAACAACACAAGGCAATAGACTTGCATAATGCATCCATTCAATCGTTTTGCGAGAGTGTGCATCTAGAAGCGGAAATATAAAATGCAATATGAATACGTGCCTTGAGTGTTGTAAATTGAATCTATTTGTTCGCTCTCGACGCTCTGCAAGCTGTCACTATCTAAGTACTCTTGGTTTTCTACACTGTCCAGGTTTTCTGGACTGTCCTCGTCTTGCATTTCTTCTTCCGGCTCTTCGGGTTCCTCGACTGGTTCGGGCTGTCGCATCGTCATCATCGCTGGCGTCGGCATCGGCAAGATGTCGAGCAACGACGGCGCCCTGTAGCTGTTATTCCTCAGTCCCAATTTCTTCTGTATAAACGCTTCCAGGATCTGCTTGGTGATCTTGTTCTGTCGCTGCAATTCGTGCACGCCTGCGGAGAACAGAGAAGACAGATAAAAATGACTGCGCGAATAAGTTATTTACAAGAATAGAAAAGGAAAAGTGAATAAAAATATCGACGTCATTTTTATCTGGTTCTCCCTTCTCGGGGAAGGACAAGGAAGGGGATATTCTATGCTTATAAATACTTATACTTAGTTTACTTAAGAATACAGAATTATACTACTTAGTACAAATTAAATCTTAAAATAAATAATTTAAGAAAATAAACAAAACTATATCATTAATCTTCAATAGATATGAATCATTCAATAAACGTAGAAAGATAATCTGAAAGCGCAACAACGAAAAATATCAACATCATTTTATAAAAGACTTGTTATTGCGATAACAATCGGTATTACGGCTAATTTCTTTATACTTTCTCTCACAATTGAATAGGCGTTGATATAATCAGACGAGATCATGAAACAAGCCGACTATAAAGAGCAAATCGTTGTTCTATGTATCATTGTTAGAGCATCCATTATGAGAACAATGGACATACAGGGCTGCCAATCGTGCCTGGATCGGTGAATGTACGGAAGCGGCTCCGGACCCCATGATTACAGGCGTACCAACCGAAGGATGTGATTAATTGATGATGTTATTAAATATATGCCACCTTGAATTGTTCTAAAGGGTCAATCCAAGGGTAATGATGTTCTATTGTTTTGATGTTCCATTTAAGTAAGGTCAACTGATTTTACTGGTTTCACCTACTTATTACCATAGGTGATAGTTTTGAAATATGCACGCAATAAGTTAAAAAAAAAGTACTTTTGTGATCTTAAATTCTAGTCCTAATCTTCTAACTTGAGCATTATAACAATATAAAATCTATACTAATATTATAAAGCTGAAGAGTTTGTTTGTTTGATTGTTTGTTTGTTTGTTTGTTTGTTTGAACGCGCTAATCTCGGGAACTACTAGTCCGATTCGAAAAATTCTTTCAGTGTTAGATAGCCCATTCATCGAGGAAGGCTATAGGCTATATATCATCACGCTACGACCAATAGGAGCAGAGTACCAGTGAAAAATGTTACAAAAACGGGGAAAATTATGATTCTCTTATGTAACGCAAGCGAAGTTGCGCGGGTCAGCTAGTGAAATTATAAGGACCCAAGCATCAGATAATTAAAAAACAATTTTAGGTGGTATTTGTTGAGGAACCACAATACTAAAAAATAAAAGTAATAAAGTTATCAACATTTTTTGCGTATTTTATTGAGTCATAAAGCGCTTAAGGATTCTATAACCTAAGGTTCAAACAGAGGTCAGATAATAATAACATATTGTTAGCAAAAATGTAACAAAACAAAACCTATATTTACTTTTCTAGAACTTCTATAATTTTTTAAATAACATTCATTTGTCATTCTAGAACCTATGACCTCAACTAGAATGAAACCATTTTGTTCTTATTTCGAAAAATATGTCACGTTTATATCAGGCACGGTATAATCGAAAACAAGCTGTTAAAAAGTACAAAAGAATAAAAAAGGTTTGATGTTGACGTTAGAAACCGACTTGCCGCTTGTCATGTCACTTTCATTTTGATGGCAAAATGGCAATAAAAAGTAAGGTTTCAATTACTACGTAGTTATCGTCCATCCGAGAATACCGGTTACAGTTATTACAGCATCTTTTCATAACATAGATTCGAAAGATGCATTTTAGCTTTTGTTTTTTTAAATACTCTTTAAATTTAGATTGTGGGCAACTATTTGATATAACAAACATTACATCACAGACAATTTACTCTAATTACATCGAAAACAATACTAGGTACCAAACAATTCGTGAATTACGTGTTCGTAATTTGAAAAAATCTTTGTATCGTGTTGATGTTCATTATTTTTAAGAAATAATTACGTTTATTAAGTTTCTATTCCTCTCGTAATAGTTACGTGTACGGCAAATAACAAAATACTTTTTCACATTCCCACATTTATTTTGTACGCTACTAACGTTACTCTAGTCAACATAAAAAAATACTAATTACAAAATAATAAGCGAAGGAACTAGCTCCTAATAAATATTCAGCTTTCTTCTCAAATCAAAGTTAAATCTGGAATGGTTAAAACCTGAACAAAACATGCTAAACTTATAATCTATCAAAATTAGAAAATTAATCACTCATAATTGATGACATTATTCAAATTAACTAAATGATTGATGTAAATATTTTTTTAATAACTTTAATTAGTTGCATAATGTTACACATATTTCCGATCCAATTTTAAGATGAAACAATCTATCAAATATTTGGAATTTCGTAAATGTTCAAGGTAGCCCCTTCAAATTCAAAAGAATGCGTTTAGTTGAGTAAAGTTCATCTACTATACGTAACTGTAACGTAGAACGAAACGTAATAATCAAAATGTTTACTTTAAGTTTCCAAAAGATGGCGTTACTAGTATTTTAATAATAATATTATGTTTTACAATCATATAAATAACTAACTAGATTTTTTTTTCAATAATTTATGCGGACAGTTTTGGTACGTACAAATATTTTATTTTTAGAACAATTTACTTTATAAATACTAATAAGTAGTTTTAACACATTTCATGAAAAAAAAGTTCTACTTTTTTCTCATTAATGGCTGCTATATCAGGTAAGTTTCTTACAGGCTGACGTATGAAGTTTTGGCAGTGTATCGATCTCGTGGGACGTTATTGGGTAATGAAGAGAGATGTGTAATATATCAGTGCGGCGGCCCCGGGGAGCCTCCACTCCAATCGGGGTATTAACTGTCTACGTCATTAAGTAATTAAGTAGGTATCTGATATAGGGGTCGCAGAAATGACGGCCAGTTATGACGAATGATGGACGTAAATACTTATAAGTAGTTATCTAGTTACAAATAACAAAAAGTTTTATTTCACTTGTATTTTGATAAGTGAGTCGAATGATTGAATCAACCGTCTCAAATATGTCGATTTGGTTATCTCAGACAGACTGAAAGTAGTTTTAAAGCATATTAAAAATCTTCGGGTGGCTCCAACAATTTTAACCATACTAACTAGTCGCTAATGTTGGTACCCTGTGCATCAAACGGAGGAACGAAAAAAAGAAAATTTAGTCATAACCAGTTGCTCATTTCTCCATTCGGTTTTCGAATCGAAGAGTTTTCTTTTTAAATAATTCGCAGCTCATGTCTAATATTTTAATATGGCAGGCAGATAACTTGCCTTTCGGGAAATAAATGCGAAAAAGCTTATAAATATTTAATTAAGTTAATTATACGTTTACTTAAACATGAATATAGTTACAAGTTTATCAATGTTTACGGAAAATTAAGTACCTAGTAATAATTAATTCCATCATGATAATTAAGTAAAGAAATTAAAAATATCACCATAACCGGTAAGGACACTCAATCATTATTATTCACGACATAAATATGTTTAAAATGGCTTATCCCTAATAACTTAAATGTAAAATTATTGACGTACATCGTTGACATTAAAAGCCATAAATAAAACCACAGTGGGTATCGTTGAGAAATTTTTATACCTTTTTGAACATGACTTGGCAATATGAAGTAATAATACATATTAAATATATCCAGAGAAAATCACCTTGTGTTATTATTCATACTTACTTATATGAAATTATGATGACAACTGAGTAAAGCCAATAAATATGTGAACATACAAGTAACTATCTGTCTTTTATACAAAAAAACAACAAGGAAATTCCTATAAATAAGGTGATAATGCGCTGGACACATCCAATCAAGCCTAATTGAGTAGTAAATGCTGATTACAGAGAAAGAAAATTACGCCCTTTCGTAAATATTCGCACCTTTTCAATTCTACATGCAAAGTATCAATATCCATATTTTTAAATGTCAATAATATTTTAATTATTTAAGAAACACTTATACGCTTAAAATTATGATCATATTATTGACATTCATTTAGGCTCAAAAGGCGATGCGGTGCATGTAGCGATCTGTACTTCTGTCATGGGAACGAAGTAGCATTTATTTTAAACTCGATGTACTTACACTTATATTAATGTATAGTTACGCGTTATTAATATAATTTATACTAATATTATAAAGATGAAGAGTTTGTTTGTTTGTTTGAACGCGCTAATCTCAGGAACTACTGGTCCGATTTGAAAAATTATTTCAGTATTAGATAGCCCATTTATCGAGAAAGGCTATATATCATCATGCTACGACCAATAGAAGCAGAGTACTAAGAAAAACGGGAAAAAATTTGCCCCATTCTCTCTTATGTGACGCAAGCGAAGTTGCGCGGGTCAGCTAGTCTTTGAAGACATCGGCTCAACCACTTCCTTAATTTTCTTTAAAGCTATATTTACTTTCCGGAAATACAACGACATGTTTCTCTTTCCAACAATGTATCATGATCTACTTTTCCTACAACAAAATTTTCCAGCGGATGACAAACTAACGTCCACAAGTTACGATATTTTCCATCACACATAAACATATTATCACAAATTAGTTCGTGACTACTAATAGTAAGCGATCGTAGTCACACCCTCTTCATTACTGTAATAGACTCTTCAGCATTCTCATACAGTAATTAAGCTTGTTTTTCACTGCTTCCCTACTTGCACAACATTCTGAACAAACTGTAACACACACGACACAGAATTCTACACTCTATCCCCACATACTAAGTGTTAATATAGCTAGAAATTGTAAAAGAAAATCGACTAACTAATTTTAATAATGTGAGGGTGATATCGCTATCAATAACGTTAAAAAAACAAAGTTCGTTGATCTAGAAATAGGTACGTTAATACATTGTTTACAAACCTCGGTCATGTCAAAAACCGGTCTTAAATAAACCATAAATATATGCATAATTGTTATGTAAATGTTTATGTGGATAGCTGTCAGACGTTGATAAATTTGAAAGCACGTGAACCGTATGAATCTGTTTCTTGACCCTATATAGCTCGGTTATTAACCTTTTTCCATCCTGAGGCAGGTTTTGTGTAAAAAACACCATAATTCAAAGAAATAGCTGTATCTAGAATTTTATTAGCATCCCGAAATACTTAAATTAATAGTATAATGAACTCTTTCCAAAATAAGCAAGTCATTGACATATCTTCGAAAGTCGTAATAGGTTTTAGCATAACATAATAGTGTTAAAAATCTAATAAATAAGAAAAACAGGTATTTTCAAATCAATTTGAAAACATCCTGCCATAATAACTGTTTTATACAAATACTTGCCTATTTATCGAAATTAATGTTCAGTAATAAAAACAATCATTGAAAATTAATTCGATATGACAGGTTAACTTTTTAAAGCCCATTCTTATCTCTCTGGTCAAAGAAAAGTAAAACATTGCGCGCATTTTTGTAAATCGAATGTATGATTTAGTATCTGTGCATAGTGGACTAGTGCTGGGATTAGTAAACAATCGTATCAAGCTCAACCGGATGTGGGTCAAGTGCATTCAGCCTAGCTAATCGATCTATTGTCTCGTAACTAAATGTCTTACGTTTGATTTGCCGGAACTTATCGGCAAACAAGATTATGCACAGATTAACAATTTACTATTATGTAAGGTCCTCGTTGAAAGTTTAGTAAATGTTTGAAGAGGAATGACTTAGAACTAGTTTTTATTTGAAATCAATATAAATAGCTATCGAAACATAGGCAATATTGTAAGCCGAACCCCAAAAAAGTTTGATTGAACTAAGATTAAGTTAAAGGCTATAATTTAATGTGTTTCTAACACATTAAATTATAGCCTTTTTAGCAAATTATTAATTTATGTAAATCAACAATTTAATTTACTTTGACCCGAACATTTTTTTTCAATATAAAACACGTTAATAGTATAATTACACGTAGGCTCTGTTCCCAGTGGATTGCGCAAACTAATCCATCAGAAATGTCAGCTACGAACTTGAACTTTGCGGGCCTGCGTCGATTCATCACGCAACTACTTTTGCAACAGCCAACTACCGAACGAGACTGAAACGTGACAGTGAAATAAAAACTATTTGGTGTCTTCATGATTGTTGACCTTTTTGTTTCATTTTACAGACAAACATACATAATATCACACCTTTTTCCCATAGGGGTAGGCAAAGACCAAATAACGCCACTTGGTACGATCCTTACGAACTTTCTTTGCCTAACTCACATTCATACATCTTGTCATATTTTAAACCGAATTACCTACTTATTTCTGGAGAAGTTAGACTTTGATTCCACCACACAGGCCTAATGAGAAATGATCCTGTTTTCGTTTTACGCAGCAAAAAAATGTCAAGATTTATAGTTCAATGATCAGCGTAAAAATGTATTAAAAAGAAATTCCACACATCAATTTCAACTGGTATTTCCACAATTTATAACATTTATTTGATTAATACCTATTTCGCGTGTCGTTGACCGCAGAGACGTGTTAAATAAAAAATAAGCTTATTTTTAGTTTTATTCTAAATGGCTTTCGTTGTATTTTCCCTCTGATAAAATAGCTTCACTAGTTTCCCGGTATATTTCTATTATTAACGGTCTGGCCACTAGCTATTTCTATTGTGAAAGGACGCTTTTAGAATATAGTTTTCAACTGTATTCTGCAACTTTAGATAAGAGTATGTGCGACGGTTTTAAATTTAGTTTTCTAAAATTATCCATGTAATACAATTTGTGTACTCCTTTTTTAACTGCCGTCAAGAATGATGGTACAAGGATTTGTTACTGAAATGATATCGATTCCGTATTGTAAGTTACTTATAATCTACTACGTCTACCTTCCCGGTTAGTGTTTATTTCTGTAGAATTAATCTGTAGGTAACGAAACCATTGATTTATGTTTTCCCTATCTTTTACATGCAGGCAAAAAAAATATACCTGATTAATGTAAGCAGGATTACTTTCATTGCCCGCGAAGTCACCTGAGAACCCAGTATATAACATACCAACATCTACGTCCAAGTAATGGACTACACAAAGGAAAGGTGCACATCAAAAGCAATTATCGCGACAAAGAAGCATTTGTAACCTTGAAAGAAGTCATTAAATAAAAGTAAGTGAACGCGGCGAATGTGCGTGTACTCAACACCTCAACACATTACAACTCGCCCATTGTCATCTAAATTGACATCAATTTCAGCACACCTTGGCCCAAATCAAGCAACGTTACCCAAACCATCCTAATTCATATCGCCTTGGGTAGAAATTGTTATAAAAAGATTGAAATATAGACTGAAATACTTTATTGATGTACTTTTTAGCGGGAATATACGACATTAACAAGGTTAGAAATACGTTAAAGTAACACGGTATCGCAGATTTGAAATACAAACACGTAAATGGATTTGTTGGTAAATGGTATTTTTAATGTTTCGTGTTCGAGTTGCGTAACGATTTTATGCGGCCCCTAATGTGGTTTGTTTTTAATATTGTCGGCGTAAATCCAAACTGGTTGCGATTTCCTGGTGTTTTGGTATAGTCGCTATTATACTATGATTAACAAACAATAATACATAATATACCTTATATATACGTTTTACATAAGATCATTTTGATTATTATTATCCACTCTTTGGTCTCGGCCTGCCCTATAGGAGATAGGCGTTATTTTATTCATGTATGGTATGCAATTATGCATGTAAGCTGGCTAAATCTTACCCTAACATGGCTTGTGATATTAATTTGCAAAAATACTACCTTATACGATCGATGAATAATTATATTATGATTCGTCAATAATATAAATTAATGGATGCCTTATTTTTACATTCCCTTCCTTTTCTTTTTACGCAAGAGTATGGCACAATAAAACAGTAAAAAATAACTAATTAATTTACCGACATGTCGAATTTTGTACACCGAACTGACATTTTAATAAAGTATTTTAAAAAGACAAGGACTTTCATTATTTATTACTTACTAATTAAATATAATGATTCTCAAGCCTATTTTGCATAACTTTACGACTTTATACGAAACAATTAACGACTGAAATGTTATTTTTAATTAACAGTTTTTAATTGATCCTTCACCCGTGAATGACACCTATTGACGCAATGTGCAAAATAATTGCAATTTTATGAAAATCAATCAAGAACTAATATACAGTTAGTATGCGGTTACATATTTTGACCTAGTATCGGTGGTATTTAAGCGGAATGTTTTTCAGTATTCTTTAAACCAATTAAAATACTACTATTACCCCATACGTAAAGCTCTCGATAATAATATGTTTTATTAATTTACATTGTGAAATAAACGAGGTAACAAACATGAAAAAATAGAGACCGATTGAAACCTACTTCTTATTTGAAGTTGGCAAAAGTAATTAACTAAATAAGTTTGAAATTATTTATGTTCTATGAAATCGGAAACAATCGAAAATACTATATGTACGTAAAAAGTAAACGCGTGTATCATATTATTCAAATTAGTTCCTGAACTTATTTCATGTATTGATAAGTAAAACTACTTATTTAAATATAATATTCAATGACTTGCGTGTTTCAGTCCATTTGAATTTATTATAGGTAGCATATTTGATAAACTTGATTACGAACTTTATGAGTAAAAACATATCGTACGCATAATTAAAGGGAAATTCGCTTATTTTTGACATAAAAGATTAACTATAACTATCTTATTTACGTTATAAATTATTTCTGAATGCGGATCTCACGTTTTCATGTCAATGAACTTATCTTTCTTATTAATTATGTGATTAGGTAAAATATGTTAAAAGGTATTTTCCTTCATACGAGTTTAGTTTATAGAGCTACGCAGTTAATTCGAATTTAAATAGTAAAAAAAACGGTTTAATATTATGTAAATAATTTTAGGGGACAAGATGAATGTTAATATTGTGGTGTACCATTTATCAATTATATATTTACCAAGTGCTCTATGGAGACTTGTCAAAAAAATTCCAAAATCTATATAGTATATGGAATCTAAAAGAAAGCCCCGAAGTGCAGTCCTGAAACGCAGAAGCAGTGATTTAAATGATTTCGTAATTAATATATTTCTTTGAAGGTTAATTACTTATAATCAAGACTTTTAAGTGCAAATAAGGACCACGTTTTTGCTAAATCATCACACTTGCTGTGCCAGTATACATAAAAATAGATATTAAAATAGGTTTCGTCTATAAAAGAACTTGGAAAACCTTCGCTATTGACATTCAGAAACCATGAACTCTATCGGAATAATCGAAGACGCATTAATATTATAACAATCAGTCTATAAGTTGGTGGCGATTTGCATGAACTACTAGCCCCCGGTTTCTGAGTACATTTAACGGTAGTTTATCTAGTCGATAGCGTTTTTTTTGTATAAGTTTTGACACTATTAAATAGATAAACTACCGCTAAATGTACCTCAGAAACCGGGGGTAGACGTACTAGACGTTTGTTAAAAATACAAACACGTTTGTTTGCCTTGCATGTTTAAAAATTTAGAGTAATGACATAAGTATTTTTTGTGAGATTTTTGTACTTTCTCGTGTCTTTTTCTATTAATTAGAGACATGAATATATATAATTTTTATTTACCTCTGTGTTGCAAGTTTGCAAAAATGTTTTATAGTTTAACTTATTAAAAGTTCTTACATAAGTAGGTAATATTGCTGGAATGGATGAAGTCGCAGGTTAAACATAGTTCTCTGTATCTGACAAAAACATACAATTAATAATATCAAAATGATTAGTGATTAATATTAAACCAGAATGTTATCTCTAGAAGAGTCAACAAAAAAACTCAACACAATACGAAATTAGCCAACAAAAATAGAAAAACAGTCGCATGTCATCGATTTTTTGTGAAAAAATATTGTCAAGATGAAAATCCTTGAGAAATCCTTTTATGATGGAGTCATCTAAACTGGTATCTTGTTAACCTTTCAAGTTACGCCATACATTGCCTCTTCAATACTTTTAGATTAGTTTTCCGGTTCTTGTTTCAAATGCCATCGATCCTATCACTCAAATTAAAAAGTAAAAATAGGCTGATCGCTATACTTTCGTAGACTTTATTACAACTGTCTAAGGACTAATTTATCAAGTCAAGATTGTTACTTCGTGAGTGAACAATGACAATGATTTAGCTACCGATGGCCTTAACACCTGCTTTAATCTACGAAGCAGTTAACATTGCTTTAACAAACATCATATCATGAATCTCATCTAATTTCAATCTAAATGATAATGTGTATCGAAATTGAGTTGGAACATACGAATCGGACTTGATTATAATGCAATGTGCACGCGTAATAACATTAGTCATGTATGCCTAACGATGTTTCGTGGATTCAAAATAAATTTGTGTTTGAGTGTGACGTGTAAACATGTTCGTGGAAAACGGATGGTCGATGTTTATGTAACTGGGCTTAAGTAAATGGAATTTGGCAGTAATCATTCACGTGATATCCAATTTGATCCCTGATGACGAGTTGCATCGCGTTAGTGTGATTATTTGCACGATAAAATGAGTAATTTTGCAGGTCTATACATATCAGAATTATAATTATAATTTCAGTGTTAAATTTGAACTCTACATCATACTTCTACTTGTCACTATGTAAGATTGAATTACAAACAATATAAACACTACCTATCCCACCCATTAAAACATATAAAAGTTCGACAAAAGCATTGTCGACACCCATAAAAATGTTCTACAATATAAACGATCTGCATTTCGATGTGACAACAGTAAAGCCTGGATAAACCACACGTTCCTCCGAAATGCCGTCGAGTGCCATCGACTAATAGCATGCCAACATGTTATTTAAATGGGTGCGCGATGCAGACATAAATCCTTACTTCGTTAATAATAGATTGGAGTGTGGAACGCGGAGAATGGCGATAGGTGGCGCCACTATCGTAAATACTACCCTCCGAGGAATAGCCAGATAGCTAGTGGTTTTTGAAGTTATAGTGCATTCGCTTACGAAGACATTTAAACCGTTAAGATGCCAGGTTTCTAAATGAGCTTTAGACTTTGCTATTACAAAGATGGAGGCACTTGAATAGAGCAAATAGAGACCCAACTCTACACCTACAAACATTTTCTGTAATAGATAATTACTCCACTGCTGGGCTAGGGTCTTCTCCCGAACGAGATAAGGGTTAGGCCCTGAGTCCTCCACGACGCCCTCATGAGGGTTGGGGACTTTGTATATCCTCAAGAAATTACATTACAAATCAATATTAAAAACGATACCACAATGTATTTTTATACCTTGACGTGTTAGAAGTCTGTACTGTTATTTCCATGTGTATCGATTTAACTCAACCTAGTAACAAGCTATTCGCGTTAAAGACAGCACTATCCAACGTCATCGACAAATATAAATACAATCGATACTTAGATACTCGTATAATTTAGATATATGATTTTGACCCTAAATGCAAGTCACATAAAGTGCACAAAATAGGTATTATGTGGTAATAAGAGTGGAAATCCGGGTCGCGGGGAGTTTGCCCCCAATCCGTTATCTCAGTTGGACATTGGCACCACGCCAGGGAGGACTGCTACGTACACATTGTAATTATACGTTGCATTAGTGGACGTGACAACTATCGCTTGTACCACCCCTTTGAAAAGTCCGCCGCTGCAATCTGCAACGCAGAGCATTACCCCGAAGTAAAGGAGCATTGTTGATTAATTTTCTGGTGAAAACAGTGTTTATGGGGAAGAGAGGGCATTATCCAAGAGAGAAGGTAGAACAATGGTAGACTCCGCGCATATTTTGGTTAAGGGAGCTTTATTCCTTGTAGAAAAAAACCTTCCTTGTTTTAAGAAGTTTTATTCAGACTGTACATCCATACGAAGCCTATGTTGCTAATACAATTACTCAAATATATGTCACAACAAAATCTTACGTAAATAATAAATCTGTATTACAGCTAGGCATAAAATACTGTCTGAATGTCTAAATTGCTTGGCAGAATGTCAAAAGACGATTTTCAGCTAGAATTGGGGCTAGATGTATCCTTCTCCAACGCTTACTTATGTTACAAGAAGGACCAGCTCTTTCAAGATTAGGTCACTATGTTTCACTGCTTATGTATATGTTGGAAGATTCATTTCATCGATCAGTATGAACGGACCAACGTCCGTAAAAACTAAATTGTTCGTTTAGTAGGCTTTGTAAAGCGGTTGAGAATTGAAAATGGGATTACTAGAGCACGTAGAAGTTGTATTGACGACGTAGCGTTCGTCGGACAGGCGCTGGTAGCCTGGCAGACACGTGAACGTGCATGCCATGAAACTCTCGGCGAACTTGCCGACGGGGGCGTAAAGCAATTTGCGCTTACTTCAATCTGGCCGCCTGCCAACAACACTACGTGTCTCAATTTTTGACAATCGCACGATTTATCGCATGTGTCTCTACGGATAACCACATGATAAATTGCTTTTTAAATGTGCAACTTTTCGCTTCTTGTAAGTTTTCAAGTAGCTTGACACAAGCAAATAAATATGAGTTTGTTTGCACAAATAAAATTCGTATCCATATTGTCAACAATTGCAATAAATTAAAGTTGTTCCTATTTTGTTCTAAAAACACGTTAAACACAAAGCTTAGAAACTTTTTGTTAAAAAAGGTTTTATTACTTACTTTTTAAATCTGGTTATTTAGAAAATTTTGACATTTTGACGATGCGATGGACAATACGTCGTATCTGTTTATGACCAAAAGAAAAAGACTAAAATTTTCCTACAGGCTGATGGATAAACAGTCCAGCACCGATAGTAATATCTCGCTAGATAGCTTGGAAACTGGATTCAAGCAGAAAACGGATAAGAAATCCAAATCATCTGATGACAATGTGGATACAATACTCGTGCCATTTTACGAGAATGATGTCCTCATTAAAGTTCCAAAAGATCAAAAAAGAAATGGCCACAACGCAGGTAAACCACAACGATTAAATGAGAAACCGAGCAGAGAATCAGAACAAGCTAATAGTTACTTAGTGAACAGAGGAAGACAAAAATCTAAGCGACCTACATATCTTGAAATGTTTAGAAAACAGTTTGCACCAAATTACAATGAGAAAAAAGGTCTCAAAAACGAAATACGTTCATTGTCACCAGAATTCGGTGACACTGAAAGGGAAAGTATCGATGATGATGTAAATAACCAAGCTACTGAGTTCTACAACACTGAATCTTATAATGAAGTATATTACGACAAATTACTGAATAAGGACCTTCAAATGTATATGGATAATTCTATTGAAGAAGATTTGCAAATCGCGAAGAACTTACATCTCCATTCACCAAACTACCGTGACACAAGTCCTGATAATTTAAAAAGTGTTTCTGAGATATCGACACGCCGTCAACCCAGGAGAGCTACTATTGAACCAGTACGTACATTTAAATTAGGAGGCCTGGGACCTGACATGGAAAAAATAAAGCCGAGGCTAGAACGAGCCAGAAGTCTTCAAAGGTATTCAGAAAAAGTTCGAATGGAGAATCGTCTTAAGATTTACAAAAAGAATATGCAGACTGATAATGATAAAAAAAATGAAAGAGATCCTTCTCAAAAGCGACGAGGTTCTAGCAAAGACTCTAAAAATGGTCATGAAGATGCTACTGCGTCTTATTTAGTCAATAAGACGACAAGCGAGCAACAAACTAAAATTAAAACCTGTTATAAATCGAAGTCAGCCAATGCACAAGTAACGAGAGAGAGAGAAAAGATAAAGGAAAAGGAGCGTCCGAAGCAACGGTCTCCGACAAAAAGGAATGATAATCATCAAGCAGAGTTGAAGTACAAGGCAGATATTAAAACAGAGGTGAGTGCTAGGAACAGTGGGAGAGTTAAGTCGAAGATAAATTCAGGCTGTAAAAACAAGGGTATAAATACAGATGATGGGGGTTTGCCGCCTGTACAAATAAGTTTCATGGTGAACGTCGAGGGAGTCCGTCCGTCGAGTGCTTTGAAAACACTAGAGGAGAAACATAGGATGTATCAGGAGCAAGTCAAGTCGTTTATGGATAATAACAATGGGTAATTATATTTACTTTGATGTTAAAATATTTTAATTTTGTCTTAATGTTAATTATTTGTTATCGTGAGCTTATTTAAAATTCAAATAAATATTGGTTGAGTTTATTTCTTATTTATTTTATCAGGTCAAACACAGCATCCTTTTGTCTACATTTAGTAAAGCATCACTGCTTTCCGATACACATCATATTATTTCACACGTGACACACCTTCGCTGATATAATGTGAGGCAAACTTGATATCTAATTGACTTTTAAAATTATGTTGTTCACACATTTCGGCAGAGATTAAATCTGGCGTCAAATTGACGGCATGAGTGACGTGCGGCGACGGGAGAAAGCATCTCGACATGTGTGTGATGGCAGTTATTTCACATAGATCATAATTGATACCTACCGCTTGTATGTCTTTTTTACACCTAGTACTTAATTGCACCATTTTAGATAAGTGTGGCTTTTATCTATAATGGAATTTGGTGTGTTTTATATCCGCTTGCAAGTGACTGATTGCTACTTGAGTGTGTTCTTGCTTAGGATATTTTGAAAGATTCGCCATCATAGAAAGTTCTATACAGGCCGTTAGCTTAATGTGTAACCCTTGAAATCACTTAAAATTTGTTTTGCTTTCGAAATTGTTCCCCTATTTTACCAAAGTAGGTAAGTGAACTTTAAATCTAGATCTTTTTGGAAACCTTTGAAGATAGCACTTGTATTACTGCGTCTTGCATAATAAAGAATATGCAGAATAATATGGGTAATATATAGAAGAATAATATGGGTTTAGCTAATCACTATTTTGTCACTTTTATAATCACTAGAAGGAAGTGAGTCAACGTATTGACTGGTCATATTTACATTTTAACTAACGAATGATTCATGGTATCATCTTAACAAATATTTAACAATCATTTTTCTCTAGTTTAAACAGTCGTAATTCTATGTAATCTGTGAATGAATCCGGTTGAGTAGAGAAAGCGTGGTTCAAGGCGGTGTTTGATGTAGTGACTGCATAATATCACCTAAATTATATTACCACACGCATGTTATGGTCGCACAATAAGAAATCGTCTTATTTGCACGCAAGGCAATCAGAGCAAAGACAAACCAACCGAATGGAGACTCATGATGTTCTGACACAATCTGCATGTGTAGGCATATTATTGTGTACCAGGAGTTACAAAAGTCGTAAGACTAAATTGAAATAGTACGCAGTTTCATTCAACTCAAATGTATTTTCCTTTCTCGAAGCTAAATCAATATCAAATAAATTCTCCCGGGTACTGAGACTACAGAACCAAATAAAATTGAGTCGCATTTTAATTAATTTAATTCCCAGCAATGCCGCTAGCCTTACAGTGGCGGTGCAGTCAAACGCAAGAATTACTTAAACCGATCGTTTCTGCAATCCTTTTACCACCCTCCTATCGAGATTAAATAAAAATCTAGGTCAAAATGCACCGGTCGACTACAACTTTTACCGTCCTTGATGACTTTGATACATTTCAGGCTTAATTTTAACCTAAAAATGCCCCACATATGTTCGCATAAAATGCGTTACTAGGTCATTATCATCTTAATAGCCACTCAATGCTGATGTAAATAATTACGAATTTTGTTTATGCAATTATCTGTCGAGTAAACCACCTTCGCCGTGATACAACTAAATCATAGTTCTATTAGACAGTTAACGATGTTGTTTCTCGAGATATGGGTTACGTAGGGCATACATGATCGTTTCGAAACATCAGATAAACAAACAATGGACGTGAGTTTCGCGATATCAGATGACAATACCGTAGTGGGCATCCATGGCCTTTGTCGAAACAGCTTAAAAATGCAAGTTTATTTTTTCCATGTGTAACATCCCTTATGCAACGCTGGGCACAACGTCCGATACGGTTTTTGAGCTCACCATTGTACGGGGAAAGTGGAGCATGTAGATAATAGGAAATTATGCTAATGTATACGTATATTTTAATGTTTATGTATCTTATAAAATATAGCAAGCGTTATGAAAACATCGTGGTGCGACTTAATGAAATGCTTATGGCTTAATTTTGGAGAATTATACTTGCATATCTGCTAATCTAGAAAAATCCGATCTAAGTATAGCTTATATGGAAATAATTCAACTAAACTCTTTAAGCATATTATATACTGTATGAAAAATAATTTAAGCGCTGTCTATCTAAGTTTAAAGCATTATAAACTTACAGGGAAAAATAAGCCAGTCTTTCAAAGCATTGTAGACGTGATTTTTTTACTTGTTCTACCAATTAACATTAGCGATTACAATACCAATAATACCAGTTTATTTCGGGTAATGACTATTATCTACTAATCTAATACGTATGCTAATAAATGGGGGTTATCGTTTGTTCTTGACCTTTATACAATTTATTATATTTTTCCTAATATTATGAAGCTTAAAACGCTTAATCTTTATTTTCGATTTAAATTATTTCACTTAAATAAAGATACACCATACGAGAGTCGCGAGCGCGATTGTCTACATCGAGAGTTAAATATTAAAAATGTACTACAAAATTAGTTTCTGCGCCGCCCGATAGAGGCGCTAAACAGATTTGGGCAATTTCCTGCATCGACAATTAAACATTTAAAATGTACTGCAGTATTCGTTTTTACGGCACCCGATAGAGGCGCTTACCAGATTTTCATACAAAATTTGTCACCGTTTATCGGTTATCGATATTCGATGGTAGCATGAAATCGTCCCTCTGTTCGGTAATAACCATTATTAAGCGATTTTTCTGTTCAGTTGTAAGAATTTAACCATTTTAACGTCAACTAGAACTAAACTGTTAAAGATAGAATAACGCACGTGGTAGTCATTGTGTTCACGGTAAATCGATACATTGGATTTGTAATGATGAACAAACAACTACATTATGCAGCTATGATTGTGTGATTACCTGATACAAAATTCTCAGTAACAGTCCGGTAGTTTGATAATGCATTCAATGGTGATATTGGTAATCACTATTGATCAGTAGTTTCCAGAAGTTGTTTTAGAGGGATAAATCGGAAGAGTATCATTTCTAGAGAAGAGTACTAAACCGTACATAGCTATAGTTTTACTAGCCTTTTATTCATGAGTCGCGGCAGGCGACGGTATCCAAAATTCAGTATTTAGAAAATAAGCGATCCGAGGCACGTTTGTTACAGCTACTTAAGTTTTGTAAATAGACGTAATTCTTCATTATTATCAGTTAAATCGTAGGTACCTAATTGACGCTCTATCCCCTTTCGGAGCTAGTGGTGAATTCAGTAATTGTAACGACTATCATAAGTGTCAACATTTGACCTAAAGGAGTGAATGATTTTATTTTGATTTTGTACAAAGGCTATCCATGAAGTTGTTGGACTATAGAGTGCTTATTCGTAGTGGCATCAACAAATATTCAAGCTAAATATTTTCCCTATTTCATTTTCAGAGAAACAACAACGTTGCTATTGTTAGTTCTGTTTGTAAAGGATTTAAAGTTATTGTCACGAGAAAAATAAATTGGTAAAGGGAGTCTCTGGCCGTTTGTACAGTGCACTGTGCACGGCGCGTCACGTAGAGTTTCACGGAAAATAAAAATTGAGGACTAACAAATAACTTCTGTTTTTTCTACTTTTTAGAATAACCATCCTATTACGGAGACCTTGCTACCTGTTTGTCACCAGTGATAGTTAGGCAGCAGCCATGATAGTAAAACAGTTGAATTTTCTTTTTACCTTGCTTTTATAGCAGCAGCCAGGCAGGTGGCCAGTCACAAACTATCAGCCATACCTTGACAGCATGTTTTTTAAAAAGAAATCCTGCTGTGCCGACCACTTAACGTAAGTTAAGGACAAGACAAAGATGAATACTTAAACTTAAACTTACTTACTTAAGAATACATTTATACCCTTGCACCATCCTTGCATATAATAATTTCTGATTGATTTTTTTGTTAAAAACCACAAACAGTATTTTTATTAATGCATACAATGAATCAAATCAATGTCAGTAAAACATCCGCAAAATTAAGTTTTAAAATGTTAGATTAATGCAAAAAATGGCGACGATCTTACGTTATATTTATCGTTAATGATTTCTTTAGGCATATAATTATGGGCTCGCGATGCAAATGAATGGCTGATATAATATAATATAATATTAATACGTTTTCGCTTACATAAGCCTTGCCGTCAGGGACGTGATGTTACTGTTACTACATATTAGATACACATCCGGTATTCGTATTGAAATGATTACTATTTGTACATAGTTATTTAAAACTCGTTTGACATCGGTATGTAAGAAACTTGTATGGTTCAGTAATATCCTGATGTCTTCCTCTATCGTTTTGTATGTGTAGTTAGTTGATGATCAAGTTTGGCCGCGCCATGACAGTTACAAAAATGTTCTTGTCTGGAAAACCGGTAGCTCTTCCCTATGAGTCATAGATATCGAAAATCATCACGCGTATTTAACACCATCGTTGCATGAAACACAGTATCTTTAGTTATGTGTGCTCCCTATAGGCTTACCGCCTTATTCATAAAAATATATGAGGTTATGAAAGGCTTATAAAGTGTTTTGTTTCTTTCACTCCTTAGGGAAATGAAAAAGAGAAGACATATTATAGTAACATTTTAACTAAAATAGGTTTATAGTGTGTTTACGAATAAGAGTGTTAGGCTTGTAACTGCACCTTACATACTCATAAAAAAAACTTAGAAATGATTATTTTTTACTTAAGAAACCGAGGCCTCTGCCTTGCTTACTTCGAACTTTTTCTTACTTCGATACAAAAAATGTTCTAAGTACCTAAAGCACATTTTGTACAATCAGTTTCTCACGATTCTAAAAGTACTCAAACTAACTTTATTACCAAAAACATGGTATTCATGTCAGTACCATCTAGAGCAGTCCAGATGATATCTAAGATGTTATAGAGAGTTGTTGTATAATTTGTTACACAATCATATGATGATGACCGCTACGAGTAGCCGAGTCTGTTTTCACGCCGATTTGGTTTACCGAGAATAACGGTTTGTACTTGACCTGCGGCAATAACTAGTTAGTTAAGAGAGATTTAACTATAGCAGTAACTGGTTGTTAAACTGTTGAAGATAACTGCTTTGTTAAAGACTTCTTTTATTTCTTCGTGCGTTTTCTTCAGGTTACATGTTATATGTAGGTGTATCATACAAAAGAGTTTCACTAAGCCTATTTTTCAGATATAATAAAATGTAATATGAAATGAGCTTTTCGTTATGTTTGCGTATAGAAAAATTTACTTTTTTATGAAATTCTAACTCTATTCGGCTTTGGAGCAGACTAATAGAAGTAACCTGCAATACTGCTATACTTAGTACTATCTACTTACTCTTTATACCTATGTTCGAAACAGTCCCTTCGCAAATAAACAGCGGAATAATCCAGTTACCGTATTTAACTGGTACTAGAAAGTGGCGTAATTAATAAGAAGTTTATTTCATTTTATTGTTAAATACTGTGAATGACACAACTTCCTCTATAACAATATTAACATTTTAACAAAATAGTTTAACGCGTAAAATTTTTGAAGTGTTGACAGGCATTTTAAAATTACTTAAAACAATTAAAATATAAATATACAATTTTGCGAAAACACCGACAATGATTAATTATTTCGTGGCATTTTAAAAAGTTCACGAATTTTAAGTAGCCTATAATGATGCACTTTAATTGCCTATATTTTATTCGATCATAAATGCAGTTATAGGTGCCATACAATCGAACAAAACAACAGGCAGAAATCTAAGACTGTATTAAATCAAGAAATACATAATGTAATAACCGATGTTGCTGATTAAAGCACACAATAGTAAAAAGCTAAAATCGTGTTTTTCTTTGATTCCCGTTTCAAATAACATTTTCACCACTCGTCAGAGTTCTGAATCAGCCTCTAGTTATGATAATTCAACATATCTCCGAAAATACAAAACTTTCTACGCAAATATTGATACAAGCTCCTTGTTATAAATACTTCAATTACTAACTCAGTTTGATATAAAAGATTACCCTACAACTAACGGCCGGTGTACTTTGAATTCCATATACAAAATAATTCGCAACATAGTGCAGTTCGTGAGAAAACACCGAATATTACAATCGATCGATTTAAGCAACGTTTTGGTCAGTCGAGAGAATGTCCTCGATTTATGTTCGTAAGATTGTAAACTACGACGTGTTTGCTCCAGTTTAAATGTGTTATGTAATACTGGACCTCTTCCTTATATTGTGAATTGGCTTAGTGCTTAGATAATGTTCCTAGTTCCTATAAAAGTCGTCCTAACTGGAGTATTTAGAACTAGCCCTTTCCCGCGACTTAGTCTGCGTAATCTATAGTTGTATGGCTTGTTACTCCCATAGCTCTCGTGAGATTTTCTGATGTTCTTCGTCGTGTCTCAAACAATCTTTGTACAAAATTTCATTGAAATCGGTCCAATAGTTTAGGCATGAAAAAAAGACAAACAGAGCTACTTTTGTGTCCTTTAAGTTCATTGGGATTGGTTCAAAAGTTCAAATACCTAACATTACTAATTTCAATAAACGTCATGTTGTCGTGTCCTAACTAAAGTAAATAGGTACTTATATACCTCTAATTAGAATGTACCGGCTCGATACCATAGATTATAATGAGAATTAATAAGATTATAGAGCAAAGATTTAATCATCGCATATTATTGGTCACTCAGGTTGATTTGACTTTGTTTATTAAAGTCGCGCTCTTTAACTCATAATATTTATTGCGATGCTTGTTTAACTTTATAGGTATTCAGTTTATTCGTAATTAACTTTAATAACAAATAGGTAAGTTAAATACCATTACCTTTTTACAAAAAAATATTTAGGAAACACATGAGCACTATCAATTCCATTGCTGTATTTTATATTATCTTGTTCCCAATTTAATCTTTACTACAATATTTCGACTTCTCTTAATTTATTGCAATCGTTGTTAGTATTTACTGCTTAACAGTTTGTCAATAAATATGAATAATTTATATGTTATGTTCATAAATCATTTACAGTACTCCGGTGCTGTTTATTTAATTGCGCATATGATTTAATTAGAAACTTTTATTAAACTAAACTACTGAAGACTGTGAGGCTACATAATAGGATTATAAAAAATAATTAAATCAATATCATTGGACCACACACACACGGTCATTTGATTCTAAACTAAGTTAAGCTTGGACTATGGTCAAATGGCTGATAAACATACTTATATACTTGTTAATACATACTAACATAGATAAATTGACAACCAGGCTCAGTACAGATACTTGAGCTGACACGAATACATAGATTCGAATCCGCCATGATTACTAGGTGACTACAATCAGGTTATTTTCAATCAAAATTATCACTATCTAACTATTTAAAACATATGCACCATCAAACAGGATACATGCCATCAAAAATTTACAATCAAAGGACGAAGGTTGGACATGCATAAAAATTGGAAATCCATATCAAATTGAAAATTGATGCACGAAATTGTAACGTAAACCGTTTAGCCGTAGTTTCCACGCAACTGGATAATCATTTTACAGCAAAACTTGCACACAAGCGAAAACCAACCTTATACCTCAGACTGTAAGGTCTATTTTTATATGTGTGGTTGTTAGACTAGTTTTGCGCTCGTTGATTCGCGCCTGAAATGTACCGGCGCGTTATCTTCGGAGGCATCGCAGTACTTCGTGGTTGTAAACAACTGTACTGCAGCTCTTGGATATGGCAATCCTCGATTTTATTGTAATTGCCGTATAGATTTCAAAGCAATCCACTTAGAATAGTAATTTGTTAGTCGTGTTTCATTTATTGTAGCTTCAGTTCTATGTGTTATAGATTTGTATTTTGTAACCGTAGAATAATGAATGTCGTCTTTATTAGATGAGATATAATAAGCTTTTAATAATATTAATCTGTTACTGGTATTTGAATTACCAAAATCAAAGTTGAAATAATTAACTAGATACTTAAGTCACGACAAACAAAATGACGGTAGTTTATCTATTCAATAGCTTTTTTATGAGTTTAAAAGCTATTGAATAGATAAATTACCCCTAAATGTACCTCAGAACCCGGGGGTAAGAACGTATACTCATACAATATCTAATAGAATTTGTATAGATTTGGAAAACGGCAAAATTTTTTTATCACAATTTGTTTTCGTTAAAACTCTATCAATAGGACCGTAATAATAGCATCTTAAATAGCTGATTCATAACAGTCAAACCAAAAACAAGTACATATTGTAACCTTAGTTTCAAATTCCATATAAGACAACGTTTTCCAATCACAGATTGTAATCATCATGTCGCATAGTTCGCGTAACTTACAAATTCTGTAACGAATTCAGATCGGATCTGTATAATCTATCGAGTTTCTCGGATTAATTAATGCACTCTGTACCGAGACTGGCTGTGAAAGTGGTCTCAACTAGTGCCAATGGCTGGCTATTATTCATGTTCCTACGATTGTTTGTGTAGATTTAGAGCACGCGTAACTGCAGTTAGATGTTCACTATAGTCTGACAACTTAGATTATAGCGCAGTAGTCTTCTTCTTCGTATCGTATGGTTAGTGGTCAACCCTCCCAAAGGCCTTTGACGTGGCTTAACAACTGTTATATTCATTGACAACAACGGGGATCGAAGCACGGAGACACCCAGTTTAAACATCACTGTGCGGTCACCCATCTACTGAATGACCGCGAGAATGGTTGCTTAACCGACCGGTGAGCGCCTCTAGTAGTAAATAGTTAGTATTAAGTAGAGTGCCTTGTATGCAGCGTTCGCGGCTGTCGGAGGTATACAAAATTCTAAATTAAGTACATCAGAGACACAAAGGCTTATGCAGCTGAGTTGGTGTTCCGGAATGGTTATTTATAATCTAGATAAATCTTTCATACTACGGTCTCTACTAAGTTGTCAAACTATAAAATAGGAGCTTGTTTTGCTTACGAATAAGTACCGTACACCATTTCCGTTAAGTAGATGGTTAATAATGAGGGATATTTTGAAACTGGACTATTCTAGTGTTTGTTTGTTTGTCGTATGGTTAGTGGTCAACCTAGTGTCAAAGTTGTTCAAGCCGCCCGAGAAGGCCTTTGACGTGGCTTAACGACTGTTATCTTAGTAGACAACAACCGGGACCGACTTTTAACGTGACCTCCGAAGCACGGAGACGCCCAGATCAAATACCACTAGGCGGTCACCCATCTATGGAATGACCGCGCCAACGGTTGCTTAACCCACAGATCGTTTACCAACCGGTGAGCGCAACTGGCTATGGGCGCCTCAAAAAAACTATTCTAGTTATCAACAAGGTGGTATGGACATCATATTATGCCAATTACAGAGATATAACTAGCTTGGTGGTTTTGGCTAGCGTGGTGGATTCAAAGTCTAATCCCTCTCTCATTTCCAGAGGTATTACATAAAGAGGTTTATCACCTCGGGCGAGTTTTTTAAATTGATAATACTGAATATTGCTGAATACGCTTCATACAGATAATTAGATCATCTTTCCTGCCCTTAGCTTTATCATGATCGATAATCAGATTATATTGCACATTTACTGAAAAAACTGCAATAAATCTGGTGTGTTATTAACAACGTTGCTTCAACGTATATCCGTTCAATTTACTGTAATCCATGAGTTATTCCCTTAATTAAATGAAAATTTAATGTTATTATTTATGACTTTTTTATAAAGAACTTTATCGATGTGATAAATCAATGTAAATCGTTTTTCCATGCTTACATCAATAACTACGGCATTACTCTTTTATTTCTGTAGATGCAGTTAGAATACTTTTTCCCATTACATTTAAATTTCTTAAAATTTGTATCTTTGAAAGACAAAATTATGTCAATCATTATAATATTGTCGTTATGTATGGCAATCTGTGCAGGAAGATGAGCAATGCAAACGTAACGCAACCTTATCAAACCTTTATAACGTGGACTAAGAATTGATATGCATTTACGCAAGTATTTCAATACAAAAAAGACACGACAATCAAATACAAATAAAAGTTTCAAATATTCTACGTATGTTAGATACAATCAAATACTTTTAACATAATAATATATGTTAGAAGAAGCAATATTCACCATCCGAGGGCACCAAGTTACGAGTTCAAGGTTTCGAACTTACCTGAAAAAGAAACACATTTACAATCAATAACAAATCATTTTTTGAGCACATAAGTACTTGCAATAGGTCAGTTTGCGGTTGTTATAAGTGCTAAGTTAATAAGCATAAACTTTTCAGCTTGATTTTGATACCACAAGAGAAAATGTTGCAACACATTATCTTTCTATGGAACGGATTTTAGAATGTCATGTAAAAATGTATGTACATAGTTGAAAAATTCCCTCAGGACTAGGATGGTTTTATTCTAGTCGATTACGGTAGTTGGATGAAAGGCTATGTTGATGAATACGGTTATTAAAATAAAATTTTAATTAATTTTGGACAATTCACACACGGTCATTTGATTCCAAACTAAGCAGAGCCTGTACTATGGTAACCAAATAACTGATAAACAAACTTATATATTTCTAAATATATACTTATATATATAAATTGATAACCAGGCTCAGAACAAATACACGTGCTCATCACACAAAGATTTGTCCCCAGTGGGATTCGAAACTACCACACGCAGCGCTACGGTTTTTGCGGCGAGATGACCGCTAAAACCACTGCGCCAAACGTGCAGTTATATGTATGAAGTTTTCAGATGCTGTTTTATTTCATACTAGCTGACCCGGCAAACGTTGTTTTGCCATATAAATTTAAAAAAATATAGTTTCTCTTAGTGGTGTGAAAAATAGATGTTGGCCGATTCTCAGGCCTACTCCATATGCTCACCTAATTTCATGAGAATCGGTCAAGCCGTTTCGGAGGAGTATGGCAACGAAAACTGTGACGCGAGAATTTCATATACCTATTAGATTTTGTTAATTAAATGCGCAAGAAGTGATAAAAATTAATTCTGCGAGTATTATGTTGAACGTAGAATCAAACATTTGCGTTATTAGCATTTACATTAGATATTAACTGACATATTTATGTGAATTCTTACTTAAGATAAGTAAAATTACATAATGCATTTTAGTATCGAGAAATAAACCTATTATTACTACATATTCAGCTCAAATAACAGACTAGAAGCATTAAGAAATTTGAATAGAAATATACGCATGTGTCTGATTCATTTTAATTTGATTTTACGATGTCAATAAAATGTTATCACTCTAGTGAACTTTAACAAATGGTCCATTGATCTGAATATAAACTATTCAAATTTGGTTATTGTTATTTAATTCATATTTTCAGTTAATAGATTTTTTATTTTTGTTTTAGTTCAAGAAATGTATTATTACATTTTGCAAATTGTTTTGCAAGAGTCATAAAGAAAGAATTTACATGTAAATGACAAAATGTTTTTATGGCTATTAACCCAATATAATTGCTTCATATTATTTCCTTTAAAGCTATTTTCTTTCCATTTTTTTTATCCAAATCTTTGTTTTTCAAATTAAATTGTTTCTGTTCAAAGGACCTTTAATATGCTTTCTATTTATCTTGGTATAGTAGCATTAAAATATATTATATATTCTTTGATTATAGTTAAAAGAGATCTAAAGTAGACTTTGCATTGTAACAGTCTTAGCAACAGATCTAATACGGTGACAATGCAACCATTTACTTAGAAACTGCAATAACACAAATCTATACAAACTTTGCCTTACTCTATGGAAATCATAAATAATCCTGATTTCTAGTGCTCCACCGTCGCCGTCGTCCTAACGAGTTAGTTACGTTCCGTTTTTTCAAACGTACTTAATAAGCAGTGCATTGCCCAAATCTAGCGATGTCTGTAATATTTGACTAAATAAATATGTGTGGAAATGTGGACACACCTATTTGAGTACTATTTAAGTTAACTCGGTATAAGGACATGCGGTTTTTATGTATTTCGGTCATTGAATATTGATTTATATATTGCGCACATTTTTTTAGTTTTTTGGCAGTATATTCTGCATTTTTTTATTGACACTCAAATATAAAATGTTTTTTTATTTAGCCTATGTCAAGGTAAAAGTCTTTTCCGTAGACTTCAATACCCTTCAGTTGGAAGATAACCCCATCTCCGTTCGGACCCGCTCCGTCTCCGCCGACTATTTTTTACTTAGCTTATTAATATTTCACCCCACACTCTTCATATAACGCATGATGTGTTTGACTTCAAGTGAGGCTTTCTCACAAGGATTGCTTCGAAATTGTACTTGGCTAATACATCAAAAGAACGTAGTCTTAACCTCAATTAACGATTATGCTTTCAATCGCTCAACTTATTGTAACAAAAGACAAAAACACTATCGTAATATGCGGTAATCGAACTTGGCCTTACTTGCTCACAACCGATAAATCCGTTACAAATTAGCGCCTACCGATTACTGTTATGCAAGTCATTCAAGCACTAATTATTTCACTATTATTTTGTTTCATTTGCTCAGTGTCAATTAGTTGTAAGTGACTTTAGACGCTAATTCCGTCTTTTTTTAAGTTATTTTTCTTACTGTATCTAACGAGTTGAAATTGTTTATTAATACTTTACACGAAAGTGTCAACCCTTTTGCTATTGACAGCGTCAAAGGTTGCTTAACTTCACTGAGATCCCGGGTTCGATTTTTAGTTTCAATTTTTTTAGAATATTTCTCAATAGTTTGGTAGCGTGCTTGTTATAGCAACACGCTCGCCCCCTATTACATGGGACTATATTAGTATACCTTTGTCTACATGTATGTGTGACTGCAACCGTCTTTAATCTAACAATTACCATATAATATGTGTTTCATATTACATATTTAAAACATAAAACTTCCACGCACACTGTCGCAATGTTCGAGCATCTAGTTCACTTATATTAGTGCACTTTTAAAAGTAAAACATTTAACGTTTCGTTTTACGTAAGCGTACCAATCGTAACGCACTGTTTCCAAGATACGATTTCTTAATCACATGGCTAAGATTTATAACATGCTCATAAATTTGCAATTAGCGTTTTGAAAATATGCCTATTTCTTTATGTTGAATTTTATTTCCTACTACAATTACATATGCGAACGTTTTTAAGGATTTATGTGTGTTATCTATTTTGCGAAAAATCTTCAGAACATATTCGAACATTTATAATGATTAAAACTGTTTATAAACTGGATTAACATATGTAATACATTATACTGGGCAATCTTTTCAATCTTATAAATGCGAAAGTTCGTTTGTATAGCTTTTGTATTTTGTAACACTAACACAAAACTATTGAATCGTATTTTGATGACATTTGACAAACAGATTCTTTACGCCTAAATAATTACGTACCAATAAGATACTTTTTATTTCGGAAAATCTATTCACATGAGCAAAGTCGCCAGTAGAAGCAAGTGTTAAAAAGCACATAAATTATACATAATTTGTGTTGTTTTCGTGATTTTCTTTTTACCGTCTTGCGATTTGTAGACCATGAAATGTTGTCTAGTTTAACAAAGATCTTTATCATCTGATTAAGTAATTGAGTAATTGTATGATGATACTTATTATTTAATGTACTCTGATTGTTCTGTTTAACTTACGAAATATTATTACTTAAAGAGTAGATTTGAATTTAATCTGATCTTTGTTGCTTTAACTTATTGCGAAAGAGGTAAACGTTATTACTATTTCTAGACAGGTAATCATGAGTAGACCTACTTTATAAAATTATGGAATTACGTTAGGTAACCAGCTGACTATTAAATTGCCAGACTATCCTAGCTAAGGAAACTATTTTTTTATAAAGATGATTCTTTGATCTCTACCTACCTATAGGAAAAAGGCCTGATTTTATGTATGCATGTATGTTTGTATGTATGATTAGTGGTTTAGAAGTTATGAGGGGACAGATGAGCACAGATAATAAGATACATAAAAAACTACTAGCCAAATTCTTGGCATTTTTCAGTAAGATTTTAGTCAGATATTTAATTTAACAGAATAATTATCATCAATAGCCTATACCAGTCTGCTGCTAGACTTGGACTTCTCCAATTACACGCCATTGAGCACGTTCTTCGGTCTATCTCACCCATCATCCTTTGAAAAATGAATTGTTGAAATAACCGTAGTCATTTTGGTATTAAAACACTTATATTATTTGTACATAATAATATTGAGCAACGTAAAACAAAAAGGTCATAAGTATAAACAATACATACGTAACAAAATGCTGTTAAGTAATTAGAGCCCTTCTATTATGTCCGTAGGCTTTTAACATAACTGTTGCACATCGTAAATAATTATTTGTTTATTACTTATATTACACAAATGATAATAAATTTGTTTTGTGTAAAAATAATGCTCAACAAAAGACTTTTATATTTGTTTTTTTGTAACTTTACGCCTGTTATACACGAAAGTAAGCAGAGAAGTATGAAATGCAGCCATGTTAAGCCCTTAGTAGTGCTAATCCCATGTTATAACAGAATGTACGACTTGGAAATCGAACCAGAAACCTCGTTCTCGGTGCAGACATTTGTGATGTTTATTTATTTAGGACAACTAACAAAGCATACACCAGGAATGAGTATATAATAGGATACATACGTAAAAACTTAAAATTAGTGTTGCCTCAATTAAAGGCTGCCTCGACATGGAAAGTAATTTGATAATAGATCAAAGCAGATCGATGAGACCGATTAAGTATAGAAAATCCATGAAACCTACCGTAGAGTGATTATTTGCTCTCCTATCGTTACACATAAAAGCACTAAAGTTGGGAATGTAAAGCGCTAAGTCGTTGGTTAGGATTTAAGAGAGCATCGAGTTAAACAAGCTGTGGCACTAGGTTTCCAATAAACAGAACAAGTTGGTGTAACATCGATTTTATAGGAGCGTAAAGTTAAAATAGTGGGTTTAGCACAGTTTAAGCTGGTTAGAAAGTTTCTTATTAGGGACTATCACCTATCTAGGAGATAAGAAAACAGTTAACCACAAGAGCTTTTCCGTGACTACATTATCACACCAAAGAATTGCTTGCACGTGGGCTGTTCAAAATTACGCAGAAAATTACTTTTTAAAAGTGTCTTGTACTATGAAGGAAATACATTGTGTCAATTCAAATTTTAAATACGCTCTGGTTTGTAATATAATCTATATTGTATATTTAGTAATCTTAAGGGTTCATGTTCAACGGATTATTATAATTTAGTTCGATTATTGCGTTTCTTGTTTCCAAGTTTGTAAATAATGTTATTTCTTGAAATCTTAAGCTCATCCGTGAGTTTCTCATTATTAAATAATCACTAGTAAGACCTAAATGAACACCAGTATTTTCCAACACCTTGCACTTTAACCATCGTATCTATTATTTAATTCAAATCCAATCTAACCGCTTGACGTTTCGATTTACCTCTGACCACACCGAAGATAGATCGATTGACCTATAAAAAATGCGTGAAAAGTCACATAAAATTGATTAATGGCTAATATTTCTAGATAGAATCTAGGTATGCAGTTACAATATCATTGTTGTATCATAAGATTGACGACTATGTTATTAAGTGTTCTTCGCGAATTTCATAATGAATGGAAGGCTAGCACGCGAAGGCCAGAGATGAGAATGGTGTACATATTTGTAGTTGTATGGAAACGAATATGTACTGTACAATCCAATTATATTATGATGTAAGTCATTGTAAGTAATTGTGTAGGTGTAATTTGTAATCATTTTGTTAGCAATACTTGCGGATGAATGCTATTTATTGAGGCGAAGAAGTCAAAAAGCCTTGACGAAGACTTCAAAAAACGATATGGAAATTGCAAATCTTATGTGAATTTGCGGTCAAAACATTCTTACAATGGTAAAGACAACCATATCACACACTGCGATACTACAACTAAAGAGAGAAGTAAAACATATTTTATGCGAAGAAGAAAAATATTTAGTTTACAATACAAATATTAAGAGGCAAGCGAGGATGTTTTTGAACATAGAGCAATTAAAAAACAAAGTTGACAAATCACATCAATCATTTGTTACCTAACAGTGGAAACTGCAGTGTTTATAACTGTTATAACTGCCCTCATCGTTATATCTGTCATAAAAACTGTTATTATAACCGTTGCAGTAAATGCATGGAATCGAGTGCGGATATTGCGAAATGGAATAAGTGCACGCAAAATGTTCACGTCTCGCGGAATCGTTTTAGATCTCTTATAGAGAAGTAAGAGTCTATCCGGTAAATTGCCTCTGTACGGAGATGTAGAGAATGTTTAGTATTATTTATTCTGGAGATATTTGTTATGTTACAAAGTTACTAGTCCCGGTCTTAGTTTTCTGTAGACATATTGCTTTCCCAATAAGCAATATAGTGGTTATTAAAAAATACTCTTATAAAGGAAAAACAAAATTAAAGTAACTGTGTAACTTTGGATTGCATACGTGACAAAAATGCTTCAAATCTGAAATTCTTCAGTCTTAAGCCAGGCATAGTAAGAATGGGTCCACTGCAGATTGATTTTAAAAAAGCCCTTGGTCATTGTTAGTTTTTAATGTGTAATTAAAAAACCATCAAAGTATGTAGTCGCCGTCTTCCATATCGCGTGATTTTATTCTCTCATAAATATTATAACAGAGAATACATAAAAAAAACAATACACAGAAAACTCTAAAATTAAACTCACGCATCACGCGGTGACACGTGAAAAGGTCACGAAATAAATAAACACAATATTCATCGCAACAGGAGTCAGGACGTAAACATGGAACAACAGAACTGTAATACATTTGCTCTGTTCACGTACAAAGTGTAAAAGCCTCCCTTTATCCACCAAGAACTTCTGGAAGGCCTTTGTGAAATGTCAAAATAAATATTAATAACTAGGACGCCGCTGTTATAATAATTTCCCGCGGGTATACTACTACTTTTTCATGTAGTCTGGGTAAGATGCCAATACTAGGGACCGCAATGACAGTTTTTTTTCTTTTTGAGTTTTTAATCTTGACTGCAGACCGACATCTTAGTAGAGCTATGTATGCAAGGTTTGCTGCTGGCAAAGGTATAAAAATTTAGAATTTAGAGCGTCAATGAGGTGCTGGTCTATGCAGCTGACGGGGGCCTATGTGACTACTTTAATTAGTCTACATAAATCGTGCATGCTAACACTCTCTATTAAGTTGTTGGACTACTGTTTATGAAAAGGTGTGTCTTGCTATACCAATAATGTATTTGTATAGATGTTGAAGGAAATAAATTCCTCCATGATAGAAATAGGTAATGTTAGTTAAATGTCATTAGGAAAGAGCGTTTTTATTCATAGTCACATGCTTTTTAACGTCCTTAAGTGTAATAAAATTCTGTTTTTAATAGGTAATTAACTAAAATGAAAAGAAATCATAGCATCTTAATTACTTATTAAGTTCATTTTTACCTTATTTTAAATCGAAAACGCAAGAAAAATAAAAATATCATTAGAAGCAAAAAATAGAGAATCCACAGAGCTTTTCTTATATTTTTACGAACTTTTATAGATGCAAAAGAACTATTACATTAAGATGATAATAAGGTCACTCAATAACACTTGCTTTTTAGTTCTATAACCAATAAAACTATTCTAAATTTTAATGGTAAAATAATAGCACCTATCTGATGATATACTTTATATAAAAACCTAGGCGCTGCATCTAGGCAGAAATTCAAACAAAATGATTGTGGGGTCAACCGGACTTAACAGAAAAATCTAGAAATATGTTTTTATAAGTAAGTATTTGTTTGCTTAGGTCATGTAGGTCCTAGAAGTATCACCTAGGCACTAAATATAGGCCACTATAGTCTGACAACTCAGTGAAGAGTTTTGGCATGGATGATTTATCTAGATTTCGAATAATTTGGTGTGATTCCAAAGTAACGCAGGTGCAAAAAGCCGTCGACCGTTACCTGCAATTACCTGACGATGTTTTAAATCCTAAATATAGTGTACCTAACCGAGCCTATAAGGCTCTATACTAATTTATTGAACTACCATAGTAACGCGTAAGATCCTGCTGAAAACTACAGTTAAGCTGTACATTCACTCCTTTTCACAGTTCCGTTAAATGATTTTCTGTACTGATTGGTAGAAACGCCACAGTGAATGTCAATAAAATATAGCTATATGATATAACGCATGTGATAACTTTCACATTTTAAACGAACTGTAATTAACACCTCGCTCATGAACTACAAATAATATAATAGACACGTTATTTACCTTTAATCAGTTACTAGATATTATCTTCGGACTTTAAATTATAATGCATGCAAGCTATTTATTTTAATATGTAAAGAAAGTATGCTAAGTCGAACGTGAGGATAGAAAGGTAACTTTCTTACAAGTACTTTGATCATAATGAATAAAATAAGCGTTATGGTTAACCATAAAACAAGCCATTATAAGGTAGTATTGTTTTGTTACCAACTATTGTGCGATGTTCGTAACTTTACCAACAATAGCAGTTTGTAAATTTACGCAAGCCGACGAACGGCAAACATGGGCATTATTTAGCTGCAAGTTATTTTTTTGTAAGCTTTTCCTGTTTCGTTGCTACTCTTTGAATGCTTTTCGGTTCGAAAAAGTGCTGCGGCATTAATCATAGGTCGGCTTAACCTAGTTTCTGGAATAATAAAGTTCGTGTTATGCGCCATATCAACATATTTGGGGTTCTTATAATTCGACTCACGAGTAGAAAATCAATACAGCCATATTGCTTCTTTTTTTATAACGATTTTGCAGTACCCTTTACAAAAAAAAAATCTTTCATATGCAGTCCTTTCGTGCATATTTTTGTTACAATAAAATTTGTCAAGTACCTAAGTATTTTACGTAATATCTCCATGCAAATATCATTGTAAAGTTTGCGGTTTGGGCTCTTCTCCTTCATAATGGTTCGTTGAAGCTTAAAATGTTTCATAAGAAATTCGCTCCGTACACAACCACTACAGATTTATAACAGAATAATCTTTGATTTATGTGCACTCCTCGCCTCATCGGCTTACGAAATATCGAAGATTGTTGGACCACTCGATAAAATCGAAGAAAGTGTAAATGTAGTAGCGATATGAGCAGTCCAATGACTATAATTAATCAGCGGCTTTCAACGGCTTTGTAAAAAATCTACATAATAAGGTGATAATTTATGTTTTATTGCACTTTAAGTTTCCTGTAGTATTGTGAGATTGTATTTCTCTTTTTTTATTTGTTATTGGGCGTTGTCGGGAAGCAACATTTTGATCAATCACGCAAATAGTTAATGCTATATTATAGATTGTTTTAAAAATAAGGAGACAAAATCTGTAACATGGGAAGCCGCAAAAAATATAAACCTCGATAGAATAAGACTAAAACTACTATAATATAATTAATTAAGTTTGATAATACTCGATGCGTATGGTGCCAAATAAATTCATGTCTCAATTTCGCGATCAATTTTTACTAGCGGTAACCAAAACTTTTTTCATGGCGATCGTCAGTAATGTGTGGAAAGTGTCAGTTTACGGATGTTTAGGTCATCGGTCACCGCGGTTTGGACCGTGACACAGACATTCAACACGCCCACGTATCGCTGGAATATTATTCAACTATGTAATCAATGCTACATATAAAGTTCTTGAGAACTTTCTGACATTTTAGGGTCTAACTACCGAATTTATCTGTAGGTGGAAGAAATTAATACTTTTTTCGTAGTAGGAAGTGTGACTTACTTTCATATTTTATTTCAAGAAATATTAAAAACTAGCTGACCCGCGCAATTTTTCAAATCGGACCTGTAGTTCCTGAGATTAGCGCGTTCAAACAAACAAACAAACAAACAATCAAACAAACAAACTCATCAGCTTTATAATATTAGTATAGATGTATGTATACGCTCATAATGTCACATAGCGTAACCAAAGGCGTAAGCAGAGGAGTATGTATATATGTAAATTTCGCCATTAACAATGTTAGTCCCAACTCCCATGTTATACAGGGTGAGTTAATGCCTACTTAAGCTTAGCTTGCTTACCTAGCAGCAATATAATTGCAATATACCGGGGCAACTTACCAAATTGCTGTAATTGAAAAAAAATCTTGTTAAATTAGAAAAACCTATACCCAAAACCTGAGTCCTCGTCAGCACCGACAAACCACAGATTCATAACGTATAAACTTTGATTTTCATAGTAGACCTATTTCATACTTTAAAATAACTTGTGATTTTTAAAAAGCAATCCAATTTTTGACAATTCTGCCTCAGACTCATAGAGTTCAAGGCTTTTTGTGATATCAGAGGTCAAGAATACACCTACATACTTAATGATGTAGACTTTTAGAATTTTTTATAGTCTGAACATATAGATGAGTTTTTTTGTTCAACAACTTGTTAGTTAATTATGTCGTCTCGCACCTATTTGATAGGTCAGATACATCTGCTCATAAGAAATAGAAAAATATAGGATATCTAAAAATCGATTTTATTACAAACAGTTAAGGACTAATAAAAATGTAGTTTCATCGTAAAAGTGTAAAAAAGTCATACAGATTTCCGAATTTGCAATTCAAATGTAATGGGCAAAGATTACATGTAGGTATTCGACAAGGTCGCAAAGCTTAGGCTCCTTATACTACAAAGTCTATTTATAGATTTTTTTCCACCTATTGACCTACCTTAAAAGCTATTAGCGACAGAGAAAAAAATAATGTTGTGAATATTTTTTTTCTTTTCTTTTTCTATGCTAGATTAAGCACATTTTGATTATTTACAAAATTTCACACAAAAAGGACATAATAATATTAATAACAGCAAAAACTAAAACTTAAGGCATCTAGGTTATCAGAGGATTCTTTTTTAATACCTACTAGTAAAATAGTTCTTATATCTATAATGTTATTAACGATTTTTTTGACGTTGCTTAAGGCACAATACCTATCTACTTAAAACGTCAATCAAAAGTCACTTTACGTGCACGCAGACAAATAAAAGTCTCACTAGATGCAGCTGAATACCAGTATTTTACATAGAGCAACTGCCAAGAAAATCCTCAACCCGGTTACCTGGGTTTGAACACGACACCCCTCAGTAAGACTGATTGTCAGACTTTCAAGCTTCTGACTACTGTTAACGACTGTCAAAGATCTTTGAAAATGACAGCCGGTACCCACAGTTTTAACATGCTTTCACGAGGACCTTGACACGTATAATATGGCCATCCATCTACGAAACAACCTCACCATTGTGGCTTAACTTCAGAGATCGATCCGTGCGGCTGTTACTTAGTCAAACTGCCTCTGTGGCGCGGTCGGTAGTATATGCGACTGCGGTGCGAGAGGTCTCGGGTTCGAATCCTGGGTCGGGCCAAAAAGTTTTTTCTAAGATTTTCTGTCAATAATTTCTTAGAGATTGCCCGGAGTTAGGAAGTTGAGGTCGAAGACCTCCGTGCCTCGGAGAGCACGTAAAGCCGTCGGTCCTGCGCCTGACCTCTCACTGGTCGTGTCGGTTATCCGTCCCACCAAACTATGAGCGTGATGGAATAGAGAGTGTACCTGTGTATTGTGCACACACTTGGACACTATAAACAAAGTCCTGCACAGATGGCCAGTTTCAATGAAACTGACCGCCGTAGCCGTATATCGGCTAGGAGGACATTATTATATATTATTACTTAGTCACGAGCTTCTCTACATTTGAGTGTGTGTTCAGCCGTTATTAAAGAATGTAGTTCAGTACGGCAAGGACGACGGGTCTCATCGAACGCACTGGATATTCTAGTCCACAACTACAATAAACTACATCTATATAGGTAACTCAATAAACGTGATAATGAATCAACAATATTAATGATTGTTGACTACATATTTGCATAGATAAACAAATTATTTACAAGTGGTATACATTTTATGCATTTTGATCTAAATATTTTGTGTTTAGTAGGTTGCATATACCTATGTTTATTTTATAAAAGGAACCTTAAAGGCAGTAAGGTATATGTAAGTGTTAAGTAAAATATATTTTTATTTACAGGTTTTTTTTAAGTTATGGACGAGCTTAGATATCAAAAGCAAACAAACACGTTATAGATAAAATTTTGCCAAGTCAAGAATGCTAAAATGATGACGATTTTACGACCACAGACAACAGTGAGATGCATGTAAGCCCTTACGACGAGACATGTTGCTCTACAAACGCATTATTATCAGACCGATTCAAAGAAAAATTTTAAATGTTATAATTTAATAATGGCTACCCCCCTACTCTACTCTATCAACTCCGCCTGCACTATAAAGCCTACCTTTAATCCTTCGGGGTCGACTCTATCAGGACTCTATCCTGCTACTTATACCATATACTTAGGTATACCATACTTAACCTAATTTATTCAGGCGTTAAAACGTGAAAGAAGGTCAATCACCCCGCCTCCTCCAATCATACCTGCAACTTTATCCGTATTGAAAAAAAAAATTGATAACAATAATTACCGGCGAACACCATAGTTTATCCATTTTTTCGCATGAGTTAATACGGTTATTGAATGTACTACTCATATACCTAAATATATACGTTGCGTTCGTAAGATTGCATACGATCAAGAGCCGACACCGAAAGTCTTTGTTGCTCCATGATTGATTTGATTGATTGAAATGATTCAAGGTTAATGCAACCACTAATCTTCTTTATAAACGTTGTCACACATTCGTCTTGTTTTATTACTGCAATGTTGAAACCTTTATTAAGTAGTTACAAAGCCTATTTAACCGGCTACAAACTAATGAGAGTACATCGTGTTCTCATTGACGTACAATAATAATGATCGCAATTGCAAACGCTATTCTATGAGAATCGTAATGATTTATCTTTTATAATGCCTGTTATAAATTATACTTAACATTATTGATATTAACTGAATGATTTATTGTGCAGTTAACAATTTGTAGTTAGGAAATAAAAGGTACCTAGGTCTGTATCAATAACAGCCATGATTTTTTTTTTTCAAAATGGTGGTTCGCATTCAAATTTAGAACGTAAGAATGTTTACGGCTAGGGTTATTCGGTTTTGACTATGGCATACATTATTCAGCCTAATGGAATTTAAAAATATAAGCGTGTTTTTAGTAACATATTTTATTCACGTATGTTACGTGTTTTAAAAGTGTATTTTACGTTAATTTGTACTCTAAACATTGATTCTCACACTCCAATTAAATGGTATTTAGAATACTAAGTTCGGATATCTGACCGCTAAATAATCGTGATCGGATACACAATGAGGACGACCATGCAAAAAAACTAATGTATGTTTTTTTTGTTTCTAATGAAACTAATAAAATAAAGTAGGTAGGTAGGTATTAATATCATGTTGATTAAAGCCTCAATTTCAAATATTTTTTGACCTCTAAGATTATTTTGAGCTGTTAAAATTATACTTTTATTTTTATTAATCGTAACATTGTTTTGATACAACAAGTAGAAAACATACATTCTAGAACAGATGAACGTAAACATATTTGTGGCACACGAATTCCTTTTTTTAGGGCAAGTTCCATAGCTTATGAATAACTGTTTAATACCTACCAATCTTGTAGATGAATCGACAGCAAATGTATGAGAGAACTGGCAAAATTGTTAAGTTATCTGATACTTAACCAGGAGTAGTGAAACTATAGTCCACAGTTATATAAGAAGTGCCACTATAACCTTAATATTTTCAATAACCTTCAATGCAAGAAAGGCATAAGTGATCATAAGTTATTATCTACTTATGCCATTTTTCAAATGAGCGATATGTCGGTTATGATTGTGGTAGTAGGATGCTCAAAGGGTTTGCTTTCACGTTGTCAGCACAAATAGAAGCCACAAAGCAGAGCCTTCCCGACAACCACATCCGCGCACAAAAAATGGCTGCCTACTGATTTGGGTCGCGTTTGCGAGAAACAGTATCGTGACTAAAAACTTCTTGCATGCTACAGAACCGATTCAGTTTAGTGATGTAGGAACTATGCATGATTTTATATTATTCGTTAAATTTGTGGCAAAGAAATGTACCCTAAGATAAAAAAATGTTATTCTTCATATCTCATAACGTCTTAGTCCAGTTTTCTCCACTTTTGGATGAAATTTTGTCAGCAGCTTTTAATACATTTGCCGTTACATTATCCAGGAGGTAGGCTATCCGACACTTATTTCTAAACTTAGAAACTGGCTTTTATTTCCTTTCTCACTTATCTATACTAATATTATAAAGCTGGAGAGTTTGTTTGTTTGAACGCGCTAATCTCAGGAACTACGGGTCCGATTTGAAAAATTCTTTCAGTGTTAGATAGCCCATGTATCGAGGAAGGCTATAGGCTATATATCATCACGCTACGACCAATAAGAGCAGAGTACCAGTGAAAAATGTTACAAAAACGGGGAAAATTATGATTCTCTTATGTGACGCAAGCGAAGTTGCGCGGGTCAGCTAGTCTATAATATAAATCACTCCCTATTTTTGAAAGTAGCCTTTATAAAAACATTTTTGTTACGGTATTTTACAAATTATTTGTTTACCTACACGTCAACGTTTAACTATGTTGACGTAATTTTCAAACAAGGTATCGTAAGTAATTTAACGACTTATTTAAACCTTCGTTTACTCAAATAGGTAAAACGTCCTCGTAAACTCCGTTATAGTAATGTTTAAACTTTATAAGTATGTTCCCAACAAACTGTTTTGAATCATCGTTAGTTTTCCGTGTTTTCATAGGACATTGGAATATCTTCATTGACGAAAATATATCAAGAATCTATGCACATAGTTTCACTCACTATAATTTAGTTAATAACAGAGCATTGACCCGGAATTTTGCCATCATTCTGGCATACAATGTTGAATGTAAATTTATTGTGCATAGACCTAGCTACATAAGATTTTTTAAGAAATTCTTAAGGCATTCTATATTCTATTCTATTCATTCCTCACGTACAGTTCCATTCTACTGTTTAATTTCAAGCGTAGACGGCAAAAAAACATAAGTTTAAAAATGTGTATTCTATAAACCACAAGCAAAATAACTATCGGTCTCGAAGTGATGGTTGAATCTCTGCTATATGTTTTGTTATGTTTTACCTATAAATTGTCAGAAAGATCGATTGTTTGTGTCATCTGTTTTAGTACACTGATTCTTCGTTAAAATACCAGAAAACGATCACATAACTTAGGCTTTGATGAAAAAATCGTTTAAGTTGCAGCTAGATATTAATGGCTTAAACTTTTGGTAGTGACTAATAAATGTATCGTTTTAGGATACGGTCTTTGTCTTACGAATTTATATAAAACAGAACTAGAAAACATGACTCAAATGCTCAAGTATTTATTTATGAACAAGAACATATTAAATAAATTAGCACATCGTTAAAAATATGTTCAATATTGCGCGAGTTTCTCGTTTGTATTTAGTTAGAGGCTTGTCATTCGTCCTACACGTATGCAAAATATCGTGTAGGCCTTATTTTAACTGGCCGAAAGGATATAGCATAATGTCAGAGCATCTTACTATCGTGCCTAATTCAATGTCATTCGTGATACAGGCAGGTTAAAGAATAGACAAAGCTTTTAAATTTTTAATCTACGTAACGTCTAACCTACCTCTGGATTATGCTCGATCGTATTTTTTTTTAACGGGTCTAGATTATAGAAAGCTATAGATCTACCTAATTCTCATATGCATTTGTGATGTTATGGTTTTTACGAATGCATGAATTTAAACAATATCGGTGATATAAGGTTTTCAAACAATACATAGCTTTAGTAGTGGAGATAAATGAACAATATGCTGTATGCTTCGTTGCGGGGACATGTTGTACTCAGTCCTTGAATAAAGACAATGAACCTGCAAGGCGAGTGGGATGCCCTCTAGCCAGATGTATCAACGACTAAAAAAATGAAGCAAGCCTGCGATGAACACATTTGCGGCATCGTAAAAGTCCCTGCATTGTAATTACTATATCTCGAACGATCCTAGTTCTTTTTATTCGATTAATAAGACCTGACCATGTTCAGAGAACTTTAAAATTTTCTTTATGCTGGAAAAGAAACTTGTACCTGTATTGCGACTACGTGGTTTTAAAACCTCTCAAAAAAGCCGCTCCGTCTTACCGTGAAATTGTATTATATAAAAATTCGACGTCTTCATAATTATGAAACCTGTTAATAAAACAGTAGCCATAAACAAGTGAAAGACTGGCAGCTACAAAAATATGTTCCTTTTTTAAATCTATTCTTATGTTTGTAATTCTAACCTTGCAGTACACGCAATGCAGCATACTATTTCTAGATTTTGGAATACAAATACTTTAATACCTACATTTCGTGCTTACTGTAATGTAAATGTCAGATTTCATAATCGCAATTTTGACATTTCACTTTTTTTACGCAAATTATTTATCGCTTACCGTATATTTACTGTGCCTATAAAACCGTTTGCTTCAGAATATTTTTTCTATACAAACATTGCGGAATCAGAGACATGTTTAATTAATTTGGATACGGTTCTAATCCCATTGGCGTAATCGCGTAGGTTTTGCGACATATCCTCCATTTAAGTAATTATTATTATATTATATGTGCATTATTGTATGTTCTACAACTTAATTAAAAACTTCGTTATGCTATATTATTTTGATTTTGCAGAAGCGACTGGTCGTCTAGAATCATGATATTTTGACAAACCAGTTGGTTTGACGACTAATAAATTATATTAGCAACAAAACATACTTATGTATTGAAGATGATATAATATTTAAAACCTAATGTTTTTCCTTGTATTTTTTAAGGAAAATGCAAAATGTCTTCATAAGTATAAATTATCTACGATATCAATTGAAGCTAGTTTTCCACTGAACACATTTACAAGTTAAAAAACGATTTATTTAATCCATATTGTTGAAAAATCAAACGTTTTTATTCCTTCTGAGTTTCGAGTAACCAATAATAATTATGATCGGTTTTATATCTTGCAAAAGCCTCCAAAGTCGTTGCGATACATTTACAAAAAACAGGAAATCAATACCACCTACTGTTGCCAAAAAATCTTGTACCGGACCATTTACGAACGAATTATACCAAGAATTGTAGATTAGAATAAAGCTACTCTGCCGGCGACCTTTTCAGATATTCCTAATTAATAATACTTCAGAAGTCAATGAACTTATAAACTTATATGCTGACAACTTTGAAAGTGTAAATCCGTGAACACGTTGAAAACATCCTTGCCTTGAACATCGTATTGTTAGACTTGATAATGAAAATATCAAATGCAAATAACGGAACTGCGCAATATAAGAATTTATCCATTGAGTCGATATCTTGCTTCCGAAAGAGAAATCACACCCACAGCGGTGTCACGAAAGTAAAAGTGGTGTTGCGTCCACTGTCAATCCGAAATGCTTTATTTATGCATTCTTATGTATATTACAGGCAATTACGTAACGTAGGACAGATAACTTGGTGCGTGCACTAGTATTTATCAAGGTTTTAAAGAAATAATTCACTTTTTACGTCCACTGGTCCGATTTGTCCCACTTAATCAGTGCAAAATTTAATCGAGTCGTTTTTGGCAAGTTAATGTCCGATTTTCTGTACAATCGAAGTGATACGCGACCCTGAATGTCACAACAATTTATTTATTGTTATCATTGATTTCAGGGTTAGTCATAATCTCGTAAATTAAATACAATTATGGTAGTTCAACTTAAGATAAAACTATAATTAATATTTAACGAAGTCGGATATTTATTGTATTCAAATACATTGTATCGTAATAAATTGTATTTGTTGACAACTCAACGATAAAACACGACAATCGTGAGATATTAAGCTTGTTATTAGAACATAAGTTAGTACCTGCTAGGATGTTTTTTAAAGGGGCCAATCAATTGCTATTATAATCATACATATCTACCAAAATTCTGTGGGTAAGATATATTTATTATATTTTTGCATAAGTATCTGATTATTTTTACAAATCGTCTTGATAGATAATTAAACGTGTGCTCCTGCATTTCATTTAAATATTGATTTAATATGATATAACTAAATGGATAAAAAATATGTTTATGACTGCCATGTATGTCGGCGTAACATCTCAAATGTTTTACGAAAGAAATATATTTTAAAAACGTGTTTCGTTTACATTAATATGTCATTTATAATCAGTATCAATTAAGGAAATTGTGCAAAATCATGTCCTTAAAATTGTGGTACTTATTAGATTATTTGGACAAAACAGCTCAATCATTATAACTTGGCAAAATAACTACTTAAATTCAAATTATTCGGTTAATATTAGTCAATATTTTTTTTAAAAAGTAGGCTGATATCATAAACTAATGATACAAAAACGTATGCAGTATTATTCAATGAGATGCATATATTTACAAAAATACATGTTTGCATAAATTGACTTCTATTGTCTAAACATCAACCGGTGTCATTGACCGATCTTGATTCTTTCAGTGACCTATTAATAATATTATAATTTTATTTATATCAATGTAAAATTTGTATGTAAAGTTGTACTTAATTAGTAAAGACGTACTGAAAATTAAACACCGGTAAGAGGATCTACATAACTATAAAACTTTCCACTTTCGAATCTTATTAAAACTAAAGTAATTAATTCTAATTGGCCTTATTATATTATTATTATACACAAAGCATCTTATAATTATTGTTATATAACATATACAATACAATCTAGTATTTACAAGGCTTATCTAAGTATTTAAATGCTTACTCACCAACATCTCTGTAATTGTTTGCTGTTCTTTGGGCATTCGCCAATATGACCAGCGACAACAGAAGCACACTAGGGACGTTACTAAAAATTAGTTTCATTTTTATAATTTAATCCTGTTCACTTTACGAACAACTGTAACACTTAATTTAATATATTTAAAATTTTGGTATAAAAATATTTAAATTGTGTTTTATAAGTTCGATATCATTTTCGCGCGAGCATCGACGGCCGGTGTGGTAGGAGCGTGCGTCGCAGCCTTTGGAAACTATACTGAGAGGCTGCGCGTGCGCAGGTGTATAGAGAAAGAACAACGTGAGTTCTTCGTTGATGGCGGACCGGTCGATGGCTTCGCGCGCTATCACCCGACACAACAAGTGCTTACACCCGGTCAGGTATTCGCGATACGCAGACATGTGATGGTCGATCGTATTATTATTAGAGCCTTTCAATGTGTGCGCTACTATTAAAAGCTTCTAGAAAATGAATTATTTTTTTACGATCTGCGATAAAATATAGTACGAATTCATAAGTTTATGTAAGCATTATTTTACGTTATTCAAATTAATAGGTATTTACTTTTTAATGTAAGTAGGAGACAAGTGTAACTTAAATTACACATCCACAATAATTTGAAAAAAATATTGTCAAAATTGTGTCTGATAAGTGTTATACTTATTAGTCATGATTAACGTTTTTTTACAGCCCAGCTAGAAACAGATGCTCTACTTAATTACATACTTACTCGTAGCTCTACCGTAGTCAAAGCCGCGCAAAGAAAATAGTGGAATGTGTTTAAGTTTTATTATTTCTTTAATTATTTCGAATCACAAGAATCCTAACTAAAATATATTAAAGTAATTTATGCAACAATGAATAATTAGCATCTATAATTCTAAATTTCAATATGATTTTTATGTGCAAAAATATCGACTAAACAATTGTGTTTTTAGTCAACAAACTTACTTAATTGATTTCTCCATTTATATCTATAAAATATTAAAATTCTTTTGAAAATATGATAGTGTGTACTTACACATTCCTGACGCTAGCTGTACATAGTTATAAGTATTATATTACTAGCGGACCCGACAGACGTTGTCCTGTCTACACGTCTTTAATTTGAAAATTTTAAACTTTTTTACATTGTACAGCGGACAACATTTTGAATCTAAACCATTCTCAGATCCCCTTGAACACATACAAAAAATTTCATCAAAATCGGTCCAGTCGTTTAAGAGAAGTTCAGTGACATACACACTTACAGAAGAATTATATATATAAAGATAGGTACCTGGATTGTAAATAAAGTTGGAGTAAAAAACTTGAATCAACGATTCGTAACATCTTATGGGTAGTTGTAGGTCAATAAGTTTGCCTCCCGCATACTTACATGCCGTTAGCGAAAGTCTTGCGTAATGAGTTGAGATAAAAAGTGGGTACTTACTCACTTGTAGAACTGGCTGTAAGTTGAAGCGGTTGCTCCAGAAATTATGACTGAATTTAATGCTGAATGTGGTTTTATTTTTCTTATGGTTTTTAAATTGGGTATGAAAGCGATCTTTACGACTACTACGATTAACTGCTCTCTATGGATTATGGAGTTTTGAATTGATGTGTTTAAAGTCTTCTCGTGAAGAGCTAGTCTATCTTAAAGGATGAGCATAATTATTTTCAATTCTTCATTTAGCGTAGTCGAATACGATGACTTTGCAAGGTGCAGATTATTCATAAAAGCCCCTCTAGCAGTTTTAATCTTTAAGCCTGCATAAATATAATATTTTTTCTCGAATCGGAATCCATAACTAAATTAATTATCAGTTACTCAATGACGGTGCAAAATATGCGAAAATTTAGCCAATTATTCTTAATATTATAGTCTAGCTAGTTTTAAGCTAAGCTCGGATTTAAAGTTGCCTATTTAGTTAAATAAGGAGGCAAATTATAAATTAGTTTTTCATAAGATTTAATTGACCATTAGTGATCGGGCTGTATTCTTAATTATTGTATAATTTTGTCATTTTGGTATTTGTCGCATATGTAACGTGAGAAGTTATAGGGGTCATGACCCGGCTTGAAAGCTGAAAAAAAAAGCAAATAGATATTCCAAAGTGTTAATTTATCTCGAAAAGCATGGTTGTATCTTTGTTCTCAATACGTAATAATATTTGCATATCTCTAAAACGCAAGTCGAGTGCTTCATCCTTTAACTACGAAATTATAATTCTTAATAATGCACAATTATTAATATGGATACTATGAATTCCAAGTAGGAATTGCAAATTAATGAAACAAAATTTAAACAACTTTCAAACAATTAACGGATTTACGTTGTAGCTTTATCTAAAGAAAGCTGTCAACCTATCATTCAAGAAATTATGGCTCTGTAGAGTTAATTCGTAAAAGTATTTTAGTAAATTATATTTACCTTTAACCTCTTATATTTTTACTGACGTCAGACATCCGGTGACGTCAGTACTACGTCATCGATATTCAATAAATAGTGCTGCGTGTATTGGGCCCTTTACCCTGATAACATGACGTCAGCAATGACGCTGCAGATTCAGGTGACCTATTTCAGGTGAAATAGACCAGATGAGAATTAAATGTTTATTACGATATGCTGTTCGCTTTTAACCAATATGAAAGTAACCTACTGTACAAAAACTTTCGTAATAACTATCAAATTGATTATCATATTATGATCCCTTATCTACTAATTTATTTCCAATTTTTTATCATTATTAAATAATAATCGCCCTCAATTAAGTATCCCAACTTATTCAGTTTATTTTTGCCCAAAACATGCTTATTATTCACATTTTTTAGTACAAAGCGTAGACAAATACAACCGTACTAGCATTTTGCCGAGCCTGGGAATCGAACGTTGGATTAACATTAACTGTTTAAAGACTTCTGCTTGTAACATGAATGAAGTAAAGTAACGACTTTAAAATATTTTTTGATATATTTTATTTAATATCTATCTGGTACTGTGTTATCAGCGGAAATAGACATTAAGTCAGGATCGCCATGAAGCTGAACAAAAAATTTTATGTTCTGACCAGCTTCCATATTTCTTTAAAAGAACTTCCAAACATCTTTTGCAAATAGGCAAAGAATTATTAAGCAATGGACATTTATTTGCCATCTGTATAAAATTCAAAAGTTTTTTTGGGAGTTTAAGTTATAATATTGTTTGGATGAAACGGAACGAAGTTTACTTTTTTAATCAACATGGCGTTCGCAAATGTCAAATAAGTTGTGTTTTGTGGCGTTGTGGACCGTGGCGTAAATTTTATTAGTTTTCTCGTAAACCATGGCTGGTTTTACGGAAAACGCATTAGTTCGAAAACTCCAAGAACTGAACTCGAGTCAGCAAAGTATTCAAACGTTATCTTTGTGGTTAATACATCATAGAAAACACCATGCCGTTGTCGTCAAAACTTGGTACAAAGAGCTACTAAAAGGTAACCTACAATATTTATATTTTTTAAATTTCTATTTGTACATTTTCATATATTATGCGACATCATGTGTTTTTGTTTAAAAAAGCTAATATATCTATCGGTAAGAAAATAATAACTAAAAATGTTGTCCCTAATTTCTCTTCGCTTTACGAGTGTCGAAAGATCTAGTAATTTAAAATTTATTGATGCAAAGTGTTGAGATGTTATTATCATTTCTGTAACCAATTTAGACAGTTTGTTACGAATCTTTGAAAACAAGCAAGAACATATTTATTCAATATATTATTATAATGCTTAGATACATTATGTTAAAGGTGTAAAAATAATTGGTTTTAATAATGGAGGAGCCCTGTATCTCATCGCATGTATTTAATAATTACGTATCTTACTGTACCAAAATATGATGGCAGATTTTTTATACGTTGTCAGTATTAAATGTTATTCATTTTCAAAAAAAGTCATTTACTGAGTTATATGCCTTAGATACCTGAAAGCCAGGTATATACCCTAGTTATACTATTTATTATTTACAAAACAAAATCAAAACAACAAAAAGGAGCATCATTAGAAATAATAGTAATACTTTCATTTGGGAATGACCATTTCTTCTACATGAATATTGTTTACACTCACTAATCTTATCTTAATTAGAAAATATTGACCTCTCCAGAGTCCCAACCTATCACTCAGTTAATGTATTATATCAATTGGTTGCACTGAGATAATTTGATGGCTTTTGTAGTTCCATAATGTACCTACTTTAATTGTTTCTGATAATTTTGGTTATATTTAAAATGATTAAACCATAATTATTATTAAAACCAAGGTAATAGGTATTACCTACTAGAAACATGAAAACTGACCGAATGAAATATTATATTAAATTATAAGAAAGACTTTATTTATTTATTATAAGAAAGACTTAAATTAATAAAAACTATGCATATAATCTAAATGTGCTAATATTATTATGTTCCCCTGTCTATCATCACTGATTTATTTACAGCTAAAGACAGCAAGCAACTCACATTCATGTATTTAGCCAATGACGTAATACAGAACAGTAAAAAGAAAGGCCCGGAATATGGCAAAGCATTCGGCGAGTCTCTCACCGATGCATTCAAACACATGGCAAAGACTGGCATCAACTCAAAGACTAAACACTCGCTGCACAGAATACTGACTATATGGCAAGAGAGAGGAGTGTATGATGCACAGAAAATACAAGAATTTAAAGAGGCTGGTAAGTAAATTATACAAATTTATTAATATGTAAAGACTGTGTAGTCATAACCCAAATTAAGTTATCTGGCCACCTTAAATTTGTCCAAAATCTGTCTATTCTGACTTCTCTTAAATATGTATAAAATGCTTTCAATCTCAAGACATGGCAAGTCTTAGCTTTATCAGGAGTAAAGAATTTTTTTTACATATATAAACTAGTAAAGAATTATACAAGATATTTAAAAAGCTGAATCAATAACTTTATATTGATATAAACACTGTAAAACAAATTATTTTGTAGAATCATGTATTTTGCATGTTACCTATATGGCTTGTAATCAGAGATTTTAAGTACTGTTATTTCATGTGCTCATTTTCAATTTGTGGCTACAACATTATTACATTTTTGTTTAAAATTATATTGAAAACTGTAAAATGGAAAAATAAACAGGCAATTGAAATACTGGCATTATATGTTGCAATTACCTACCTTAGTGAAACTCGTTTCTTTAACTGTAATTAAAAAGCAATTTTTTGCTAATTGCTGGTTTTCAATACAAATCATTTCACAGTATATTGTTCCACATTGTTGAGAACATATAATTTTTATCAGTGTAACAAATTGAACCAATTTTACTATTACATGCTATGTGATAACGAAAATATTGTAGTAAAAAACAGAACTATGTTAAAATACTGGAATTACTATAGAAAATATATTTTATATTTAGAAAATAAAAGACCAAGAGCAATTATGGCTAATAACTTAGTATAGGTACAAAGTCTTGTTTACAAAGTCCGCCCTGAAAGAGTTATACAAATCCAGATTTTAGAACATCAGTGACTTTAAGGCTCAAGTACCTGACATACACAGCTATGTTAATTTGGAAACCAAAGCCGAAGTGTAAGCCAAAACTATACTAAATTGTAGGATTATAAGCATAGAAAATAATGTGCCTATGTGAAGTTTTGAGAAACAATTACTTTTTTAATTACTTCTGTTCATAGTAAGAGGTTGATAAGGCTGTAAATACATACCAAGCAAGTGCTAGTCAGCAAATACCACTGATAATACTATTGTTAGCTCTTGTCATTATATTATCTGTTGCCAAAGGTCTTAATTTCCAGATCATATTACACATTTCACTGTTGTGTTAATTCCATGTTCAGAAAGTTATATTACAAAAAATATTTTTACACATTCCTCTTGAATCACTATCTATTAAAAATCCATAGCGTACCTTTAAAGATCTAAGTTTACATAGGGACAGAAAGCGGGCAGCGACTTTGCTATTTACTATGTAGTAAATTACTATGAAGTTTAGTTGACTGTATGAATGGGAAAGAGTAAAAAACTTCCATCCTAACTCCCAGTTGTTCCAATATCAGTAGGATAATAAAAACATAGCCCTGTAACATTACATTTAATGTGACTGTCAGATGGTCTTTGAATACAGCAGTTTACAACTCTAGATAATTTTCACAACACACTTTATTACAGTGGATCCTGCTGATGCAATACCCAAGAAGGTTAGCAAGAGAAAGTCAACGGAAAATAAAGTGGAGGTTAAAGAAACGCCTGAGAAAAAGCCTAAAGTGGAAGCTAGAACGAAACAGGAGCGACGACGTAGCGAGACTAAGGATGTTGATGGTCATGTTGAAACACACACTACACTGAGCCCTAAGACACCGCCCGGAGACCCTCCTGAACCTGAGGAATTGATTAAGGTGGGTTATATAAAATTATAGAACACTGTGTGATGCTAAATTCTTTACAATAGTTACCCCTTTTCTTACTTCTACTTGCTGTGAAATCATGTTCATCTTTTGTCACTTTTTTTAGATTTGATTCATAACAACATGCTTTAAGTAGTATTACTTTTGTTTAGTTTTATTACATTAAAGCATGGTTTAAATTCAAAACCGATCAATTAATCAGTCACTCAATCATATTCATACATAATATTACGTCTTTTCCCCACACGCGTAGGCAGAGACCAAAGAATGCCATTTGGAATGATCCTTACAAACTTCCCTTGCCTCATTCACATACACATACATCTTGTCATACATCAGTCATTCAAATCAATTAATCATTTTTAAACTATTACCTTGATATTTTAATAATTCTTTGAATGTTTTTTTATTATCGCATTTCTCATTTGTCTGTACATGCTTGATTTTTTTAACTAAGCTAAATCTTTCAACATCACACTTTCTATGCATAAGCAGTAATATGTATAGGAATTTTGATGTTGTCGGATACAAGCAAAAAGCGATTGTATTTATTTCATTTCTGTCATGCTGCTGGGCGGCTTACAGAAGGTACGTACAATGTAGTGTTATAGTCCGACAACTTAGTATGAGGCCTTGATATACATTCTTAATAACAAATAGTTGTTCTGTGTATTTCCAAAATAAAGTAGCTGTTTCAAATAATCTGTCGTCAGCTACATAACCGTGCGGGTCATGGATATGCAAAATTACGTGTACCTCCGAGAGCCACGAACCTTGCATATAGGGCTCTCAACTAAGTTGTTGGTCTACAGTATGACGCTGAAGTTGCCTTTAGTTGACATACTTCCCCCACGTCAAAACTGGTTAAATTTATTTTAGCAATCTTGGCCTATTATTTTTACATTACTGCCTTCCTGACGGCGGCTCTTCTAGTCGACAGAAAACAAATATTTTTAAAGTAAAAACCCGTTATTGTTTACCTTTAAAATACTTATTTCTACGTAAACTAAGCACCGGAAATATTGTTAAATCGCTACTGTATGATTTAATGGCTTCCTACATATTTAACAAATAGAATGTAATAAATAAAAAAAACGAAATATTAAAATTGTTGTTGTAGCAGCAATATAAATATATACCCTCTCATTCATAAAAATATATGAAGTAATGAAAGGCTTATAAAGAGTTTTGTTTCGTTCACTCCTTAGCGAAATGAAAAAGAGAAAACATATTATAGTAGTTTTTTTAACTAAAATAGGTTTATAGTGTGTTTATGAATAAGAGGGATAATCTGTGAACGACTGCCATTTTTACTGACTGACTGACTTTCTAATATTCACGGTTCATGAGTGCAGCCTGGTGACAGACAGACAGACATTGAAGTCTTAGTAATAGGGTTCTCGTTTAATCCTACGGTTAAAACTGTATTGTTGGGTACGAAATCTTATGAATGATTAAATCATCGTGCTATAGTTATCACGTAATAATAGACAATATTAAATGTTATGAATCCATAGACATGTAAATCAATGTCCAATTTATTCTAATGGGTAATTTAAATAATACATCTAACTAATCTTTAATGTTATTATTATGGTAATAGGTATCAATTACGACTATAAGATGTATAAATAGTCATTTATACACTTTATTTAACATGCGTGAAATATGTACGATAATATTCGTGACTTCATGTTTAATAAACCATTTTTTATTTCATAGACTAATTGCCGGTCTAAGATTTCTTAAAATTCACTTATTCCAATTGATTTCGGATACCAGTACTTATTATCCACTGTCGGATATAGATTTCTCAAATTTACTCATTGTACGAGCACGAAACTTGTACGTTAGATGCTCCCTTAAAATAACCAAAATATGAACTATTAATTTAAATTATTCTGACAAAGTAGGGACGTAAATATTTTTTTAAAAACAAGTCCCGCACTAATAATTGCTCTTGTGTCGCGGGGACTTATCCAAACATGTATAAATGCATATAAAATATAGTTTGAAATGTCGAATGTAATTTTACACTATCATTGCAGCTATTCAAATTATATCTAAAATAATATTGTTTTCCTTACAGGCTCTATTAGAATTGGAATCGAGCGCGTCAAGCGATGAGGCCGTACGCGAGAGGATCGCCTCCCTCCCCCCCGAAGTATCCGAAGTGCAATTATTGTCTAATTTAGAAGGTAAAACACTATACTTATGTATTGAATCTGTAATGTACCTAGTACGTATGTTCTTATATTTAATTAAAACAAATAAAATAAGTCCTTTAGTAACTATGCTCTTGTTTCATTTATCTCATAGTAATACAGTTTGACAATGGCAGAAATTTTCGTTCACCTTTTACACACTTAGGAACCTTTCTATTCTATAGACATATTTTGACAACCAAATACTCTTTGCCCTACTTTACTCCTGGAAGTGAGTAATCCTCGTTCTCAAAAAAATCACAATTATTTTGTAACCAATAGCGTTATTTGGCTCTAAATATTTTTTACTTGTTCTATAGTTTCGCAACTTCGATGCCTCTTAATAAGGAATCGTTGTTTGAAAATTGTATTCCCCAAATATCGTTCGATATAATGTTCGTATTTGTATTTCAATGAATTAATTAAAGCGGGGATACTTGAACATAACATGGTTAATTAATGATGGAAATTGTAAGTAACTAAAAATGATGGCCAAGGATCAACTTCTTATAACCTAAACTAAATTATCTCTTAGTTTTGTAAACATATTATCTCTCTACTTATTAACTTAAACAAAATATAACTTAAAAAGATGTTCTCGTATAAATATTTTTAGAAGCAAACATAAAATATTTTTGTCTTAAGTTCGAAATCTAGATCAAAATAACACCAAAGTCTACAACAAACTTATCATATAATTTATCAATCAATTCACAGGAACTACTGATATTTATCACTCGATTATCGGTGATAGACTTCAAACAAATATTTGCATTGCGATTGTTATAGTAACAATTATCAAGTACCCCGAACACATATCTGATACACTATCTTCAATCAAAACTACGGATAGATCGATTATTCGTTTCCGTTCTTGAAATATATTTATCACATGATTGCTTTACACAGTTTATTTCTATTTCATATTAGTACTAAAACTCTGAAAAATACAAGTACTTAGATGATTCATACAAAATTGAATCTTTATATCTATTGAGCCCACTCATACGCTCTATTGAGTTAAAGGACTCGAATTAACTAACATACACGATTACTGACTTGTAATTTATTATAGAACTTTCTTTTAACATTTCTTTTTATAGCCTGTAAGCTTCGAACTAGCAAGGAAATCTTTTCCAATAGAACAAAACATACATCGTGTCAAAGATAAAATCCTGATCGAGCATTGTCCTTACACATTATATGAAAGAACTTTCGAGTAATGACCAATACAGTATTTGACTTAAGACTGTACTCCACCTGCTATCACCAAATAAAGTCGCTTATGCTAATGTAATTCTGTTAAATTTCCAGATAAGGAATCAGCATTAAGTCTGAGCGCGGTAGTGAACTCTGCTGTAGAATTACTGGCGGAATACAACCTGAGGCTCAGTGAGGAGTTAGAGAAGCGGAGGAAGGTGGCCGCCATGCTGAGGGACTTCGCACAGTCGCAGAAGGACCTCGCTAAACAGGCTGAATCTAGGCTAGAGGTACGTACTTGTTTCTTTTCTATTTCTAGACTCATAATGGGTTAATTAAATGGTATTATATTATCGAGACATAATAAAAGTTACAGAAAGCTTCACGAGAATAAACTATGCTCTTAGTCAGTTGTGATTTTTTAGTTCCGAATGGAAGACTAGAGTTTGGGTTATAAGCAGTGGTTCTTTGACGACCATTTCTAATTAATTATTGTGTAAGACTGGCTGATCACTAAACTTACTATTTTTTGTACCTAGTTGTAGGTACTATGTATCTAATCACAACATGTTTGGACTTACAGGAATACAATATCAAACTGCAAAAGATCTACGCGGTGAAAGCCGAGGTGAAGTCTCACATCGACAAGCTACCGGACGTGTCCCGCCTGCCCGACGTGACGGGCGGGCTGGCGCCGCTGCCCTCCGCCGGCGACCTCTTCAGCCTGTGACGTCACTCGCGCGCCGCCCACAACCACCCCGCCTGTGACGTCACATAGTGCACTACTCACAGACTTGTTTCATCATCGCATCGTTAGATATATATTTTCGACGTTTTAACTCATAATTACTCCAAAATTGTATAAAGTGCCATCTAGTGGCGAGTGCCTGTACTAAGAAGATGCAAGTACGTCATGTCGATCCTGAATCGCGCTTAAAGTTCTTACGGCGATTAATATAAGCTTTCTTGTGAAAGGCTATTTTAATTGATAAAATATTTTGTGAATGTGGGTTAGAACGTCCAGAAATCGCTAGTAAGAATAACACTACTGTGGACTGCTAAATTAAGTGAGTGATTCCCTTTGTTTTGACATGAAAGAGTTGATCTCGATTAACAAAAGTTTGACTTTTGATGTTTGTAAAGTGTTGACTGAAAATTTGAACTGTTAGTTAAAAAAAATCTTATCAAGCAGAGTAGACTATGCGCAACAATAAATGGTAATAACAATATCAGAAAAAATCTAGTATCGTAATTTTAAGAGACGATTTCAATGCACAACCTATTTACCCATAAGACAACATTAAACTGAGTTTCTGAAATAATTACATTTTGCATTTTCGATCTAAAATATGATTTCTAAAAAACGCTGCCTGTTTCTAAATTATTGGACATAGTTACTCCGCTTACAAAAAAAAAACTGCTCTAAAATAGACATAATCACTCATAAAAAAATAAAATTGATGAAAAGACGTGTATCGACATATAAATAAAATATATCTCAATAACTTCCATACTGTAACTGCAAGATTACTTAAATTATTTTTGCGAATATTACATTCAATGATCGAAACTAAAGTGATATTAAAGTTTATTGTAAAAAGACCAAGTGCAGGAAAATAATATAAATTTGATTTGAATTCCCAAGCTTCTTACGATATACGTACCTTTAAACATCACAATTTGTTATCGTGTATATGGATATTTTGTCCTTAATAAGTTCTAAAAACATAATTACGTAATACTGTTTTCTGCGCTGGGTCTACAATATCGTTCAATAATATAGTTAGGTACTTTCAAATTGATTGTTCGTCACTATATCAGTTGTTTCGACAATATAATTATACGTTTAAATACATTGAACTTCCATTGAACCGAGGTTTTGCCATTACCGCGCAATCAATTTTACAACAATAAATATGTAATAGTTAAAATGCGACTTCCAAGTAATTATTTAGTGTACTTTAAAACCTTCTACACACTATGCTCAAAATCAAATCATTTATTCATATAGGAAATTACACTTATGATAGTCAATGATACAGAGTGAATTTACCGCCAGTTCGGAAGGTAGGCCCAAAGGTTGCTCTGAAAAGATTTAATACATCCTCCCGGCATTTCCATTTACAGTTTATGGTAAAGACTAGCTGACCCGCGCAACTTCGCTTGCGTCATATAAGAGAGAATGGGTTAGAATCCATACTAATATTATAAATGCGAAAGTAACTCTGTCTGTCTGTCTGCTACTCAATCACGCCTAAACTACTGAACCAATTTGCATGAAATTTGGTATGGAGATATTTTGATATCCGAGAAAGGACATAGGCTACTTTTTACCCCGGGAAAATGACGCATTTCCCAGGAAATTTCAGGTGGCGAACGAAGTCGCGAATAATCAATATTATAATGACATTGAATTAACAAAAATCCGTTGTCATGGCAACTGTTTTAATGGCGGATATGCCTTAGCGCAACTTCGTTATATTATGAGATATAAATAATTTTGAGAATATTTTCCGTGAAAAAAAAGCATATTTTATATCATCACGCTACGACCAAAAGGAGCAGAGTAACAGTAAAAAGTGTTATAAAAACGTGGAAAATTCTGACCCATTCTCTCTTATGTGACGCAAACGAAGTTGCGCGGGTCAGCTAGTTTTCCATATTTTTGTAACACTTTTTACTGTTACCTACTCTACTCCTATTGGTCGTAGCGTGATGATATAAAATATGCTTTTTTTTTCACGAAAAATATTCTCAAAATTATTTATATCTCTTAGTATAACGAAGTCGCGCTAAGGTATATCCGCCATTAAAACAGTTGCCATGGCAACGGAATTTTGTTAATTCAATGTCATTATAATATTGATTTTTCGCGACTTCGTTGAATTTTCCCGGGAAATGCGTCATTTTCCCGGGGTAAAAAGTAGCCTATGTCCTTTCTCGGGTATCAAAATATCTTCATACCAAATTTCATGCAAATTGGTTCAGTAGTTTAGACGTGATTGAGTAGCAGACAGACAGACAGACAGACAGACAGAGTTACTTTCGCATTTATAATATTAGTATGGATTTATCTGAGAAACATTAATATATTATTTAAAAGGTTTCATTTAACATATTTCGTAGAGCTAAAATGTGTGTAAAAGGTTTTTTTTTTTCATGTGCATAATTGTACATCCTCATCGCGTATTGCTTATGTGGAATATTAAAATTGATAATAAAATGTGGATGTAACTTTAAATCAACAGCTAGAATAAAGGTATTCAATTGTATGTTTGTATGTTTACCTAAAACTCTTGCGGTTTGATTTTGAACTCTCCAGCCGTATATTTAAGGTATATTTTCTATTGTACATATTGACTTAGTTTCCGACTATATTTCTTGTCACTATTTATGTCCCATTTACTCAGTTTGTACACAATCGATGATTATATTTAATTGTAAAATGAATTACGATATAATTTTGCAAGCTGTGTGAGACTAGTGTTTTTTGTTTATGTTACTCTAATGCCTAATTTCAAATGTACAGGGTCCCTTTCTTATAATTAGGAGCCATTTAGGTGATGGTTTCTGGGTCATTATAAAGGGATCATATTATTATAGTGACGTGACTATGTTGCTTTAATGCTGCTAAAGACTTATCTTTCTGCCACGTTGAATCGCGGGCGCGTACGGCGGTCGCACGCAGTGTCAGTTGCGTATTATACAGATAAATCTTACGTGCACGTCAGCGTCACAGTCCCATAGAACTTAACAAAACTACTATATGAGTATGAGTTTTGACTGAAATATATATGTATTATGTGTTACCGGCTATAGTGCATGACGAAAGTAAGCCGGTCTGATACTGCGTAAGCGGACACCCGCAACGGGAGTCCGTTTCCAATTTCGGGCCTAAGAGTATTTTTTGCAACTGTCTGTAATTTTGATATTGGGCATTAGACTTCAGTCAATAAATGAAGTTGTAAGTGGTTGTGAATGTATGGTACTTGATGTACGTATTATTTATGTATCGTGTGCTTGGTTTTACCCGCTGCCTATATGTAGTGGTATATCACACGGCAGCGAAAACTGACCTTCTATTCTGATAATATAGTAATAAGATGTTTTAATGTTTTGTAAAGTCGTTTCTAATTATTGTTTAGTCAATCGACTGAAATATAAGACTATGCTTATTAATAAAAGAAAATTACAGATGATCTCACGAGATCCTGAATGTTATAAAATTATTAAAACCAGCATTCGAGAGTATATTTACGAAATTGACAAATTAATTCGCGCTATGCCTTTCGTCTGCAAAGTTCCTACGGTTTTTATAAGTCATCTTAGCTTTGTTTTCGCTGCAGTGTGTTTGGTTCATGTCGGAATGTGCCTATTATTATCATCTCGGGGTTATTTTCACAATATTCAACTATCACGTTTGTAAACCAAATAATAGATTAATTTGGTGCGATAAGTTAATTTATTTAGCTGCCACGAATCCACTGTGTATAGCTAGATATTATAGATTTAAAGAAAATATAGAATTTGTTATATTAACAATGATGGTTTTTTATTTACCTTAACCACTAAAGAATCGAAGCGTCCGTCTTTCATAAAGTACACGCAAAAAATAGACAATGAGATTATGAGAGAGAAAACTTTTAAGACTTTTTAAAAAGTAAACTAGTTTGACTTCTCTCAAATAATATTTCATCCAATTTGCATGAGATGTTTTGACATGTGTATTGTCAAGCGACAGAAATATTTTCTACAAATATTATTTGGATATTTACTTTAGAATATGAGTGATAGTGCGGTAAGTAGAACTATGATACAAACTAACCAAGCAGAGAAGTTTGCGAGTGTCATCTTTGCTGAAAAGATGTGTTTGGTTTCAGAGCACTCGTACGAAAACATTGTCGGGAACAATCGACTCTGAGTCGACTGAAAGTCCTTTGGTAACGTTATACACACTATTATTACTTACATTAGTATAAAGCTATAAGTTGTACTTAGAATAGTGGAACGTAGACGACCTAATTACTCCCAATTCCCGTTTTTTCTCCTCCAATAAAATCAAAATCAATAATTGAGAGAATAAGCTTAATATGCAAGAATAAACACAAACCAAAAACTTAGTACCAAACTCTTTTTTCCAAAGGACGCAATTATTAATTAGGTGTCGAGAGATGCAAATACATATCGACAGTGTAATGAGTGGGATGCAATTTCAACCTCACAATATTTTGGTCTCAAAAAAGGTAATAAACTAATGAAAAAACGTCTTCACCTAGATATTCGACCGGTGGACGAACAACATAAGCTACCGTCAGCTGGTGATCTCGTCATGTATCGGCATATTTCAACTGCTATGGCACCCATATGTGCACGACCTGCGCAGATTGCTACCGTTCCTCTTTCTATATCAAATATTCAGCATCTTCGTGGTCTACCCGCTTTTCTATTTAGAACTTGCGTTAGGAGTGGTCACTAAGAAAGGAGTGCTTAATTGCTGGGATTTAGCACCAGTGGCTAGAGGTAAATGTAACCATGATAATAGGTACTTATCTAATGTTTACTTCTGTGCGTAATAAAAGTTCTTAGTGCGTATTACCGATAGAATTTTTAATGAGGTTGTGAGTACCTAGTTGTGATGCACTCGTAGGGCTCGTGGCTCGTGGCTTTTAGTCAGTAATTTCTTGTGTACTCACTTGTAACAATATTTCGCAAGTGCTTATAAAGTAGCGTAAACTTAGTCTTCGTAGAAACTTATTGCTTAGATTTAATCATGGCAAAGGAAATTATATCTTACCTTAAATTGTTTATTAATCCAGGTATAGGGTTCGCGATGATGTGCGTGTGTATTCTGAGCGCGCTGGCGGCTGGCGCGGCGGGTGCATGGAGCCTGGCGCTGCTCGTGCACTCGGCGCACGCCTTCCTGCCGTGGCTGCACTGCGCCGCCGCCGCCGTACCTCCCTGCGCCGCACGACACCGCCCGCTGCCCGCCGGCAGTGAGACTCCGCCGCAAAGCTTCTTCTTGTTAGTTATTTACCTATACAAAAACAATAAAATTACTCTGATATCAACGAATTTTTTTACCTGTAAATCATCGTAAAGTAGGCCGTACTATCGATCGGGTGTTAAGACACCATTTACTAACCCCAGAGTTTATTGTTAATTATAATTTTCCTTGAATTTGTAAAAAGTTGGTCTGCCTTTCCAGCAACTTCGTGTTAGACCTAAAACGTGACGGCTTAGCCGGCGGGCTCGGCAACGTGGTGTGGGAACTTAGCACTTATTATATCGTCTGTTGGATTCTTGTCTATCTCGTTGTCATCAAGCGGATCTACAGCTATTCTAAGGTAAAATTTACTAACGCGACTTTATGATCGTTTGATATTTACCTGTCATTCTATTGGCTAGATTCTGGTTAACTAGTGTCTCACGTTAAAAAATAATTCATGTGGGTACACGTGTAATAAATGAGAGACGATTGATACCTAGGTCTTCAATTGAAAAATCTTGTCAATGTTTGTTGAAGATTAAAATTTACAAGCTTTCTGGTGTTAGAATGTTTTGTACATTACCTCATTATTTTATTTTGTTGCAAAATACTTTTTGTGCGTTGACTTCCAGTTGGTGTTATTCAAGGATTTGTTAAGTTACTTCGTATTGGTGTGTTGTGCGGTGGGTGCGATGAGACTAGAGGGCGCCACTAGAATGTTCAAGGATGCTGAATGGAGCGTCATGTTTGATGGATTACAGGTAATTAATATTTATTGCTTTCACACTGAATTTGAAATTAAATATCCTAAAATAATATAAGAATCTCTCGGCGAGTTTCAGTCCGGAGATTAAAAAACATTCGTAATGATTTTTCAGATAATTTATAGGGAAAGGACTTACGAAAGAATTACCTATAATTTTTTTTTATAGTAATAATAGGTACCTACCTAAGTACTTACTTACAATTTTTGATTCAGATGTGGCGAGAAGCATTAGAATACGCATTAGTTGAGATGACAGTATGTCAAGGCTCGCTAGTGATGCTGGGCTCCTACTGTCCTAAATCTCAACACAAGCTTGGCACTACGGCTATGTTCTCATTCGCCGTGTCTAAGACTAGCTGCGTGGCCGCCGCGCTCATACTGGGCGCCACGCACGGAGCGCTTGTCACGGATTATGATACTGATGCTAATATTAAACCTGGTTTGTGCTTTCAGCTGGCATTTCAAGTTTTATATAACATACTAGCTGACTCGCTCACTTCGCTTGCGTCACATAAGAGAGAATAGGTTAAAATTTTCCCCGTTTTTGTAACTTTGTTTACTGGTACTCTGCTCTTATTGGTCGTAGCGTGAAGATATAGCCTTCCTCAATGAAAGGGCTATCAAATACTGAAGAATTTTTCAAATCGGACCCATAGTTCCTGAGATTAGCGCGTCCAAAGAAACAAACTCTTCAGCTTTATAATATAATTATAGATTACATACCCGTGTCATATAAGTTAGTAGATAGTTCGAAACGATGATTACGTCGTGTGATGTAGGGCCAGTCTGCACTCTCATAAACACATCACCAAATTTAAAATCCGTAGACTGCTTCCGAAGGGCGCTTGAGGGATAACTGTAAAGAAATATAGGAACAAAGCTACTACACATTGTGACCCACTTACATCAAAATATATTTTTGTTACAAATAAGTACCTACTAACTTTACAATATGCTTCTATGGTATGAATGTTTTCAGGAGCGGCGTCAGCTATCATTCTTTGGTCAGATTACGTTGCACGGGTCCCAGGCAGTCAATTCTGGTCAGCTCTAATATTCTTCAACCTCTTTTTATTGTCTATAACTACAGCTGTAAGTACTTGAATTATTTCATTTCAATTTTGTTGTTCTCATAAATATACAAAACTTGATTCAACTTTTACTTACAGGCTTTGCTGGTACAGACTGTCATGTCAACATTCACAGGACGGTCTATTAGAAAGATAACGTGGGCTTTTCTCATAGTAGCATGTTTGCTGTTCTGTCTGATTGGCGTCATTACTCTATGCACACAGGTATATTTTTTATTACAAAGTCTAAGTAACCAACATTTCGTTATAATGCAATTATTTTTTATGGCTAATCACACTTGTCTTGTATATTTCATCATTGTCTCACCCTTATTCAGACTTATTCTACGTTTAGTAGCGTCATCACAACTCTGCTCTCTTCTATTCATCTTTATCAGCCGTCAAGTCTATTTTAACCTCTTTTATTTCCATGTCCTCTTTCACACAGTCCATGGATCTTTTTCAGTCTAACAAATTAAAATAATATTTGCAATCTAGGGTGGTCTTTACATAATGAACTTCCTGCTGAGCTGGCCAGTGTCAAAGCCGCGGGTGCCCATCGCAGCGGTGATGGCGACCGTCATCACCTACGTGTACGGACAGACTACCTTCTGTGAAGACGTGTACTTCGCTGTGGGAGAGTACCCCAGCTTGTTCATGAGGGTCTGCTGGGCACTGTCACCAGCCGTCATGATGGTATAAATAAGCTAATATTCCGATTTGTAATTTTTATACCGAGGTTACGTTTCCTAAACCACGAGCATTTGTTAACGCTTGCTTGTTTTTTAGATTGCGTTCGCTGGTGGAGCGAGCACGGCGGTCACAAGTGAGACCACAGCAGGCTGGCTGCTTGTCGCTATCACAGTGATGCCCGTCCTCATTGTAATGCTCTTCTACGCTATCTTCAAGTGTAGAGTCAGGGTATGTGGTTACTACTGTTCTTCTTGTCTTTAAGAATTATTATTTTGAGGCTAAAATGTGTTATTTACATTTTAATTTCTTGTTTCAGAACATAGTTCGCGATGAAAAATAATATTGAATACATGTTGTCTTTAATCAATAATTTCATTATTGTAATTGGATTTAGAAAATGAAACATTTTATCAGAATGACATCTTATTTTATTCACAAAATTTTTCATAACACCAATTTGTTACCAAAATAAAGGATTATTTTATAATTAGTCATACACACATATCCACATAACAACTTAGAACAGCTGATCGCAATAAATAATGGACGTTGTTAAAATTGGCATATTTTTTTTGTCTTTTTTAAGGGAAACATTATTTATTATGATCAACAGGAGTATTTTTTACACAATATGTAAAATGAGTTGGTTAAACAAAATCGTTAAAATCAGCTTCGCTTCATTGGGGAAAAAACACTCCTTCTATTAATACAGCCTTGGATCTTATTTCTAAAATTAACCGTAACTTAAATAATGAACTTCTCATATAAAAATAATAATGATAAGCATACTACATACATCTTTTAAACGTTTATAATCTAAGTAGATAGACCGCCTAAATGTTCATTGTAATGTTATTCAGTTTTTCATCGATTCACATTTACTATTATAAGACTATTGCAAACTTGTGTATTGACTAATACTTATTATTCGTAAATAATTTAGCGACGGTAACGATAAACTTTTAATCTTCGATAAATATAATATTCATTGCACCAAAAGATAGTTGTAAACATCTGACAGGGACTAGATGAGAAGTTTGAAAACAAACTTAGCCACGATATACAAATACGAGGATATTCACCGAAATATTTGGTTTAAGGTTTATTCTAATTTAGAATCACAAGGATTTTAATCAGACTTAAAATGGTATAACAGAATACCAAAAGCACATTGTTTTATGGCGTGGCTGGCGTAACTAGAAGAAAATGTGCGACGTCCATTTGAAACATCAAGACGTTCCGAGTGGCTCTCGTTGACTCGAGGACAATGTCGTACATAATTACTTCCTAGTTACGCCAAATTTAATAATTTAATAACGTGCTCAGTTTATCAGAAGGATTATGTTTTCTACTTGAGATACTGGATCTAAATTACGCAGTGTGTAAATCCGAGCCTCGGAGCAAGTCTCAAGACAGCCATTCGCGTTTTCAAATAACTGGAACGGAATAAACTGACGGGACAGAACTCGCCTACTGTTCTCGCCTCATGTAGTTTTGAAAATAAACACTGACATGTTGTTTGAGTACGTGTAATTTTCTTCAAGAAATTAGACAAGTATATTAAAGCCAATAACAGCGAATTGAAATAAAATAATTTAACATTGTCACTATGATAATAAAGTATGTATGTGAAATATAACAATAATAAAATAGGCAAAATGATTAGGCAGATATTTGAAACCGCAAATCGGATGTGACTGTACACAGACTGCCTGAGGGCTATTTAATTTTGTGCTATGTTAAAAGAGAGCGGGAACATACATAATATCTATACTTTAATATATTTATTATGTTTAAATTAGACACTAAACTATCATTTAACACTGAGTTATAAGCTCTCGTATTTCAATCAATTGTTATGTCTGAACAAAGCACATTATAATTCTTAAATCTTATGAGAAAGTATATTACATTCAGGTCAGAAAACTTAGTTAAAAATATTAAATGCTACAATAATCGAAATATGAAACAGTACATATTTAGATTTATGACAGATTTTATGAAACGTTTGTATTGTGACTTATTGCATTTCGAGATAAACTTTATATTTTAAAAAAGAGCTGCTCTTGATTGTTAAAACTAGCAGAAATTAGTTCGATTTCACTCACAACTATTTTGATCTGATATTTAAAAACTATAGTCAGGAACGTTCACTAATCGATTAAACTCTCAAACTAATATACATAATGCAACAATTTACATCTAGTGCCTATCTATATTTGAAATTATTTACTAAAATTGATGTCACATTGTGATTTATGTTGATAGTACGATTGACAAACGAATGAACGTGTGGCGAACATTTGGTAGCTGTGGTCTGTCTACATCGTCACTAGCGACTTATATCAATACAACACAAATGGTTCCTAGTAGCTACATTTTAATCGTAATAGAACAAACCAAGATCGAATAAAATTTGTAGAAAAATTTTCAAAATTCTTCTTTCTTCCAAATTATTAACATATAATATTGTCATAAATATCTATGTTTAGGGTTGTGAATAAGCTTTGCTTAATTCACGTGGACCCTATGTCAATTCACATAAAACAGTGAAGTCGTCAAATTAGGCCGTGGTCGCAGACTTCGCGCAGACAAACCACAACCAGTCTAATGAATACTCAGAACTACATCACAGCCAACTACGTGATTCAGTAACTGGTTACAAAACGCCACTTAAGGTATCATTATCGTGCATCTAAATTGAGAAGATAACTAACTTTCATTATTTCACGTACATTCACGAAAACTAAGTGTATGCTCAAAGGAGATGCAAGATTATGAGAAATTTAGTATTTTCATATACACTACGTTAGTTATTTAATAAATACGCAACACAGACACTTAACTAAAAGGCAGCTTTGTTACTATAAATCTTAATTGCTATGTGTGCTCGTGTTTACAAAGTAAAACATAAATAACAAACATTCGGGGACCCTGCGCTCAGTCTTACGCATAAAAGATTCCACCAAATACAATGGAGGACTTGGCTAGTACGTACCTTCTTATGTTAAGGCTTCATCTTATTTACATTTAAATATTTCAAAAAGCCTTTGCACGATACAGGTAGCAACTAGCTAATAGCGAAATCAACATAATCTAAAAAAACACACTGTTGCCTCCAAATATGATAATTTGAAATTGTCAATGTGCTTATAAAACTATTCTCTCACGGACCAACAGAAAAATAACCGGAAGCAAATAAACACAGCGAGGTCAGTACAACCAATACTTCACACTGGGTAAATAAATTATCGCTACGAGAGGAACGGATTTTTTATAATCTAACATAATGTTAACTTGTGCAATTAAATTCTGAGGAATTGGACCAGCGGTTACGCTAGACTACTTTTTTTTCTATTAAAAATATATGAATAAATTACGGAACATTTAATGTTATCGTTATTTACATTGCAAGCATTTGCATCAATATAATTTTATAACTTTAGTCGGGTAAAAACGCAAGAAACTAATAAGGAACAAGAGTCCACTGCATTATGAATCAAGATTATATTTATTAATTTTACCATCTGAAGGTAAATAATTTCTTTACCGCGCTCTTGATTGGCTGTACCGTGTAAATCGGTAGATCTACGCAGCAGCTTTTGGCTAAGAGCCCCTATATTATCCACGTGGCAAATAACAGGCATTTGCATTCAAATACCCAGATTGCTGTCTTCGTAGCAAGGCTTAAGGGCGTAACATTCCAGTTATTAGCAAAATAACAATCCATTCTTGCTCAATAGTTTATATTTAAAGTTAGAAACACTGTATAGAGTAAAATAACTGAAATAGGAACTTAAAATGTGTTATAGTAGAGGAACGCACAGTAAGTTAGTTACAATAAAACGTATAAGAAGTATCTCGATTCATAATGTTCAGGTTATGTCCCCACTATGTGGTCCGACACTACTCGCAGTCGTCGTGAGCTGTGTTCGTCGGAGCTACGTGATGCTAACTAACCTATACCTACCCACAATCCAAAATAAAAGAATTAACAACAACCAAGTTATACATATAAAAGCTTAGCAAGTTAGTATATAACTCTCTTTTAGAAACTATCATACAAAACTAAACCTATTTCGTTTCATTATAGTAATAGTTAAATTGACTAATATAAGATTAAATACTCCTTCACTATAATTTGGACACATAACCGAAGTGCATTTAAAGATATCGTTTTAAACGCCTAACTGTGTTCCTTTTGTATGATCCTCGTAACACTAAGTAGAAAAGCTAGAATAGCAGCAATTTCAAATAATATCCATACTTTTTGGTCAATTTCGTAATATTAGCTTTCGAATACCTAATAAGGCATGGTGTATTGCCTTCATCGTATTGAGAAAATTTACATCCGAACTCGTGACAAGTCCCAAACAACAACAACATGAGTGAGATCAATGGTCATTGGGATCACTAATTTACAATAATAAATGGATAGCGTAGCTATTAATAAACTTGTAATATCAAACTAGCTAGTCATCTCTAAAGCAATGCACTTTATTAACATACAAAAATCAATTCATATACTATACTAATGGACACTAACATAAATCATAGCACTTGTGCTATCTCACTTACCTTCGAGTCAAGTATGAGTCACATTTTCAATGTTAATAATCATAAAATAACTAAAACGTAAATTTTAAACATCCACAACAGTCAGCTAGTTTGATCGGAACACCAGCTCGCCGCCCTGACTCTGCTAACGGCTCAAGCTTCACTTCGTTAGCTACATCGAGTCAACGGTGCGATCTTGTGTTTCGTTGATTGCCAAACAGAATAAACATAGAGTTCAATGAATTTGAATAATATTAAAAACAGACATTCCTCACAACATACCAACGGCGAGATAATAATAATATAATCTATTTATATTTAACACTTATACTTGTTATAACAATATCTATACAATAGAGTGTGTACAACTAAACAATCTGATGTAATCGTCCACAAGCACTCCATTATCACAAGTATCAAAGGGCACATATCACTCACTGCCATCGTCAGTCCGTCAAAGCACCGTTACCTTCTACATTGCCAGCTTCATTTCTATCTATCGACCCCCTACGTTATTGCTTATGGCTACGTCTAAACTATACAATTCAAGTTACATATTTTTTCTTCACCTACGTATATGCGCACGTCACAAGGTATCAGCGCCGAATACTTAAATACTTAGGTATCTTCAAAAGTATATACACTGATACTTTCGCGACAAATATCACACTTCGAATGGCTTTGTACTATCTAACGGCCGATCTCTTCAATCTAGGATGTATCTACATTTCGAAACAGAAATAATATGTAGCATGAACTCGCTAGTAGTAATCCTATAATATTTTTTTACATTTTTTATATAATTTATAAACACCACAATTCCATATTGTCGAGGAGAAAAATTACAAGTACACCGGGAGAGCGTCGGCGGTTCGCGACGCGGGAGCCGAGCCGCCCCCGACCGACGCCGCGTCGCTCGGACCCTCCCGTCGGACGCACTAAACACTATGTACAATAATAACCGTGCTCGGGAACCGTGTCAATCGACTTCACGCGAGTTCAAGAGGCGAGCCGTCGCCTCGCGGCCGGGCGCGGGCGGCTCGGCGGGCGGCGCGCCTCACTCGGGCTTGGGCGGCGCGGCGCGGTGCGGCGGCAGCGTGTCGTGGCGCCGGTACATGAGCAGGTACGGCATGCGCGGCGCCTTGGGCTTCAGCACGGCCGCCTCCGCCACCTGCGTCACCGTGGAGTCGTCGTACCTGCGCACACACGCACACGTCACTCGCGCTCTAAGGGACTACGTCGGCTCAGCGCCGGGATACGCCGGCACGACCTCAGTTGAATTTGTCCACATTTTCCGTGATCGTATCACGATTGGAGACGAAAAATAAAGTACATCATTGAAAAACAAAATGTGATATAATTAATGTTATTTTCGAAGATAAACGCGCAGATATTTACCTGATCCATCCGACTTGTCCGTGATACGTGTCGGTGAGATAGTGACCCTTCACGGCCTCGACGCCCTCGTGGTACACCACCGCGAACAACTTGTAGAGGCGTTGCTTACTCGTGTACTTCTGTTTGGACGACATTATTTCTGCAATACAAAAACGAAATTTAAATAGACGAGAACGTATCGACTGAGGTATCGTCACTGGAGAGGCTAGCGATAACTCAGTTTTAATTGACCACATATTGACAAGATTGTCGTTTCAGAGACGAAAAATAAAGTACCATCATCGTAAGAGTCATTCAACAAAGGGCCACGTTGAGGACACTTTAGTATAAAGTATAAAGGATTTCAACAAGAATACGCACTGGGATCGATCTTCAGGTCGATGGGGTAGTCGACGTTCTTGACGATCTTGGCGGTGTGTCCGTCGGCGTCGAGCTGGAAGCACTTGAGGTGCAGCAGCAGCACCACGGGCAGCTGCTCCAGCGACAGCTGCTGCCACGCGTCCGACACGCCCTCCAGCGTGTCCTTGCCCGCCACCAGCTCCAGCGCGTCCTTCACGCTGCCGGCGCGCTGCAACGTGCCGACATTAGCGATACAGTCGGAGCGACCGTCGGACGTTACGAAACGTATTCATGTGTCCTCAGCGATCGTTGACCACACGAGTGACGAGTTCGTCACGTTCGGAGACGAAAAATAAAATACCATCATTGAAAATAAGTAAATATTCGGGACGGAAGCGAATCTAAGATCTCCCGCACCGTACGGCGGGGGTCGACTTAAAAATAATACAAGATCGCGTATCCTTCGGCGGCTCCCCGTTTTACGCGTCGCGGGAGAGATCTCGCCTCTCCCTCGGAGAAACGTTCGAAGAGAAAGAGCGGGCGCACGTACCTCGATGTCGAGCTGCAGCGTGAAGAAGGGCTGCACGGCGTCCGTGACGTCGTGGTGCGCGGCGCGGTGCAGGCGCAGGCGCGTGCGGCCGCGGAAGATGTCCGCCACGGGCGTGCGGCGCGCGGCCCAGCGCCGCTCCACGGCGCCGCGGTTGCGCGGGCCCATCACCTTCCACTCGTCGTCGTCCTCCGACGACCCGCCCGCCGCCGGGCCCGCGGGGCCTGCGCCGCTCGCCTCCTCCGGCTCGACCAGCTTCATCAGCTGCGAATCGAGCGAGACGGATCAGGGCGAGGTCGGGTTTTCGAAAATTAAAACGAAAGACTAAAGTTTGTCGATATCGGAAGCGGGGACGGTCCGACGACTCACCTCGAGCATCTCGTCGTTGAGCGAGTTGAGGAGGCAGCCCAGGAACTCTTCGGCGTCCTCCTGGCGACCCTCCTGCGAGCCGGGGAAGGGCCGCAGGGCGCGCAGCACCCGCTGGCCGGCGCCGCCCTCGAGCGGCGGGCCGGCGGGCACGGCGGGGGCGCCGCCCGCCGGCCCGCTGGTGCCGCGCCCGCCGCGGGCCGCTCCCGCCAGTGGGCTGAACTCGTAGCAGAGCTCCACTCTATACGCAAACACAAAATGTGACTTTAAACAATGTACATCACAGATATTTTACAATAGCCGATTGCATTTTATTCATTGTATAATTCTAATTATTTATACCGTAAATGTAATTGTTGAATAGCTCTTTCTACTTACAAGGAATCGATGACGGGTGTGCTAGACTTTCCGCGGCGTGTTTGGTACGGCAAAGCCTTCAGCATGTTGTAGAAGGGAGGACAAGCGATCAAGGCCTGCAGAATCGCGTTCACGTAGCAGAAGTTAGATCGGTTGGTCAGGCCTCGGGGTAACAAGGACACGGGACGATTGTCCAGCTGATATTTTGCCAGGAACTCTGAAAATAATTAACATAACAGTAAGATTAATTTAATTGACGCAATGACAATCATACCATGTTGATATCATTTCTTTTGTATCATATTATAATACAGTATGTGTATTATGTTTTTAATTTCACAAAATCACTGAATGATAATGCTTTTTCTAGCTTACTTTCTTATTAAATAAGGAATAAAATATAATAACCATTTTTTTATCTTGACTAGACAGTAAAACCTATAGTATGTTTTCATTTCTTAGAAGCTTACTGAAATAAAGCAACTCACCTCCCATCCGGTAAGAGTTAGGATCGTCACTGAAGGGTGAGGGCTGTGCTGGCACGACGGGGCTGGACTCCTTAAGTACAGGCACATCGCGAACATCAGGTGCGGTTCTCGCTCCACCTGCCGTCGAGTTCACTGATGTTTTCTCAGAGTACGAGACTGCAGGCACCGCGGCCACGGTCGTGGCTCGCGGGGTCGGGGAACTCTTGTCCACGGTCGCCGCTTGCAGAGGAGAGGCGTCGAACGGTGGCACTTTGGCTACTGGCTTCTGAATGTTAGGTACGACCGGCGGGGCCGCCGTCGTCGGGCTCGTGGGCTCCTCGGCTGCGATCACGGGAGCCACGGCGACGGGCGCGGGAGCTGGCGCTGCAGGTGTCGTGGGTCCACTCGACTTGTTAGAGAACAGACTCGCCCAGGATTTACCGGGCGCGGGCTGCGGTTGCGGCGCCACGACCGGTGCAGGAGCGGGTTCGCCACGGTTGCGAGGTGTAGGCGGCGGCGGGAAGTCCGACGCGGTGGGAGCCGGCGGAGGAGGCTGCGGGGCCGGAGGGGGCTCGGGTGCCGACGCGCCGCCCTTTCGCGAGTGTCCGAATGGAGCCTTGTTAGTCACAATCAGTGGGGCTCCAGCGGAGTGCAGAGTGATCGAAATTGGCATCGGAGCCTTGCTCGGTGGTAGAGGCGGCTCGCGTTTTACATGCTCGACGACCGGAGCGTTTCTCTCGACACTTTCGTGGTTCTCGTTTGACGGGGAACGATTATTGGGACCGTCACGCTTCTGTCTGCTACCGAAGGGTGCCTTGGGAGTGGAGACTGCCTGCTGCACTGGCACTACGGTCTGCGGCACAGTGGGCTTCGCAGGTTGCTTGCCACCGGAGAAAGGTGCAGCTGGGCCTTTTGTTGGCTTGCTAGGTGCGGGAGGCAATTTGTTAGAGGGTGCCTGACTAACGACAGTCGGAGCGGCTACAGGGAACGTCTTAGCGACTGGGGATTGATTAGCTATTACCGGCTCTGATTTAGTTTCGGCAGCAGTCCAGGTGGCTTTCGGAACGTCAGTCTTAGGAGCCATGGCGGGAAGTTTTTCAGTGGGAGACGGAGCCTTCGGCAGGGCGGCTTCGACCGTTCGTTCACCTTGTTTCGGGCTTCCGGGGCCCTTGTTAATTTTGAGATCTTTAAGCGGAAGCGATTCGACAGAGCCTGCCGATACGGACACCGGAGGTTGCGTAGTCTTCGGTTCTTGAGGTTTTTCAACAGGAACATAGGTTTTATTCTGGCTCTGACCCTGGACAAAATTTTTGGCGTGAACATTGAACTGGTGCGGCGTCGTCTGTGGGGGCGGCTGTTGCGGCATCGGCACGGGAGGCGGGTGCGGGGGCGGAGGCAAGTACATGGGCGGCATGTACTCCACGCCGCCCTCGACGGGCGGACCGTAAGGCGGCGCAGCGTAGTGCGCGCTCGCGTAGTACGCGTCTACGGCCTCCTGCTCCATGACCACTTCTTGCGGGTACTCCTCGGGCCCCTTGTCGGGGTCGCCCTCGACGGGCATCGGGTAGTCCGGGTAGTAGGGCGGGTAGGCGTAGGGCCCGTACACGACGGGCTGGTACACGGGCAGGTGGTAGAGCGGCGCGCCCTGCGCCTGCGCCGCGGGGTAGTACTGCGGGTACTGCAGGTAGTAGGGCGGCGGCGGCGGGGACGGCGCGCGCTTGGCGCGGCGCTCGCGGCGGTGCGCGCGCGCGGCGCGCTCGGCGGGCGCGGGCGGGTACTGCGGCTGCGGCTGGTAGTACTGCCCCATGTAGCCGTGCACGTTGACGTTGGCCGTGACCTGGCTCACGTACACGTTGGGCGGCGCCACGGGCCAGTGGTGGTTGTGGTGCGGCGGCGGGTAGGCGGGCGGCGGCTGCGCGTAGGGCGGCGCGTGCGGGTGCGCGTGCGGCGCCGCGCGCGCCGGCGAGTGGGGCGCCATGTCGCACTCGCCGCCCGACACGCTGTCCACGCTGCTCGACACGGTCGCGCGCCCCGCCGACCCCGGCGAACACGACCCGCCCTCTGCGCGCCACGCCGAACGGTTAGTCGGGGGGAAATAGCGACACAGTGGACGGAAGAGTTTACGTGCTAGGACTGACCGTGTAGAAAGAATGCGTTTTGTTGAAAGTAGTCCACAGAGAAAAGAATATAATATCTTGTGTGATGAAATATGCTTATTTTATTAAAAACCCTTATTTGTAGGGACTAGTAGTTATCGGTTAATGAATGAAGAATTATGGCTCCTAGCTGTATAATTGGCAACAGAGATAAATCTGTTACTGCACATTTAATAACTGCTCTAATCTATTACTTAAAGTTAAAGTGGTCACCTCGCAGCAATAACCGTAGCGCATGCGCTATGCATTTAGAAGTATGTTTATCAGTTATTTGGTTACTATAGTGCAAGCTCTGCTATGTTTGTGCCTTGTCCATTGATATGTATTATTATTAAATTATTTGAATGCCTATTTACCTATAGTAGATTCACTCCAGCCGCCGGCGAGACCCGTCGCCGAGATGTCCGGAATCCGCTCGTACAAGGCGCACTGCAGTCTGTTCAATTCCGCTTCCTTCACATCAGATAAGTCTAGGAACTCATAGTCCTGAAACAGGCCGTGAACGTTAATGAGGAACTATATTTACGCATATTACGTCCAATCCAAATCCATTATCAAAAAAGTCTTACATGTATCATGGATAGTGAAATAAATGGAACAAAATATCTGCTTAGTGAGTCTCACATTCCATACAAGATTTGTTCAACTAAAGCACTTGAATGATCCCTTGTATTGTTTCACACTGCAATACATAAAAATATAAATTGTACTGTTTGATTGAACTGTCACAATACATAATGTACTGAAACAGTTCAATGCTGAATTACATAGAATCATGCTCGTCTTGTTTGTAAGTAGCCCTTGATTTTCATATATTTTATAAACCAGAATTTTGAGGATTAACCTGATACAATATATAAGAATGTATTCTCAATAGCCTCAACATTTAAAAAGAACATGAAACCAGGAGATGACTGAGTTGTATTATGGATTCTTTAAAAATATTACGAGGCTTAATAATAATTTAAATTGTTCATTTAGCATCAAGGTTATTCTAAAAAGTGTGAATATGCATAGTGGGACATAGATATCAATTAGTACAAGACTTATTAAAAAAAACATCTTTACATATTGAGTCAAAGTGTTCATATGGAATGTGGCTTGGATATGATAATATTATCAACAATAAACATAATTAGATAACCACAGTATTGTAGAAAATATAACTGTGGTAAACACATGATAAAACAATTGTTTCTCTATGGTCAAAGAATTACTTAAATCCATTAGTCTGTACCAGTAGGCACATAAATTGGTACAAAGTTACTAGTACCTGACACAATGCAATGAACATTAAATTCAAATTCTTATGAAGACAAATTTAAGTATATATTTATAGTACACAGAACATCACAATCTTTATCAAAAGCATTACATGCAAAATGACAGGAAATAATAAAAGGCAATCATTTACAGCTGTACAAATGTAACTTGGCATGAATGTGGGCTCACTTGACACACAATTAATGGACAATAGCTTATTGTAATAAACCACTTCAACATTTTTACACTTTCTTTTCCAATGAATTCTGCCAAGTTACATTATAATACACTTATTTATAAAAATCTGACAACATTCTTGACCTGTAGTAAAATAACTTTCATTTTATAATTGTCTGAATTTAAGAGTTTGTGCAATTAAACTCTACAAATGTCATTATATGCTAGCGGGTAAACATTTTTGAACAAAAGATACAGGTATCCTACTGATTTTTATGGATAAGTGTACAAATTATTGTCTAAAGCAAATCATTTCTATGTAAAAGTCTTCTACCAACATTTTCTAAGTTAATTACACACACAGCAATACTACAAGTTAGCATTTTCTTCAAACTCAGCTGTAGAATTGTCGTTGATTCTTGATTTATTTCTGCACTCCTTATCAAATATGTATCCAAATACCACACACTGAATTAAAGTACCTACATTATGTTATTAAAAACATTAATTAAACCGTAATAGAATACAAGAAAGTAATTTAATTCAGTGTTGGTTGTTATTAATAAGTAACTTGTGTAGTGGAAACTTTTGTATTATGTAATATTTGCACTGAAGTATAATGAGCAAGTTCAGAATCTAATGTGAAAGTTTAGTTTCTATTCCTGGTTTTTGTTAATAACACTTGTTAACTCAAATGACTTCTTGAATCAACATGCTAATCACATTTTATGTGTTGTCAAATATTGAGGAATAAACCAAGTAGTTTGTAGAGTATGAAAGGTAAGTTCATAATGTAGTCATTTTATTATTAAATTATGTTTCTAGAAAGTCAATTTATGAAATATTCTAAGTCCACCAAACATTTAGAGGTTATATAACAATCAACAAATAATATTAAGTATGCAAAAAATTCTTAGACAGAATATCAAGGAAGTCACATTTAACAAGCAGTTCAAAACAGGTTTTATTGAAGCTGTAATTTTACCAAATTATAATTCAGTCTGTCAGAGGTAGATAATGACAAGTTAGTATGTAAATAATGAAGCAATGTGGAAATTATACTTTCGTTTTATAATATAAGTTTAACAAACCAATTCTGAAGAAACTTATTGCATCAGCTTGATTCGCTACTGAACTATGTTTTGAAAAGTTAACCTTGAGTTTCACTACAAAATGTACAGAAATGACAATCCATTTGAACGTTGGACTTACGGCTTGTCAAATTTATAGGTTATCCTGTTCACAACTTTACAAGTCATTGATATACATAAGTTCAGCACATTACACGAGTTTCACGACTATTTTATGATACAATGTGTTCTGCAAAAATTACATGATATAAAAGTTTTCTTTTTGACTAAACAATAACAAATCCATGGCATAGCACATGTGGTTCTTCGAGTCATGAAATGCAATGAATAAGTGAAAATGACATACCTAGAACAGAACCAATGATCGTCAAATAGACTTCCATTGGAATTCCTTTTGACTAAAGCATGATATTCAGCATTTAATTGTTTCTTGCACTAACGCAAAGCTGCAAAATATGCGGAACATTTGGAGGACTATAAGATGGCGTAACAACGCTCAGTTGCCGGGTGCCATCAGAGTATTGACAAATCAGCTTATGGGTGATTCTTATTGCGTAAATCCGAAACTGGACACTATCTATATATCAAAAACTATTGGCACTTACCTCCCACGTGCATACAATTTCTGGAAAGAGATATTTTTTCTAATGTAATGGCCAGTTTCAATATCACCAAAACAAGAAACAAAAGCCAAACAAATGTTCATGTAAATGTACTGCAATTATATTACTCTTACCGTTTTCATCAAATCCATGGCCTTTTTAGGAACACCATCACGAATTTTAACGCCGTCAATATTGTATACACAGCAGCGGCGTTGTAGAAAAATATCTTAGAACGGGATCAACGACGAGGCCATGCACTCTCTCAACACATAACAGGATGTGACAAAACACGCGCCATTTTTAAGTTGCTCTTGAATAGCCAATGAGAATGCTAGATTTAAACCATAGACTAAAACCACAGACAATTAACTTCTACTCGTCGTAGAGTTGTTATACTTGTTCGGATGTGCGCAAACCGATCATAGATTATGGGTACCTAGGTAATTTATTTTATGTATGAATTTAAAAAGTAAAATCGTTTGTATAATCGTATTGATTGCTATTTTGGCTTCTGCATAATAAAAACTAAGTGTTTCTGTTTTTGGTACAAGGTACTTATTGAGTTTTATCGGTAAATTATTAAGAAAAAAAAGAAAAAATATGACACAATATTTATATTGCAGTGTTTTGCAGCAGTAATTACAAGTTCTTAAGAAAGTATCAGTAGGTAGGTACATATTTTTCACTATCCTGATGGAAAAAAGTTTTACAGTCAAACATTTTGTTAACAACTTTGCCAGAAACGATACCTAGTTAGTTCTGATTCTATTTATCTATTAGTTCTGATTTATACAACTAGATGGCCTTGGTAGTAATTTAAAAGAATGAGACAAGATTATTGTACAAAACAATTTGTTGTAGGTTTAAACAATGATTAGATGTTCTGAACAAAGAAATGAAATTAGATTCAACTAGATTTGAAAACAAGTACATTTTGTTCAGAATGACGTTAATACCGAATTAAGGAAGTGACAAAAGTTCTTGTGTCATAAACAAAAAATTGCTCTTGATTCCGAAATTCTACACTGGACCACATGAAATTCACACATTATCAGCAGGCACCTAAAATCTTGGACGTGTGAATAAAATAAAATAATATAAGTAGCTATAGCTAATATTAAATGTGTCTGTAACTATGACGTATTTAAAAGGTCCGTCGTACGTGATCTAATCGTACCTGCCCACACCGAAATCAAACGATTTCTATTAGCGACACTCTTGTCTTCAAATATTGGACTGTTTGCTTTGGCGGGCTAATTCTAATGCTACGTGACATTGTTTTATTTTTCCTAATCTTATTGGTATATACTCATTCAATAAAAAATAATGGGGAGTATTGGATTAGTCATGAAAATAATGAAAGAGAGCCTAAATTCGAATACACGCTATTTGATTCTGAACGTTATTAAAATTAACATTATTCATGTTATGTTCAATATGCTATACTTTAAAAATAATTCGAAGCAGTAGCCAACGATTCGCTCTAAAGTAATGTCAAGATTTGGATCTTTAAAAAGTATAACTTAGTTGATGTGGTCGGTCACCATATTTTATTTATTTATTTGTTTTCATCAACAGGATCATTTAATGTGATGTTCTGCAGCTTTCAATTTCTTTTTTATGAAAAATGATAATTTGAATTATGTATTTTTCACTAGCAAAACTTACAAGCTGGGAGGTTTCCATTCTCTAGGCACCTCTGAAATTTAGGTTTCTGTGCTTAGCGTTTTGATTTTTTTAGCACGTACGTGAATAAATAGCAATTACATTTATACGCATTTCATTATACGTGTAATCAATGATGAAGGTTTCTAAAATACATTTAATATCAAGAAACCCAATTGCAATATTAATTTGCATTACTCCCTTGCTCTAGGGGAAATTGAATCCTCTCATTTAAACGTCTCTATAAATAGTTATTCGCCTGAAGCAATACTCGTTCCCTTGATCTCTTTGTTACTCCATGGAAGTAAATAAGTAAATGCTGACAGAATTAATGGATATTCAACTGTCAAGTATCAAGTCCAACGTAGGACGCGGAAACAAAGCGTTTTCCTTTAATTTATAACTTACCGTAGTAAGAAAGCATCATAATTTTATTAAAATTTTTAATTTACTAGGTTCCGGTAGGATTTTATTGGGTTCATGTGTTCAATAATGTGCTTTAGCGTAAATATGAGACAAAGATGTATTAAGTAAAACAATACTACTCTACTTTTTAGGACTAAAAAATCTCGCTTAAATAGGTAACCTACCTAAACGCTATAAGGTACCTACATAAACGCTACGATAATAATTATAGTAGTTTAAAGTATATTTATTGTTTACCAGTTGTAGGTAATTGATGTTCTTCAAATTAACCAAATATCTCATAGGAACTTTATTTTATTTTACATCTCTCATGATTACGTGGGAACAGAAAGTATAGATCATTATTTATGATTTGAATACGAATGAAGTCTAGTCCAGTCAAGTCAAGCTAAAAGTATTGTTTATAGTATTGTTTCTAATTTCATTTAAAGTATTTAATGTATTTATTACGATTATAGATGGACCTTATTACACCTTGCACCTGAGTCATGACTTTAATAACGAAACAGAACTTGTTTGATGTAAAAAAGTAAAATATGTTTTTAATATTAGCGGAGCCTTCTTACCCATTCCGACATTACCAACAGTGAATAAAAAAATAAAAAATCATCATTGGTTTAGGACTATAAGCAAATAATAAAGAACCCGTTTGCGTCTGTAATCGAATCATTTTCTTTGCCCTTTTTATTTGTGAAGAGGGATTTTATTTTGAATAGGCACCTCATTTTATGTAAATATAAATAAAGACTATTAGAATTTTCAACAAAAACTGACCAAATTTGATTTAGATTTGCGTGATCAGCGGTATACATTTTTATTTTATTGTAGGTACAGTCCGAATTAGTTTAGTGTTTACGGCTTTGGTACTAAAACGAATATTATTTCCAAACTCACTTATTAATCGTAGCTTTGTATATTTTTCCATATCAATACCGTGAGAGAACACTATGGTAGGCTTATTGGAACTTCCGTACCTAAGAGGTAGTTTAAGGTGACAAGACTAATTTAGACACTGACACTGTTTGTTGAAAAACTAGGTTTTACGTACAAAAGTTTCTGGAAATTGATGAAAGACAGTATCCCTATGTCTACAAATGCACAATTTATTAAGCTCCGAACTTGTATTGAAACGAAATCAAACGCTGCATTTATTGCTACGAGTGTGTAAAGTCGTAGAAGTGCTACGATTGCTACGAAATATTAGTATCGTAAACTGATACAAGGTTGATTAAATATTCATACACGTATTTTATACCGACAGAGTATAAATTATAACATTTTACTGTGTCGCGTTGCTCGCGTTATTTTCTCTCAATATTTTGCAAGAGATACCGGTGAATTTTAATACATTTATGTACAAAAAGTATGTAAAGGGAATGTATTTTGTCTCGATATATGGGATAGCTTTTAGCATTCTTCCTGTCGCGCAATAGCTCTTCATTTCCTCATATTGAGAATTGAATGGAGTGTATGGAACAATTTTATTTGCTTCACAATACAAACTCGTGTATCGTCATACGGCGCACGCTATAACAAGTTTTCAATGGAAAGTGCATGTAATTTACTTCTTAAATCTCAGTTGCATAAAACCAAGCTTTATGCAGACGAATAAAAGTTTAATTTTCAATGCAAGTAGCTCTTTGTGAATTTGTGTGTAACTAAAGTTAGTGATGCGACTGAAGTGGTTGCACCAATTTTGCGATTTCGATTGTTTATTAAAATTAATTAAAATATTATATTCTTGTTACAAGTAGAAAGGTGATAATAAAACATGAAACAAGTATATTGTTTTGAATTGTACTTTGACAGTATTTATTCAATTTTATTTTAATTTGTCGGTATGATAAGGAACTTTATAGCAAAACAGATAGTTATTTATGGAAGCATTCAATTAATGAAGTGCAAACATTCCTTCAATAATATAATTTGTTTCTATGTAAATACTATACAAAAACAAGAAGCAATATCCATAATTACATGACTTGCAATAATACCACTAAAATTAAATATTATTCCAATGAAAATATTACTGTCACATCACCAAAGAGGTTGGGGATTTCAATAATGTTTCGACTTGTTATATCTACATCATGGCCGCCTCCCCGCTCTTCATAATACTCGAATATTGTTTGTACAAAAAGATTCTGAAAGTTTGTTCTTCTTGCATTTTGTATTTTAAATGAAAACTTGAAAATAAACGTGGTTTTAAACGAGAAGCTGGCACGTGTAAACATGGTCCATCTGATAGATTCAAATCAAAGCATTTATATAGATCATAAAACTGTCTCCTAAGATTGTCAATGTTGTAAAGACAGCTCTTTTTTGACTGTACCTATTCAGAATCAGACCATTTGAAGGTGAAGTGGCTATTGGCTTAGGCTGGAATTAAATACATAGAAAAGTCTAGGGTCACGCGCTGTTTCTAAAAAAAGGCGTATAAAAAGCTAAACAGTCTTGAGGTTGAACCTTATTCATACATTTGTTTTTTTATGTATATAGATATTGTTTCATACGATTGCAGCCTACAATAGAAAGGTTTGATTTTCCTTTAATTTACCTTATTATAGCTTAATTCGGATAATACTTTTTACAAAGTGGAAACAGCAGAACAACAGCTATTAAATAATGAAGATAGACAAATAGCAGATTATTTTTTATCCGATCACAAAAAAAGGTAGGAAGTAGTAACCAATGCTATGAGTAATGACGTAATATAGTGGTAAATAATGATCACAATGGCGAAGATTAATGAGTTGATTTGGTTAGGTAGAACCAATCAGTCGAAGGCAACGTGTTATCCATCAGACGGACACAATTAAAAGTGCGGATGGGAGCAGTAATCAATTATACGACACATACCAATCTTGAAGAGAGATTTGTAGATATACAATGCTAGATGAGCTTTGAGAAAACAAATACCCATACCAAGAGATTGTATGAGAAAACGATTTCCCACTACCTACTATCGGCTATTTACAACCGGCTACCTATCGAGAATCGACCAAATTTGTAAAAAAAAAACTATCACCTATAACTGTTTCCGTCGGAACCATATTTTGTAAAAAATAGACGTCCTCTCATTATATTATTATTATCAAATCATATTTTTAAGTCTTAAATAATGCTCCAAAAGATAAAAAAGCAACGTTGCTTTTTAGGTCTTGCATTAAACCTGTGTTGACAAAATAGTAACTGGTCTAATTTCCACAAAAAACTTTGATCGTGGCCATTAAATAAATTTATGAATATGATTAAGAACAAAACTTAATGGCATTTGACATTTTTTTTCGGGACTTGTTGGCAGTATCAAATGGTGAAATTAATAAAAAGGTTTTATTATTAAGCACTAATTAGAATGGATCTGTCGTTAGTTAACTATCTTTCACCTGAAATCCCTACACACATCTATGTGAATTTTACTTGAGATTAGCATCGAATAAGAGAACTTTAAGAATGATTTCCCCAAAAAAGAATTTACCTGTATGGTAGGCACTGGTAATAAGTTTTCAGCGCGGATGCAAAGGTTATCAATGTAGTGAATAGCCGTGGAATAGCAAGCTTTACGCTTGAAGCCTTAACTTTTGAGGATTTGACTAGTGTTGATGAAGCATTCAGGTAGTCCAGCATCGGATACTAAACATTTTATATTTTTTTGATGTCTCATACAAACATTTAAAAACATGAATCTATACTTCTATACTTACTATAATCTATAATATTATAAAGCTGAAGAGTTTGTTTGTTTGTTTGTTTGTTTGAACGCGCTAATCTCAGGAACTACTGGTCCGATTTGAAAAATTCTTTCAGTGTTAGATACCCCATTTATCGAGGAAGGTTATAGGCTATATATCATCACGCTACGACCAATAGGAGCAGAGTATAAGTAAAAAATGTTACAAAAACGGGGAAAATTTTGACCTATTCTCTCTTATGTGACGCAAGCGAAGTTGCGCGGGTCAGCTAGTACCAGATAAAAATAATTAATGTACCTACTAAATTCTACGGGACCCTTATTGTTTATAGTATAGTATTACAAAGTAAATAAACTATTGTTACATTTAATTTTCAAAAAACCTTCTTTGCAATAAAAGTTAGGATGCCAATAAATAATATTTTTTTTATTATTTTCTTAAATTACTTTTATGGCATCGAGTCAAGATTTTCGACAGTTTCAGCCAGAGGTATCGAATAAGTATAAAGGAGTATTATGACCTACCCTTATAACCCCACATTTAAATGATGAATTTTGGAAGACCTAGAATTATTACAAGATTTTTTTTTAAATGAAATGTATCATAATATTAACAACGAGATGAATACCATTCTTCAAAAAAAATACGTTATAGGTAAAAAAAGAGATACGATATTTTGCTTTATGTCTTAACCACACTGTTCATTTACTATTACTTTTAAAACAATTGCTTTTTATTCATTAAGGCGCTTCCAGTATAAGTATTTCTGTAATGGTATGCTTTGTCTCAGAGTGAAGTCATTTAGGTAAGTAAATCTATGCCTATTTCCTATGCGTGTCATTTATCTAAGTGATGGGTACGGTGCCATCTTGCGCTAATTTCTGAACGTAATAATGTAGAAGAAAAAAAACAGCCTGCAGCTCGCCAAGGTTTAATCAAAAATGAAAAAGTTTCCATTCGACAGAAAAAATAAAACATCTTACATTTACTTTATAAAAATATTAGAATACAATAGATAATACTTTAAACACAGATCTACCTACAAATTAATGAATAGAATCCAAGAGTTTATAAAATATAATAACTATAATAGGTACATAATACAATATTGAGTTAAACTTTGCAATAAAGCAACATTGTAGCTGGCTAATATAAGTTATTTTCAGTCTATGTTAGCTACAACATAGCCGTGAAATATCACACCATTTACATTATAAAAGATTCAGGAATTACTTTGTAAAATTTTACAGAACTGACCTTTAAACAGCACATGCAAAGAAGAGATTTATCTTGTTTATCTTTATGCTTAACACCTCTTTCGCTTGATCTGTTCATCTGTTTAAAATTATTATACTCAGATGCTTAACTATTTCAATTTGTCCTAGTTATCACCAAGTGGTTACAGTTAGTCATTAATCAATAATAATAATATTTTTATACTGTTGATGATAACAATTATGCTCGATGTTCTACCTAAAATAGGTAATACGAGTATGTATATGTAAAGAAAAACACATTAGGACCTTTAATTCAAAGAAAAAATATTTTTCGTGTAAAAGAAGCATATTTAAACCCAATAAAAGGAAATAAGAGCAAAAAATAAATCAAAAACACTTACCCTTTGACAGTATTTCCGTACGGAACAAATAAAGTACGTAAGTGGGACGTAGCCATAGCGAGTAGTCCCTTGTTGGGAATATCACATAATGGTATATAGGGGCGACTGATAGGTAGCAGACGAGTCCCCGGCCGCCAGAGAAATCAAAGATAACGTTGTACTTCGCTTGTTCGGAGGGAACGCGAATTTGTTCCAACGCTTATCTACTATCTATTAGGGAATTTTGGGAGCTTTTTGGGGTTGTAATTATGTGTTAGGAAATCTTACATAATTCATGCTTGGTTGTACTTTAAAACACTTTTTGAAGGAGTATTAAAATAACACACTTTTGGTTAGAGGGTTTGCGGACTGTACAAGATCTCATTAATTCTAAGCGACTATTGTTGAAATATTTTAACCTGAGTACTGGGTGGACTCATTGAAAAATAGGATTGACAAAATAGTAGTTAACATTTTTCTCGTTCGTCCTTCCCTGCCCTTCCATTACGTTTGTATATTAAGCATGAGTCATAATCCGTGAAACGTGCAAAAAAATCAAAATAAACATTAGCGTCAATTTCCGCGAAGTGAAAACAGTGGTTAAGTAAGACATCACGTGTAAAGAGAATGAGAAATTAATTGATTCTACAAAAGTTCTGCGAATAAAAAATGTTGCGATACTTCATAAATTTAGCAAGCAATGAGCATGTTTGTGAAATCTTAAAAGTGAGACGATCGACACAAAGTTTGAAGGTACTTTTAAACGTTTAACTGGTTTCATTACTTAAGACTCATTATTGATTTATTTTTGCCGTTTGCGAAATGATTTTCCGTGGGATCTTATGCCTGACAAAAAAGAGGAAAATAAATGTGAGGCACGCAAGAATTCTTTGCCATGTTATCCTAAAACAGACAAAATACAAGTAAATACTTTTTAAAAAATGACTTTTAAAGAGAACTTAGCCCAGTAATATGTATTAATTTCAAAAAGAAATGTTAGTTATACAGCACCAAATTAAATACAAAATTATTAATTCCTCTCTCAAAATTACTTTAAATAACTTAAAATATAGTTAATACATATGTATATGGAAATACTTTCGAGATTACATCAGATTAGATCTTTATTTCTTAGTCAAGCATTAGCAGGACAGCTATTAAGTCGTAGAAGCACTCCAATAGTGATTAAATGCATCTTATCAAGTGTGTGGGTTACATACAGTACCCGTAGTAACTACGTATGACTCACCAATCGGTTTCACCACTTATGTAATGAACTCTATTTACCCCATACATATACGAGTAGATTGTATAATAGTACTAGCTTTTACCCGCGACTTCGTCCACCACCTAAATTTTCCCATGGGAATGCGACATTTTCCCCGGGGTAAAAAGTAGCCTATGTCCTTTCTCGGGTATCAAAATATCTCCATACTGAATTTCATGCAAATTGGTTCAGTAATTTACGTGATTGAGTAGCAGACAGACAGACAGACAGAGTCACGTTCGCATTTATAATATTAAGTATGGATGTAGATAATAAATACCTAAATCACTTATTAAAATGCGAAAGGCGAGCTGAGTATAGCTTTAATAAGGATGTTTACATCTCATTAATCAAGCAGTTCTTAGAATTAGGTAAGTATTTAAACCGCAAGATTATATTATCCAAACAATTAACACAGACATGAAACTTAAAATGAAATGTAATTTAAGTCAAATTTCTTTTCTCTTCACTCCAGATCGATACTAAACTTATAGAAAACGGAAAATAAAACCAAAAAATGCGGTCATACTTTTTAAACTCTCGCGTTGCATGTTTAATGTATAATAGAATACGGGAATTAACGCGAACACGCATTTTACCTTAAAATGCTTAAAGTTTCGGCGTGGTCGTGAGGCATTTTAAGGTAAAATGCGTGTTCGTATTCTATCTTTATATATATAATTCTTCTGTAAGTGTGTATGTCACTGAACTTCTCTTAAACGACTGGACCGATTTTGATGAATTTTTTTGTGTGTGTTCAAGGGAATCTGAGAATGGTTTAGATTCACAAAAAAAAATATAAAATTCTCGCGTCACAGTTTTCGTTGCCATACTCCTCCGAAACGGCTTGACCGATTCTCATGAAATTTTGTGAGCATATTGAGTAGGTCTGTGAATCGGCCAACATCTATTTTTCATACCCCTAAGTGACAATATATATTTTTTAATTTACATGGCAAAACAACGTTTGCCGGGTCAGCTAGTAATATATATAAACAAATGCGGTATAAATATTTTTACTACCGTACGGATTAATTTATCGGTGTATATATCGTTACCTGAAAAAGCCTGATCGAAATGAAACCCAACATGATACGACGAAGAGTTCAAGTTCATTGTTTATATTGTCACCGGATTTACATATATTTTGAAGGCGAAATTAACGCTCAATGAAATCGTATATCGCGTCAACACATTTTTTTTAAAGCACCGATTGTTAGCCAATTTAATCCAGGCATGTATGTCTTTTTAGGAGATGAGAATTCATCCAAAGCCTCATAATCATAATCATTTATTTGCCAGAAATGCGGTAATAACCAAGATATTAATAACAATTTATAGGAGCTGTACACATTTCGCCGTAACATTACAGCAAACAAAAGATTACCTTATTTATCTATATGATCACAATTACATTGTTATTGTAGAAGATCAAGAATCATAAGGAGAGGCCGTTCCGGCGATTTCGGGGAGAGGGAAAACATCTTTAGCCAGTGAGAAATACTAACAAATCAAGCAAAAGTATTAATATTAGGTCTGGGAAAAAGTCTTTTCGCATTATAGTATGTATGAACTTGTAATAAAATCTCTTTGGCTTCAAGAATCACAAATGAGTACACGGTTCATAAGGTTTCTTTCAGTGAGCTCGTGAGGTACCCAAATATCGAGCTTTTTTGTGTAGGGAAAAGATTTTATTACAAGTTCATACATACTATAATGCGAAAAGACTTTTTCCCCGACCTAATATAAGATAATTAATTGCACTAGATAAAGTACGTTCTTAAAGTTTTCTATATAGGTGCTGATAGACACCAGAGAATCCCACTTGGTATCCTTGCAAACATCTTACATGTAATACTCATATAGTCTTCTATTAGTAAAGATATATTCAGTAAAGATTTTGCGAGTATTTTAGAACCATACGCAGAACGGATTTTCTATAGTATATGACTACAATAGCCATCTTGCAATTGTCCTAAAGATAGAGCTGTCATGTAGTCGGTTATGAGGATACTTACGTCTCACTAGCGACGCCTATGCTTTTCTGCACAACTGACCTTTATGGTCCAGTTTTGACTTAAGCTGCTCAAATGTACGTAAGAACTTTAGAGCATTACTTCGCCCACATTGTTAGGAAGGAACATTGAAAAATTACGAACTCCTATTAAAAATGTTAGGTATCTAAAGCAAATAACATTTAAAGAAAATTGAGCTTGTTAAATTCGATGTTTGTATTGCTAAAATACAAAATAACTGACCCAATATTTCTCCAGTAAAAAGAATTACGCTAATCTAATGTTATTTTTGATCAAAATAACACGCTATATTTTTGATATTCAGATTACAGCAAAACTCAGGAACTGGTATACCAATTAGTATTGAAAATAGAAACAAATCAAACCTCCTACATATATTTTCAATCTTTTATTATACTATTTTTATCAGAACTACTGAAAACTGTAGACTCCGTGTTGGTAAATAAGGATAACAGACATACAAGCATACAGATCAACAAAATATGAGCTAAGTACATTCTATACGGCAACCATTATTATAACAATCAAGCCAGCTGTAATTAAGCTATAGTTACACATGTTCATACAATGTCACGCTTAAAAGCTGGCTGGTCATACATTCAGTTTCCCGTAGTTTTAACGTATTCTAAATAAGCAAAAAATCGCAATTTCAGCCAACTTTAAATAGCTTTGCTCTTTATTAGCAATGTTTGACACAAGCACAATAATTATAATGGTTTCGTGTCTCACTACTAGATTGAGCATATTTTATGTAGCTTAATTCTTCTATCATATTATTCCATTCGCCCACTGTCACATCTTTTATTGCAACAAAAATACGAATAGGTAGTATAGCCTTTCTGAAAAGAGTTTAGAAAAGTCCCAATGGAACTCGTTGAGCGATTTTGTAGATAAAACTTTTAGTTTTTTGGCCACCGGCCCGGGATGAAAGAAAAATATAGAGCACAGGACTTTACGGGAAGTTGATACAACCTTCTGTTTGAAACTGTTATGGTTTTAACATGATCTATGCAAGTAAAAATATTTTTAAATTGACATCCATAATCTAATAACTAATTTCTATCGTATTTATTAATGTACGACTTAAATTAGAAAAGGTTTATGAGGTTACAAATAGTAAGCATAAAAAAAGTTTGACTAACTAAGTATTTCGTTTTTTTAATCCGAGCCTGTCCCACTGCTGGGCAAGGATCTCCTCAAAGACAAGGTACCCCTCCCTCGCTAGGTTAGGCTGGTCAAGTGCGGTTTAAGTTCCATAACATTATCTTTAAAATGTTAATCAGATAATGGTCATATAATTTTCGTCTTCCGATTTCTATAAACTAAAAACGGGTGATACTTAATGAAAATTGAAAATATTTTCGTTTTTAAAAACGTCGTTCAATTTCGTTGATTTACGATAAAACGCATACGAAACTTGACTAATAGAAGACTAGTAAAATTCCTTTATCAGGCTTTTAATTTAATTACATCGCTGTAATATACATAGATTACCACAACATGCTCAAGTGTAAATGAAATATGTCTGTTGTAACAGTTTCAATGTTTGTTATACGTTAATTTTACAGGAAGAGTGCTTAATTACGCTAATAAGTTACTAGAAGAAGAATCGTAACTTAATCCAACATTTTACAAGATTCCTATTAGGTACAGGAACAAATTAAGGAACCAATCTCCGTTAAAAAGGGATTGAAAAAAGCTTATAAAGTGTTTAACTCTAAGTTTTAGCTAAGTGTATAGGTATAATACGGTTGTATAAAAACTAAAATTATTTTTTATGTTATAAGAAAAGTTTTCTTAGAATTTAATATTCACATGCATTATTAAAAATACCCTTTTAATTTTGCAAGAAAAACATAGTTTGTTTAAAAAACAACAACGATGAGTATCGTATTTCAAATGAAAAACATTCAAAGGCAAGAAATTTAATAACACATTAAATATCGTCCTTTGGACTCAAAGCATTTCGAGTTCTGATCTTTATATTAACTTTCATTTGGATCCGCTTAAATTAATGTTTTTATATCAGTATTAAAACGGCGTAAGCGACGCATTATCATATTTAACTGCTGTGTTTTGTTCACATTTTGTGAATTTGTTTTGTGCAGTAAAATAAAATTAACGGAATTGGTATAGTTACTTCCAAATATGGTTAAACCCTAAGCCAATGTTTCGATAGTTAAGTCTAGATTAGACCTAGGATACCGTTTTCCAACGTGTAAGGTAGCCTTTCAATTAAACTAGAAACAAAAACCTTAATAGGTACCCTGAAGTTGCATGAAATAACGTCAAAAGTGAAAATATCTTGAACAAAATTGCTTCTTAATCAACTAAAAAGAAAAAGCGACTTGCATTCTCTTTCTCTTTGATTAAGGTCTAATATTACTTGACCTTTCAGCGTCTAAAAGGTAACTAATCAATCATTGAAAAAGTGCATTTCATCGAAAATCTTAATTAGTGTTAAGTTTGGTACATCAACATAATAATCGTAGCAGCATGCCGTAGGCCGGGGCCTACGCACGCCTACGCGGGGCGCGGCGTAGAAGCTCACCACCAACCGCTACGCTTACCCCATGAGTATATAACCGGGGCGTGTGGTGTCCTGAAGCCATTTGAGTACTACCGTCACAGCGCGCAACACGCGCACCTCGGCACACAGTGTTTCAGTGCACTCCTCGAACAGTTACGGACGACCCAAACTTACAGGTAAGTTCATAAGTGACCCCTGTAGGCTGCTTCTAGGGACCTAGGATAGGCCATACTACATACTTTGTGGTAAAAATAAATTATGGATCAAAATATTGCAGTAACGAAACAACTTTTGAATTTTTCTGATCGGTTTTGTTTGTTTGTCGTGTTTCAAAAAGTTAGTTAACGGATAATTAGGACGAATATTTTTGCCTAATTCTTGTTCCTTGGTTCCAATTAAGTATATAGACACAAGTACGTAGGTTTTCGCATAACAAGTAATTAGAGACATTTAAAGGTCCCTAATACACCGACGCTGTTTAATTTGATTAAAAATAAACATAATTTATTGATCGTCTCGTTAAACTGTGGTTACACATAACGAAGAAATAAAATAACGGCCAAGTGAAAAGTTATTTATAAGTAATCGACTATGGAGTGTACGATGTATGAGGGTGCCTACTGACCTATGTGACGCGATCCACTTAACACCTTGCTTCATACGATTAAATTAAATTAAAGCTTTTTGATAATACCACTTAAGAAATATTCGATAAATACAAAATAATGAAGCTAGGCAGCTTAATAATTAAGAATTATACAAACCAGCTTTGTTTCATGAGACACAGCTTTACAGAAATAAGAAAATTTTAACAGTTTAAACCTATTAACATTATTTTTTAAATGCTTGTAGTTTATAACACCGGACATTTAAAAGCGGACTTTTGAAGTAACAAATTCATAGTCATTATTTTAACATTACAAAGGAAACATACAAAATTGTACAACAGTATGAATTACGTTACCAGTTAAAACTTGTAAGATACTGTTACGGAGGTATTTTCTATCACAAATTGTACAATCAAGAAAGTTAAACAAGCTCAAAGGAATTCGGTTTTGCTGCGGGCAAATAATACTGAAACGTTTCATCAAAAGACTGCTCTTTTAACACGTATTCGCTTGTACATCAGTCTTTTGAAACTCCTTTTTAACAATATAAGTAGCTCTCAGTTTTAAATTGACGTAAGTACGTGTGAATTCTCAATCTGCTTGATGGTCGGCTTATAAACGTAGGTTAAAACTAAATTATGGATTAGACGGCGATCTAAACGTATTAAGAAGTATTTTTCACATATAAATATTTCAAAAATATTGAGGTTTATCTAATTATATAAAAAAACTAAAACAATAGATGGCATTTTCTTAGATGGCAGAAAAAAATAGTCAGCATAGTTAGGGCATAGACTAAACAATTTTTAAATTATATAAAATGGAAATCGTAGGTATTTATAATTATTAATTTTAGGTCAAATAAAATAATCAACGTGGTGAAATATCACTGGGGTAGTGGTATCTTTAAAAATAAATCCTAAACAATGGAAAGGGTATGAGAGGTGACAGGAGCGCGGGCCGTCGGCTGCCGGCTTGTCATGAACAATTCACGACTAAAAACATGGTGACGGCACACCATAATAGGATCAAAAGCCTTAAATAAAGGGCACAATTTAGATTACTGATAGATTCGATTTATTGGTTTCGGATTTTGTAATACGAATAATATTTAGATAAATAATTATATTTAAAGTTAATATGAGTAAAAATATTTTAATACATAACTTAACTTTATTACAATATGTTCACGCCTCTAAATAATTGCTTCCAAAAGCAACAAATATCAGAAGAAGAAAAGAATCGCAAGAATTCATATCATCTTATTTTTTAAATTCATAAATCAAAGACACATCATTTGAAATATTTCCACAATAAGCAAAGAAAGTAACAATTATTTTTTAAAATTAAAAGCAAAAAATACTAGATCTCTAAAACATAATTATTTTTATCAACCTCTTTTCTTGAGCAGCGAAATTAAGGGATACTTAGGAATCACACATTACAGAAGATTCTACGTATGCCAAGTCTAATAGAACTGCATACAAGGAACGAACTAAGTTTTAAAATACAAACAAATTAGAAACTTTACCTGAACTAAAATTTCTACTTGCACAAGACTAGAGTCCTAGTAACAAGCACGGAGAAATGTTTTCTAGCTAAGTAGTGTAATGAGGGAAAATATAGAAAAGGAAATTTAATTCTGATATTCAATATTTTTTCTACACCAATTTAACAATGTTTTTTACATTGCTAACCCATAGTAGTAAAAGTGGTGGGTTGGATATTTTTTTGATTTAATCACATATACAATTTATTATCTGGTCAATATTTTTTTCGGAATTGTATCTGAAATACAGTGGAATCTATCAAAGTAATACAGAAGCTAGTTGTGTGGTTCATTTTAAAAAGCGTTATTTTACTGAATACAGTTTTAATTGAAATTAATTCCTATAAAACCTCTTTAGTAGCGCTGCTTTAAGTAATGCTGGCCATTAAATGTCAAGAATATTAACAGCAGCCATAAACAAGAAAAGAAATAAATTATACTTATATTCTTAAATTTCGTAAATGGCATCTTAAAATATTTTTAATTCACAACTAGCCAGCAACAATAAAACAAAATAGGAACTTTTTTAAGAAAATAGGATTTATGAACTTTTATTTTAAAACAAAGAAATATGTCGACTAAATCGCAATAAATTCTTTATTTGTACGCAAAGAACTAAAAGAATAAGTTTCAATATCTCATGTCACGATATCTAAGCAAGTGAAGTCAAGAGAAAAATCAATGAATTCTGAGAGTCCACATCCGCACAAGAGTGGACCACTCAATGCCTACACCTGTGCCTAAAATAAAAAAGGCTAAGCGCTATTTTTGACACTCCGCTAATTTTGTAGTTTTTGGCGCAATCTTAAACGCGCCATTATTAAATTGTTAATATCGGTTGACAAAGTAAGTGTTTTAGTACTATTATTTATTTTTGATCACTCGAGCGCTTAATATATGTACAAATACGGAGAACTTAATATCTAGGAATCTGACAAAGTAATTTTTTAAATAATATATTTTTAGGAAGCTGTTTATTGAGTTTAGGCAGATATTTTTTATTATAAAACTTATAAATAACAAACAAAATCTTTGAGTTAAGGACGAACCTTCATACCTGTGCATGACCACAGCTAGCAATGACATAATGCGTTTTTCAAATGCAAGTACATTATTTATTCTATTACAGGTCTAATAACTTTAAAATCTTCTTGCAATGTCCACCGCTGTATCATTCTCGTAGTAGCAATCTAGCTTTACTTGAATCATAAATGAGTAACAGTCAGTATGGACACCGCGAGTGAAAACATTGTTAGAAAATTCCAATTTAGCTTAAGCGAATAACGAATTATTGGCGTCTCCCACAATGATGGGAGAAAAGTATTTCATTTTCCAAGAAGACTACCAAAGACCGATAGGAATTTTGTTTGGCTTTGGATGCGTAGCAGTCGAAAAAAATACGCCTTCAAAATATTTTTTAAAACTGTGTCATTGGCGGAATTAGTTATCAAACTAAACATAAAAAACTAGCGATTTTTTATATTTTTATTTACACCGTAAAATTTGAGTGCTAGAGATTTATCGATGGTAAAAAAGAAAATAAGAAAGAAAAGTGATCGTGTAAAATGATAAGGGATGAAGTTTCCTAATAATAGTCCCGTACCCGAGTTGTCAATCTCAATAAAAAACAAAATGGCTTCAGGGCAGTCTGCAGGTGTGATCATTAAGTGCTCTTAAGTTTTTGTGACAATTTGATGTACTCAATGCAGTATCATTTGAGACGAAAACAGGTGTTCTTAAAGAACTAAACTTTATTTACCTGCTCAGTGCTCATTTATCATAATAAATTTTACTAGTCAATAATATTTAGAACTTCTTTTTTTAACCAGCAATATAATAAGAATTTGTAAAATCACACTAATTACGATGTCAGAACACCCCAGTATTATTTTCAGTGAATTTAACACGCCTCTTTAAGACTAAGTATTACCTAATTTTCTGGTTTGTTATATAGCTCGACAAAACATTAATAGCCGAAACTGGTTTTAAAATGGTTATAAAGTGAAAAAAATCATCAGTCATGATTTTTGTCATTTGCGCATTTTGTTAGATGTGTGTTAAACAAGTTATTGTAGTGAGAATCATCGTTATATATGTACATATAGCTTCCCAGAAACATCCATCTATTAAAATATGTAACTAATAAAAAGTAAGAGTTTTTGGTTTTGTTGTCCGTGGCTAAACACGGCCATGAATATTTTATCACTACACAAAAAATATAAAGTTGTTTACGTTTAAAACATAAACACGTTTTTATTGAAGGTGTTCTACATTATTTTCACAATGTGGGTTAGAATTTGTTCGAGTGTGAACAATATAGGTACAGGATTTTTCCCGCAACCAAACATTTGCTGTCGCATATAAGGTTTCTCTTTTGGCCTTTGAGAGAACTATTGAAATTCTAGTCATTTTACAAACGAACGCTTTGCTTATGTACCTTTACATACATACACACACAATACACGACTGTTTCCCATAGCGGTAGCAAAGACCAAAAAAGGCCACTTGGTACAATCCTTTAAAATTTCCCCTGTCTCATTTACCCCCGTACATCTTGTCATACAGGACCGCCGGTTACAAGTACGCACCTAATGTTACTATGTACATTTAGTACTTTAAAAATAGTTCTTTATGACCTTAATCCTTAAATTATCTAAATAATAAAAAAGTCGGGAAAATGTATGACAACTTGTACGAATACGCCTCAAGGCATAATATGACTGCTAGCGTGTCACATAATAATTCTTATATTATCTTCCTCATATCAATATCATTACATAGCAATATATTAGCGACGAGGAATTTGTTTAAGGAATCCGTTTATATTTATTATATTATTATTTGAAGACATTTATTTTCGGATTAATGACGTGAAAAAAAATTTACTTTCAGTTATTCTTATACTTAAAAGGAGAGCCCTTCACTTGTGTCACTTAAGGAATACTTAGTCTTGTTAAAATAAATACTTTTTTTTACTAAGTATATTATATTTTTTGTGTTTAATTATATATTTAGGTATATTTGTTATAATTCAAATGAAACAAATATATCTTCATTAGTATATGCGCCTAAACATTTTACCTCTCGCTAATACATTTCGTTTGAAAAGAACGACGGTAACGATGAAATTTGATTATTTACAACGAAACATGGCTGAAACGTAGCAACATAATAAAATGTGTGTATTTTGTATTACTTTCGATAATATACTTTATTCTATTCCTGGAACACAAATATGTTCTGTTACTGAGAAATTATAAAAAAGTCGGTTTTGAAATATATGATCGTGTTAGCAAATGGATTGTTGCAACAGTCTGTCTGTGGCAGTGATGTACACATACTATTAGTGATTTTGATCAAAATTTCTCGAGAGTACAAGTAGCAGGTGTTTAATAATTTGATTTATATTGAGGCTCTATTAAATCTTGTAACACTTAGCTTTATTACAGCTAACAATATTATACATGTAAACTTCAACTGATATGATTTATCAGAACCATACATACCTTTTCGAAATCGTCTAATATGCTGAGGTTAAGGTTTTGCATTCTAATTGAGGCATTAAGGCGCCCATAGCCAGTTGCGCTCACCGGTAGGTAAACGATCTGTGGGTTAAGCAACCATTGGCGCGGTCAGTCCATAGATGGGTGACCGCATTGAACTGAATCGCATTTAATTGAACTGGGCGTCTCCGTGCTTCGGAGGGCACGTTAAAAGTCGGTCTCGGTTGTTGTCCATACGACAAACAAACATTCTAATAGAAATGTGCTTAACGAAAGCGATGTTATATTTATCTTGAATAAAGTTTCATACATTTTATAGACACGTGCAATGTTTCGTGGAAATTACGGCGTTTAAAAAACGTGTTTAGCAAGCACCGTTAACATTTTATGCTATGTTTAACAAGTTTGTTTTAATAGTATACAAACAACCACCGAGCCTTTTAGTATTAAAAAATAGCAGACTATATCAAGTGCTTTAAATATTCGGAACTAAACAACCTCAGAGCGGATACAGTATATTTACCGGAAAATTAAGCATTTCACGAACTTAGTTTTTCTTTCATTACCAACTGAACAGCGAAACAGAATTTGTTAAAAAAGGGTAAAGTACGCATCCGCTTATTAATAATTAAAACGTTTTTTGATAAAAAACGGCGTGATGTGGGAACGAATAAAAATAACTGGGCCTGCGATGAAGGAAAAAAAGCAGACATTGAATGTAGACGCGCCACACATTATATTTTTCAATATAACTTTTAACACTTTTCATATTTGGAACCAGTGTCATGATATTAACATTAATTTATCAAAAACATAATGACGTTTCACTTTAGATTTGATTACGCGGAAATCTGCTAGGAAGGAAGTAAGTGCACTGATTTTCCACAAGAATCGTTTATAATGACGTGTACATGTAATTGAGCAATACGAGCAGTTGTACAAGGAACACGAAATTTGTTAATTTTGGAGGAACATAACAGGAAAATAAAAATAACCATACGGATAGATTTTACCCAAAACTAGGGAAATTTACCGAATTTAAGCCTACGGGCCCATAATCAGTATTAGCTATGATTATGGGGCTGTCTATTTGAAAGTTTTTAACTAATGCTAGAGTACTTATTTAGCTTTTTTTTTTATTATTAATCGCCTGATAACTTTACTGAAAGAATAACTGTGACATACTTTGAGACAATCTATAGTAACATTGTCAAAAAAGCTAAATAATTCTTCAAATAAAGTTTACTGATAACTTCCTTAAGGAAGATCAAACAACTTTGACGCTAACCTCTTTAACTTTTTTACATGAATACGTCAAAGATTTAGTTATAAGAAGCATCGTACAGGATATTAATATTGCTTTAGCAACTCATGGACAGAGTCTCGGGATAAAATATAGTTTAAAACTATAGACCACTAAATACTTTAATATATTTATTTTTCTTTATATACAGTTTACAGTTTTTATTTTAAGAAAACTATGTTACTTAGAAATATTTTTGATAATTAAGTGGGTTTTCGGAAAACTTTCCTTTCAAATAATGACTAACTATTAATTATTAATTAGACAAACATGTTTCGTTATGTTTTAGTTTGTAGGTTATTCATAACTTTGACAATAGGAACAAGGTTCTTACCAAAAAAGCTAAAATTTTTGTCTGTAAATTATTTTGTTTCCAAGAAGTTTTATAGTTTTTTTTGCGGCCTTTAACCCTGTAAAGTTGTGTTACAACTACGCTTGTTAATTATAATTATTCCAATAATATAATAATGGCTTAAAGTTTAAGAGGTAAATTTAGAATAATAAATAAGGTTTAAAACAAAACTTTCCAAAATTAATACCTCTTAGATCAGAATCAAACTCAAAATTTTAGACAAATATAGGATAGCTGTCAGCGGTGCAATACCATAAGAAATTTTCTAATGGTTTCGCACATAATATCAAGTAACAAAGGGTTCATATTCTGAAACCTGTAAAGTTTAAAGCGTATCATAGTTCATAGTTTAACCCTCTATAACTTCTTTGAGAAATGTATTTAAATATTAGGTATCAAGTGACATACGAAATCATGTATTATAATGATTAGTTGAAAAAGAAAAAAATGTGAATATGTTATACGTGACATTTCTACTCACTCCCTAGGGAAGCACGTGATCTGTACTTTGTAGGTCTTTATATACTTTTCTGTCGGCTATATTAACATCTTGTACAGTACACACGTTTGTAGTTAACATTTTCATAAGAAAGTTCCAGAAAATAGGAAATGAATTCATAACGGCAAGATTTTATATTTATAGTACACATCGAAGCTGACAGGTGTCGCTTTTTCAGGAGCTGTTCAATTTCCTTAGTTTTGCAGTAGTTCGGAGCTTGAACAGGGTTATGAATAATTTAGAAAACCATTTGGTTGGGCTACACGTGCCTTTATAAAACGTGTAATGGACCTCCAGGTCTGACGAAGTTATTGTGTGACTTATAACTTTTGTAGGAACCAACGTGACGATGAAAAATGATACAATAGCTTTCCCTATATATTGACGGGTCACATTTCATATTTCACGTTATATTATTATACTAGCTGACCCGCGCAACTTCGTTTGCGTGTATCCCGCTACTTCGACAAATACAGTCAACGCACCAACACATATTGGATACTAATTTTCAATTCACAATAACTTCTCTTTCCCTTAACCGCGTTTAAAATATTAAAATGTTTTTTGGTTTCTGTGACTCTTCTTTGATCGCCCCCCCTATTAGTTTTTGGAAAAAATATTTAAATAATGTACAGATTTTTTTTTTGTCTTATATGTATAGATCAAAGTCGTAGTACCTACTTTTTAATATTATTTATTTTTTATGTACCGTTTTTTATATTTTTTGTTTTTTTTTTATGTACTTACCTACTTTTGTTATATACATCTAACTATTATTTTCTTGTTTACTTTTTAAATTATTTACATTCTACATTTTATTACTTTTACTTATTTTTTATTTACATTTATTTTTAGAAGATTAACTTTGTCTACATTTTTTGAAATATAATATAAGGTATACATACATTTTCATTTTAACGATGAGAAAGGTTTCCCATATATTTAAAATTAAAGACTATCTACAATTAAAAACTACCTGTAGGTAGATATACATGTTATTTTTTTTTATTTTCCTTTTATTGACGCTGCCCCCGCCGCCGCGGCCGGCCCGTACCGTGCCGCAATACTAATATCGTGATATCTCCTAAACTATATGTCTAAATAACACACTGTAAACTGCAAAAATAATCTAAATTAAATGCTCGTGATGATGAACTTACTTATTTTGATAAGGATATATGTATTATTGGTTATATCACCAGTTAAGCATCACCCAACGAATTAAATGTTTTTTTAATACAGAAAAGTAGTTTTTGTGACTTAAATAAAAAAGCTGGATATATGTCATCGCGGACTTTTTTGTAGAACTAATAAAGACCAATGTTTTTGCTATACATTGTTCTTACTTGTATCCAACGGTATAAGCGGCGCACGCACAAATGCAATCTTCAATTAGATTTTTTTTCTGACTTCTTGGACATAAATCGCTATAACTCAGCTAATATAGTTTCAATGTATTTCAATTATATATAAAAACCTGTCGGAGAAAATACTCTTTCTATTAGTGAAAACCGCATCAAAATCCGTTGCGTAGTTTTAAAGTTTTATGCATACGAAGGGACTACAGACAAAATGGGCGACTTTGTTTTATACTATGTAGTGATTCAGGTTACTTGAATATTCGGTGTTATACGACCTGTAAGTGCAACCTTATGTATGGAAATATTAAAGTCATCGATACCTGAAACAACTCTTTCATAAAGTAAAACTGAAAATTAAAAGTACTTACTCTTACCGAACTATACTGAGGGCAGATGATTGATACATTTAACTATTCACGACATAATGAATTGAAGGTATCGTCGTTTTAATTTACTTAGAACAAAACAAACGCTATACAAGGGAATTTTCTTAGCAAATAATTGTTGTCAAAAATCGCTGGTTCAGCACTTTGTATCAACATATTGTTTAGTGCGAGAGATTTCAATTAACGGGGGAGTGAGCCGGCGTTTGCTTAGATGTTATTAATGGTAGAGGCTCATCATTGTCTAATGAACAGACAACTCACACTTGACACCTTTAAGGTTGAGTGGCGGTTACGGTTCGTGTTTGAGATCACCCATTAACTAATCAGTACTACCTTCAATATTAGGTACTAAGAGTCTAATAATGCAATATAGATTATTGTTACACAGTCTATTCCATTATGATTACTGTTCTAGTCTCACAATAAGAAGATATAATGTCGTTTAAAAAGAAAATACAATTTTCAGTAAACCTATAACAACTAAATTGATAGTTCTATTTCGATATCAATGTGATCGAATATCGAAGGCACTTTAATAGGCTTACTACTTACCTTTAAATAATAAAATAGTACACATCATTGAATACTGTCGGTATCGAGCTATATTTAGCACAAAAATCTTTTGTTCTTTAACAATTGAACGCATCTAAGAGACACCGTTCTCGAGAAGGAGTTTGTTAAGTCGAGTTCTAAATTTGACAAAGGAATTTCATCAATCGGAACTAATAAATTTATTCTACCGTCAAAATATATAAATAAGTATCATCGAATACTCTTGATCCCAATACTTAGAATTACGATATGGATAGTCAAATATCGTGTTTAATCCTTTTAAACTTGAGCTTACGGATCTTAACTCAAAGCTATAAAGCAAATAAGTATTAGAATTCAAGCGTTTATCGGATTACACCCTTCGGTCCCTATTTGAGGTGATATTATTATTACAATATGGTGTTAACTATCAAAATATAGTTGTGAACTTGTGTAAACCCAAATCTGGAATAAGTTTGGTGTAAACAGATTAATCTAAATTTATTAGTACCCTCATAGCTTAACTTGGATTCAGTAAACAAGAAATAAGCTCATAAACTCATAATATAAGAGTTACAACTAAATGAACGGTAATATATTTTACAGATTCTCTCAATAATACCTATGGTATGATTTTCGCGATGGATTGGCATATTCTTTCTTGTCATGGCTTGGGATAATTCAACCCTCGGGGCGCGAAAAGGGTAAAACATTTTTATTTTGCTGTTATTTATATGTGAATTTCCATCACAATTCTTTGCAGTTTTGATAATATTACCTCAAACAACTCGCTGGACTAAAGGAAGATTTATGCGCAAAATCATTAATGAAAATTGTATATTGGATTACTTAGATATTCTGAGGCGCAAAGGTTTAATTTGTCATCTTAATTAGTCAAAGGAAACTGGGTATTGATGCAAGTTTAATATTCAGGCGGGGGATAACTTTTTCGGTTGGGAAAGTGTGCATTGGCCGAGTGCAGTAACACCCGCGCCGAGCGACGCTTTTATCGAGAGCTGCAAGTTTGTGGACGAAGTTAATCGGAGTCGAGTTAGAAGTCATTTAAAATGGAAAGTAAACTAAGTGTTGTTATTGTTTGCGGTAACTTCGACACTTACCGAGTGTCGCAAATGGCAAAGAAACTGTAATATTATAGCACTAGGCTTTATATTATGTGAATTTATTATACAGTTAAAATAAAATGTAATTCTATGTAGAGCAATCCTATAAAAGTAATACCTAAGTAATTGTTAACTCAACTTTACTAAAATATATTTGACCGTTTTTCTATATCGTCCAATATATCGAAATGTTATATATTTTACTACAATGGTCTATAGAATCCTATACATTTTACAATTTTTATTATTATTTTACAAGCATTTTTCGTAATTTTATGATGGCTATGGTACTTAAAAACTAGATTTTGTAGTAGTGATTATGTTTTTGCGTTAATCGAATTTATAGGAGAGTGTGGTTATATATTTTATGAATGGTAGGTTTAGATAGGTATGTATGATGTAACCAGTCGCTTTGGCAGTCGCTCTAGTGAGTTCGTGTGGGAAACGTATCAAATCATGTTAATCTCTTAATGCAGTTGGATTCTAGTAACACGAAGCTATTATCGGTCGTAGTGAACTTAATCAGGACTGATTCCTAATGGAATTAATTTCAAGTGGGAACGGGATACTTGATTTTCAGATTTATTATGCACGAAACCTGGTAATGTTATATGATCATTTTCTTTCTAATTGCGGTTTATTAAAATGTTTCAATACAACCGTCTGACGTTCGTTTCGCCGTCTGTTTTTATTATTCTTGAAAAACGAGAGTATCTTGTGTTTTACGCAGTGAATATGATAGAAATCTTCATCATGGGGCGAAATAAGAGTAGCTTTAGAGCCCCGAAATATAAATACCAATCAAACAGATAGACACGAGTTATGTACGTAAAATTGGAATCTTTCAATTTCAAAATGTTTCATAGCAGTTTCGTTGAAACTGAATCCAATAAAATGGAGATAGACGATATGCCGCCCTGTTTTTTGACCTCTGTTCGCTTATTTTTGAGTGAACTGTGGCCGGTTCGTCTTTGATAGATGGCAGATATGATGCCACATTTTTCATTTTTATATTCGGGTTTATATCTAATGATATAAAAGTACCTTGTTATTTAAATTGCGGCGGGTGTGGCCTACGTTAATTTGGCTCCTATTTCATGGAAGTGGAGTGGTTTAATTTGATACTATATTCTTTTTGGTTTTTCCGGTTGTCAATTTTCCTGGATAAGTACTAAAGTACTCATTATAAGTTTATTTGTTTTCAAAATACAAGTAAAATTAACGTTTCCTAATTTTGTAAGACTATAAAGTAATACAATCCCAACTATACCTATATTCTGGCTACTAGATTCTGATGACAAGTCAACGGAACCTCTGTTTAGAGACGGCTTCTATGTGCATTACGTAGACAACTGGTAAACAAGCAGCCGAGCTACTGGAGCCAATATCCTGATGCAGAAATTGATATTTTGATTTGCTCACGTTCACTGTGGGCGTTGGATTTATTCACGTTTAGATATCAAAATATAAATAGATTCCGTTTAACTGCACAAATTTTAGCTTCGCAATTAAATTTTCGTAGAAATGCTGGAAAATCGAGTTTAATCCTTGAATATCACTACTGTAAAACTTACTATGACTCTTACTATAACTTCAGTTTACTATGACTCTTCCCTAAGACAAATTACTGCCCAAATAATCACATCCTTGATGTGGTTATGACTAAAAACTGATGGTGATATAAAGAGAAACACACCCATGTGTTGTCCATTTATCGCAACTAACTGGAAAGTGTCAAATAATGACTGTCAAGGGAGTCATTTGACTATTTGTGCCCTTTACACGGAAGTGTGTGAGAGATAAAACTCTTGTCAAATGGATCCAGAAGTTTCCACTTTTATCGTAACTTTACAAGTTTTGAGTTATTGTTAGGTTAGGGGATAAATTGAGGTACTTTAGTGGTTGGTGGGATTTTATTGTGGTATGTATTTGGTGATACTGCATTAAGTACTTATATAACTGCATTTATTTATGGATAATAGATAAAGCGCGATTACATACACATATTTTGTATCAAAATTCGTATTTTGTACTCATCATGCACAAGTGATCGTTACTACGATAAATGATTAAGTTGCATAGATAATCCCCGTTTTGTTTAACGATAAAAATCATCGTTTTTATTCTTTGTAAATTTTAATAATCTCTTTCGAACGGTGAATAAACATTGGAAACGCTCGTTAATACACATTTTAATATCCACGCCGATAAAATTTTAAAATAAACTGTAAAATACACTTTCCTTAATCGAAATCATATTTATTTTACGTGTTGTATACGCGGAAACTATAATAGAAACCAATTTCAATCGAAATAAAATCAAAATCGGCGAATTTTAGCGAACACTCAAAATTTTATGTACGAGGAAAGCTTATCTCATTTTGTAAAAAACGCTTTTGAACTTTAAGGGCAAAATTACATTTGTTTTTGTTTTTATTTAGGTACTTAATTATGGAAATCGCGTGAACCTTTTCTGAGGATTAATTGGATGCTTAGAAGTTTTGGGCAGTAAAGCAAAGCAGTTTTTGTGTTGCCGAGAGTTCAAATGAAATGATCTTTGATATTAAGATATTCACTAATAAAATATACAATAAAATTCTTAAAAGTGTTGTAATTGTAAAACCGGATAATATTTGTTAAAATTTGCTGGCAAAAGGCCTTTATTGCAAACTTTAATAACATCATATTTTAACAACAATATTTTTATGTGCGAGAATCAATCCCCCTGAGCAATAAAAGTCGCACCTTATGTTTTGTAGGCGTGTTAAATTGGAGTCTCGTTTTAATTACTATCTATTACGTAGTTAATACTACACGTGGGAATCAATTTGAGGTTTCATGAAGGCCGTGTTTCCTCATAGTTTATTTACTAGGTTTCTATAAACAATAGTCCAAAATAAGACAACTAAACTGCCTTATAAATTGCTTTCTTAATAAGCGATTTCAACCTAGAATCATAATGTCTTTCGAGGAAAACTTTGTATGATATTCTTCGAAAAGATTAATTCGTGTAAGTAAAATATCTTATCAGTAATAATATCTTGTTACTCTTATATACGTTTATATAAAATCTTAATCCACATTAGTGGTTTGGCGACGAACATTGATGTCTCGCCAATCAACTAAATATAACGAAATGAAATGGAGAAGAAATGTCTACGGTATTTTTAACGGGTTTCTAAGAACAATAAATAATAGAATGGAATTTTTATGTAGGCATACGAGAATTACGATCTTTATGACTCTTAAAACAAATGGATGATTTTATGCTAGCGTGATTTAATATTATGGAAAAGACAAATATGTACCCACATTTTGAGATGTTTATGCTAGGATAGGATTATATATCATCATAGGTAATAAACATATATCTTCAAGATGCACTATAGACACCAGAAAACTGTTGAACTACAACGTATAGTCTAAAAATAAAACGATATGAAATACGTTCACCTCACAAAGGACGTTTGGCTTTCATGTCAATCATCGGCAGTAATAAAACCAGTATCCTCACATTGATATTCAGTTATCCCATGGCTATAACTAGGGGTGAGATATTCCACCCTTCCTTTAGTTATTCAATCTGTATGACCGTTTAAATTTTCCACACTTTGCGGGTAACTCCAATAAGATTTGAATGTAATATCTCAGTTTTATAGCTCTTGACCGATCATTTTAAGAATTGGTGGTTTAGTCTGAATTTGAAATGAATTACAAGGGTCGGTACTCCCTTCAAAATAATATATTCAGAATTGATACTATTAATATTAAAATGTAAAATCAAAATGATATTATAATTGTGTTTCATAATTTTCATGACTTACTCTGGTAACCGTTGAAACATTACTTTCTAATTATTTGAAAAATCGTTTGTTAAAATAGATGCAAATGTTGTACTCCTTACTCTAGTTTTTTTCTACTTAGAACTAATGTAATGTTACGATTACTCAAAATGAATAACATAACTTCAATATGAATAAAAGGGTCATAAGTCCGAGATATTGATCCTAAAAGTAAAATAAAATACCCTTACCAATGTATTACAAAATCCTAGATTTTCAAGCATCGACTTTATTTTATAACATTGTAGGAATCTTTCGAGCCAAAGTACTACGAGAGTCTCGTGTAATAAAAATGTTCACTTGTATTAAGCGTGTATGACTCTGTATATTAATGTGAACAGGTGTGAACATTGTCGCCAACTACGTCTAGTAAAATGATATGAGTACTAACGCTTGTCACTTAGTACCAAGTATAAAAATATCACATGAATAACCACGGTTTATTTTAGGTCAAAAAGCTATATTTTATTTTATTTAAATACTTAATAGTTGCTCATGAAAGCGAATAGGCTCGAAGTATTACAGTTAATATTATTCAACAAGTTAATCATACGAAGTTATTCATTTCGACGTGGGAGAAGTTGAATCTCTACGAGTATTTTACGGTATAACGTGTGTCGTGCTTAAATATTCAGACTTTACAAGGTGCCGGCTTCTTGGAGAAGCATTCTTTCACGGCATTGTTCTTTCTTTCTGAACGTTGTTGCTTTAGAATAGAGGCAATCAAATGTACGAACACGTCCTTTGTGTATAACAAGACAAGAAAAGTGTCACAACAACTTCTAAGACCGTCAGCTTTTTAAAGTTTAAATCTGGCCTTTGTACCAGCCTCCCCAAAAATAGCGAGCCTTTCTTAACCTTTTAAGGTGAGATTAATCACAACTATAATACCTAGAATGCCACGAATTTTAATGTTCCAAGTTTTCGCGGGACTTTTGTGAATTTGCTCTCAGCGTTTTATGAAATGCTTTGACCTCAAGACACAATACCTTCCAAGGGAAACAATAAAGCTGTTAAGATGATAAATCTACAAAAAATTAAAAAGGTACCTTTATTAAAATGTTAATAACTGGGAGAGACAGTTCTTGGTATAACAATCATTTCACCTCTAGGCCTCTTCGTTACATGATTCTTATATTTTCCATTGTTGCTTTCTACAACAGATAATAATATGTACGTTTGACTTTGATTATAAAAAAACCTTTCGTATAAACCTGATAGGTGCAGTGCAAATGTATGGATGCGCGCACACTCTATTAACAATGTGTGCTAAGAATAGGTTATTCAGTCACTTGCGTGGGTGTCTATTGAGTGAAACTTGCACTACATAACAGTCAGCTAAAAAAGTAAAACATTAATTAGGAACAAAAATAACGCTTCCACTCACGGACTTTCAAACTATAAAGTTAGTGAACAGTTTGTTCAAAGTCTTTACACATAATATACAGTTCCTCATAGTTTTCAATTATATTAAAAGCATCGCACATGTTTCGTGCACGGCGGTCAGATAGACAGGTAGTTGTCAATTTTAGGAACGTTGCTCGTACTTGTCAAAACCAGTATGGATCCCATGTGGCTCGCGGTGGGGTGATTATAAATATATTTACGTATGTAATCAATTTTAGGTGGGTGACATGTTTACCTAAGGATATAACAATATAATATCTATAATTGCTTTGTATGTTTACACCTACCTATCGTATATAAATAGTGAAGACGGCGGCAATGAATATAGCCTGTTACGTTTTCTATATACTCGTATGTACGTCACAGCTCTGTATGGCTTCAAACAAAGCAATAGCTCTCAAGCTTGCAGTTTTATTTCTAAGGAAAACTGTGAAAGGTTGTTTCTATCTTAAGCTCTATTCAGACTCAAAGGTTTGACCAATCTAATACTTTCAAAAAGACCGCGATCTTTTCTCCGCATTCGTTTCATTTCTATGAATTTTAAAGGTTCATTTCAGGATACATTTGCACTTGACTGGGTTTATATTCGCTTTGGTCCTCATTTATTCTGTTTGAATTTCAAAAAAAGCAGATCAATATCTAAGTACAATATCAAAAAGGTCCTTTGAGGTTAAAAATATCTGGGTAATTAAATAATGAGTTATTTTGGTCACCCTCGTGTAATACCCTATTTTTAACATAGCAATTTCATTAAAGATGTATAAAACATTCAAGTATATTATCTCGTAAAATACCTGTATTCTAAAATGCGCCACTTCATTATAATGCTAAAACTATTTTTTTACGTTAACGGGTTAATTGCATAACAGACTTAATTAATAGTTAAACAATGGGTGTAACATTAGTACATGGGTCAATAAGTGAGTTAATGGACTACTATTAACCTTTGAGTCGTGGAATCTCTAGTGAGCTAGCAAACTGTGTAACATAATCGTGCTTCATTTCTAGCGTATTAAATGTATTTGCAAAAACTACTCGAGAGAATACCGCGGTGAAATAAAACCACTTTCTAAACGATACAAATCGTTAGTGTACTAACGACTTGCAACGTTTATTTAGTCGTATTTCATGATTTGAACGGAAAAATAAATATCATTGGTGTCTTTTACTCCCTCGGGCTGTAAGGGAAACAATTTGTTACCGGAAATTTCTCTATTTGTTTCGGAAACCTCTAGGGGTGTTCACTGACCATAAAGTACGTAATACGCGGTTTTAATTGCTACCAATATACACAAAACACATGTGTGCCAGCTTTGTGTTCTCTTAGCGGAATTTGTATAGGCCACAATGAGGTTTGACACAAAACAAAATGGGTGCCATTGTTTTAATATTGTGGTACCTTCGCGTTTTTGTTTCACTTTGTACGGAAATGTTAGCGAGAGATCTCCTCTAACATATTTTTTCATATGAATATTTTTCTTGTTCCGTAATACTTTTGACATTTGTGAGTGTTACGATATCAATAAGAGTGCGGAGTTAATCTTGAGATGAAAACGACGAGTTGGTATGTTATTGGCAAAAGCTGTATTAACACGCTTGTTATTTTTCGTTAGAATTACGAAAGAGGAACATACTAAAACGTTTATTACTAAGTTTTTGCCCATACCAAAGCAAAACAAGAAAATATGTAACGTATTATTGACACACCGGTACTTTCTAAGTAACATTACTTAAAGTTAAGTACGTTGTATGATGTTTGTACCGTTGTCCCTAAACAGATGAAGTCCTCGAGGTTTGAGATGATAATATGTATATTTACAATGGTATGCAATATTCCACTTAAGTTTTGATATTAACTCCACATTTTGAAGATACGAACAATTTGACGTCAACTTTGACTAGTCGTATATGTACATTATTTGTAGGAACTGTTTGTAGACCGCTTTATTAAAAGACTACTAGTATTATGCTCGTCATAAGTACAGGTTTGTTCAATAATAAAATTACTACATAATAATCTATACTTACTAATATTATAAAGCTGAAGAGTTTGTTTGTTTGTTTGTTTGAACGCGCTAACCTCAGGAACTACTGGTCCGATTTGAAAAATTCTTTCAATGTTAGATAGCCCATTTATCGAGGAAGGTTATAGGCTATATATCATTACGCTACGACCAATAGAAGCAGAGTAGCAACAAAAAATGTGACGCAAGCGAAGTTGCGCGGGTCAGCTAGTTATATTATAAATGCGAAAGTAGCTCTGTCTGTCTGTTACTCAATCACGCCTAAATTACTGAACCATTTTGCATGAAATTTGGTATGGATATGTTTTGATACCCGAGAATGGACATAGGCTACTTTTTACCCTGGGAAAATTACGCATTCCCATGGGAAAATTCAGGTGGCGGACGAAGTCGCGGGTAAAACCTAGTGAATTATAGAAGAACTTATAATTTTCGCACGTAATCTTTTTCTAGCCTGCTTAAAAATAACATGTTACAAGTCTAATAAGATACGAGAAATAACATAATGACTAAACCATTAGAATTTAAAGCTTTTCGTTTGGCAACTGAAAGAATGGTCATGAATATTCAGGCGGCGTATCAAAGCGACGACTTAATCGTACTGCTATAACTAAAGCAATGTTATATATTCTATTGTTATATTTTTATATATTTACATACTTACCTGATATTCAATCGGGTTATATGTTATTTTTTAAATACTAAGACTGTCATATACTTTTCGAATACTATTTGTTCCCTTAGCATATGTCGAACACATAAGTTATAAGCAAATTATAAAATATATATTTTTCTGAGTACCGGTTACTTATAATTCAGGTTAATAAACGATAGAAAGTTTACTGACACCACGAATTATGTACTTTGAAAGATTTCACAACTGAATCTTACTTTTTTATTCAGAAATACAGAAATAACTTAATATATTTTTATCCTATCTTCCAAGTAACAACAACAGTTAAGTCTGATATCTTTAGCCGAATCAAAAAACATATTATTGTTTAATTTCTCCTAACTTTGTTCTCGGGATAAACAATACTTTTTCTTTACTTTAACCGTTTTTTAAATTATTCACAAAAAATGCTTTACAAACGTCGTTCTTTTGATTGTAGTCTTATGAATGTCCAACTAAATTATGATTAAGTTTGTGTTACCTATGTCTCTAATTATATTTTACTAGCTGACCCGCGCAACTTCGCTTGCGTCACATGAGAGAGAATGGGTCAGAATTTTCCACGTTTTTGTAACACTTTACTGTTACTCTGCTCCTATTGGTCGTAGCGTGATGATATAAAATATGCTTTTCTTAACGAAAAATATTCTCAAAATTATTTATATCTCATAGTATAACGAAGTCGCGCTAAGGCATATTCGCCATTAAAACAGTTGCCATGACAACGGAATTTTGTTAATTACAACGTCATTAAAATATTGACTATTCGGGACTTCGTTCGCCACCTGAATTTTCCAAAAAAAAGTAGCCTATGCCCTTTCTCGGGTATCAATATATCTCCATACCAAATTTCATGCAAATTGGTTCAGTAGTTTAGGCGTGATTGAGTAGCAGACAGACAGACAGACAGACAGACAGAGTTACTTTCGCATTTATAATATTAGTATGGATTTATAATAATTTCCATGGTAATTCTTTCAGTGTTAGATAGCCCATTTAACGAGGAAGGTATCATCAAGCTACAACCAATAGGAGCATTGTAACAGTAAAAAATGTTACAAAAACGGGGAAAATTACGACCCATTCTCTTTTATGTGACGCAAGCAAAGTTGCGCGGGTCAGCTAGTCTCAATGTAAAGCACCAATTCTTTGATAAGTATTCATCAATCTCGTATTATCAATAGACAAGACATCATAAACTATTTCTAAGGGGTTCATTAGTAAGTAATTTGCCGGAGGGTGCCGACAGGGGCCGATAAAATCCGAATCATTGATCAATTAGTGTCGCGCTCACGATATATCGCCGTTGTTACGATGAGTGTGGGAATACTGTTGCTCTATTGTAGATTTGTATTGGTTCTTCTTGTAGTTTATTTTCTAATAATTTCAACAAAGACATGCGAAAAAAGGGTAAAATATATTTAAACTCCACAAGTTCACACTTTCCGTTTGTATAAAAAGTTCATACAACTCGGGACTTGCAATCAATGTGGTGTATGTATATATATATTGTATATTTCATTAAGTTTGTTAGTGTATTTAGAGGTACAATATGCACTGAGACAATTTCCCAGTAGATTGTTTTATATGTCAATAAATGCAAAGACCGCAGATCACAAACCACACTTGTTTTCAATTTCATTTCAATATCAAACGACGAATTGCATTCCGCAGGAGCACCGCATAAAAACAATCAACGCGGCGGCTTTCTCATATTTAAAATGTACACTAGTTGATTTACAAATGATTAAAATTGCATATTCACCTTTATAAAGGAGATTACATCGAATCTTTTTTTTGCAGAGCGTTGTAACTAAAATTAAAATTCAATACTATAATTGTTAAGTGATATTTAGATGACAACAAGGTCTCTAAATTCATTTGTCTAACAGTAATAACATCGACAAAAAGGTATAATCTCCTATTTCGTTGTTATACCTTCGAAACGCACAAATTACGACGAGGTCGTATTTTTCATAGAGATAGAGTGGAATTTGTTGTAAACATACACTAGACAATGTTCATACAAATGCTTAATTCATAGATGACATTCTCACACGGATACAACACGTCATGCCCCCGTCAGGGTGAACTATAAAACACTGTCATGCAAATAAACGTTGGTAGTGCACATAATGCGATTTAGTTCCGGATATAACGTTAGATTAGCCCAGGCTTAGGGCTTCCGTGCTCCGTACATATTTAGGTGTACGGCATGTGTGTGTGGCACTCGCAATCATCTGTCCATGTCCCTTTGTTTGTCGCCAGCCTTCCTATTAAATCTGTTTAGTCACACACGTAGCAATCAGAATGGGTTCTCCAGTTCTAGCTGCCGAAGGCTTACGAATGTAATTTCGTAGAGTTTAGGTGTTTTAGTGCAAGGTAAAAAATATTCATAGGTGTTGTTCTCTTAAAGGTTACACGGAGTATGTACGTTTAACCTTTAAGGGAACAAAACTTTTTTTTAAATTTAACATAAGTCGGTCACTGAATTTAAAATACAAAGCATCGAAATAAAATAATATCATTATAACGAAGCCGCAATTCTGATTGAGTAGGAATAAATAAGTTCAGGAGTATAACACGAGTGGCACTTTACCTGTACCATTTGTGTATTCTAAAAGTAAACGAAACAAACAGAAAATAATGACACAAAATATTATTTATTCAGAATAAAAATTGAGGTAGCAATTGAGAACGTAGAGCCAATTAAAGCTGTAACCATTTTTAATTATTTCGTATAAAAATGGTTGTAAAAAAAACATGACAATGTCCGGGTATCATTATTATTATGGGAGTTTTAAGTACGCTATTCGCGGTATGGCGATATCTTTCACAATTGTCGGAATAAAAATTAATTCTATGCGATGTATTTCGTTATATTTAATGGCATCAGCTTTGTTACCTTAGGGTGATTATATCAGCAATCAAAAGGGTTATATTTTCCCAGATTTTTGTTATTTGATTTATTGTATCCTAGAAAAATACAGAAACCTCGGAAATCGGTGATTTTTATTTAAATTAAAAATCACCAAGCCGTTATAAAGGGTTGTTCGAAAAATTCTTGGAAGCACTATTATTACATGCAGCGGAACGTAATTTTCCTTTAGATACCCTTTTTGTATTTCCTACCTTCTTTGTTTCTTTGACGTTTGAGAGGAAGATAATTTACATCAGTTCATTATTATCAGTCAGTAGCAACTTGGAGTCTTGATATAAGTTTTACACTGTTTAGAACAATGTGGGTGTAGAGAATAGGCGTAAGTTTGTTTTATTATATTATTAATATTGGATAAGTACTTCATTATCGCATAGAGGTATTATAATATCTTATTATTTGAATACGAATGAGTGTAAAAAGGAAGATTAAATGGACTTTTATTAAATTTTGACGCTCAGTTAGTTTTTAACCTGAACTAATACACATGATACTTTTAACCTCGGGAAATCCTTCTACCTGGCCCAAGTTGCGAGCAGTAACTAGTGTTATTATAACTCTGTTCTGACATACATATGTATATTGTTGTCGCGAGCCGTGATTACCGATTACAGTACGGTTTGATGCTGAAGAGGTAATAATTTGCAAGTGCTGCAATATTCATAGGTCGTTGTCATTGTGGGAGAATGACGTACAAAGTTCAACTGTTTTGTTAATTAACATGCTGCTATTGTGTTATTTTTGCATGTCACACTTTTAGTAGAATAAAAACGTAAGCAACTTGATGTAGTTTGAATGTTAAGTCATTCTTCCTCTGAATGTGCGCTATAGGGTAATGAAATTTATGTACATAATTTTGAATAAGGCGTTATTCTATGGAACTATCTTTTAAACATTATTATGAAACATAAAGTACTTCTCTCTATCACTTCGACATCCGGCTGGCTATCAAGAAATATTGTATGAAAATTGCATCAGAGCCTTTAGCGGAGGCCGTAGCAACTATTTTTGCAGTTCATTTTAAATGTCAATCTCTCGCTACTCGATAGTACCGTCTGTAGATAATTGCAATGCTGACTGTCGTATGGACCACATTCATTTAAATTTCGTTTTTCGTTTATATTTGAGTAAATGTCATTTATTACATCTGTAAGCCTAAACTCATGGAAATAATTATAACATACACGAGGTAACTCTTATTTAATACGTTAAATGTTACACGTGATTCATATGTGAATAAATATAATTTATCTGAGTACTTTCCGTTACAATTTGCTTTAGTTAAACCAAATTTCTATGGACAATGATGTCTATAGAATTTGTCCAAAGTCGATGTTTTGAACGATTTTATTGTCAGTATCATCATATCGACTAGAAGCTAGAAAAATCAATACAATAATAACGTTCGCTTCGAAATCCTCCGCTTGGTTAGCAGGTGGAATTTTGACAGTTTCTATATTTCTACACTTATCTTTTACTTGTCACAACTTTTAATTGAAATGTGAGTCTTGTCGTGTATGATAAACAATTAAGCGATTTTTAAAAGGAGCACACTTGTCAATTCCGGCGGTATGATTTATAATATGTTATTTAAAGTCTATAACCGATTCCCAATTGCAGGCATTGACCCTTAAAATACAGTAAGTAAAATAGGATCCATAAAATATGCGAAACATTTGTCCAAACCTTCAAACCTCTGTCCATTCTGAGTATACTTTTAACGTTTTTCCTAGACTTATATTTGCTTACAAAGTGACAAGATTGCGTGATGTGTAATGGAGTACAGTGGCATAAAAGCCAGTAATGACATTAGCCTGTGGAGTAGTTGACAGTAAAATCTGCGGGATTAGCACTACTGTCATAAAACCGTAATGTGTGTGGACATAAAGCACGTGGCTTCTGCCTTGTTAGTAATATGATGTATAGTAGCAGGAGTATGTTCTTTTACTAACACGGCTGCGTCGGCTATAGTATCGATGTGGTTTTGATGAAAACGTTATTATTGGTAGCAGATTGGTATCTTTAACAATTATTTAAACGGCTACTGTATTAAATTAATATGGTTTTATTGATAGAATTGAAATTTGAATTGAAAATCATAAATTTCGATTTTTTTAAGTTAGTTGAGGTTTAGAATGATGGCTATAGAATCGCCTCTTATTACATGAGACTAACATTGTTAATGGCGAAACGTGGATGTATTTTATAATATTGTACCCACACTTTCGGTTGTCTCTACACTTCTGTAACAGACATGATATTACGTATGTAATAAGTTTAGAACTAAATGTTGCTCAATAGTAGATTCAACGTTCTAATCTATTAATATAAATAGTATAACAAAACAGTTATTTGCATCAGCTAAAATAATAGACTAAAGTTTTAAGGTTTTAAACAGGACCGCAGTTTCGGTTTTATCATTGACAGTCTACCACCGAAATAAAAACGACTACGAGTATTTTATCCTGTGCCGCTAAACCGTGATTTACGTAGAGCGAGCTTAGTAACGGTTTGTTAGAGCATTACTCTCGACTCTGACATCCATTACTCTTTTATGACTTTTGAGTGTTATGCCGAATGATAATGCGTATGTATAAATACGCTATGTACGACAAATAATCATACAGGTCTTATGATCATCATTTCTATCGTTAAAGTACAATTTCAGTACAATGAAAAAGTTATTTTTAAACTGGAGAAACTTTACTGTCATAGTTATAAATTTTAAAATAAAACAAAATAATCTAGAGACCCGTTATCGTGTTCGTCGAGGCAAAGTTAAGAGAACTGGCGAGCAGCACCGTGTCACAAGTTAACATAAATTGTTAACAAAAAAAAAAAACAATCTACATTCGAATACGGTGTGAAATTCAATATCGACTGCTTGCCTGAATGGTTTAGTTCCACAATTCTTTTACCAAATAAATGAGCTTGTGTTCTACCAAAAAACTAAGGTTTATAGAATTAGGAACTCGTAATGTTTTTAACTACTTCGGAAAGCTTTTGAAGTGTCCAGACTAGCGCGGAGGAGTTTTAATTTAGTGGTAGCTCCAGTGAATGTCAATAGTCTGAACTAACAGAGCTATTTGAAAACGATATCCGGCCTTGATTGTACAAACGGTTTGAATGATAGACCAAAGTTTGTGGTACACTCTTGTGTACAGAACGATGTACAAACGGGAACGGTGCGTATTCAAAGCGATGATATGGAACTGCAATTTCGAATTGACTCTTAAAAAAGATAGCTCTTTACTGAGGTACTAGAACGACTACTAGAAGACTCATGACTTTATGTCCCTAAAAAATATGAAGGGTCTAATTACAGTAGTAGATAGTTTTCAGGTTATATGATAGTCAGTGACTTTGCTAATCATTATCCGTAATGAGGATTAGTTTGAAATACCATCTAGTTAAGAAATTGCTTACTTCATATGAAATTGCTAGCAAGAGTCCAAGAAATGAGAGCGTCAACTTAGAACCACTGTAACTTTCTTAAGAACGTATTAACATTTCTTTAACTAGCGTGAAATATGACTTAACACTCATTTAACTCTTACCAAGTAATATTTCAAACTTAACGTAGGAGTTAAATTTACTCACTGAGCAATAATGATTGCGTGTTATGTTTTTACTAAACATGTGTTTATCTGTTTGTCCGCAGCAATGAATATCTCAATGCAGCTTGCGGTGGCAGTGGCGGCGGTGGCATGCCTGTGCGTGGTGGCAGGCGCCCCGGACGGAAGGCTGGCGCGCACCAAGCAACAACGCCCCACCCGCGGCTTCAAGAACGTCGAGATGATGACTGCTAGGGGCTTCGGCAAGCGTGACAGGCCACACACACGGGCTGAGAGTAAGTGCAATACAATACATTGAAATTCAAATTAAATCATGCAAAAATATCGAGATAGTTTTGTCTCTTCCTCCTTCTAAGTCGAATAGCCTACTGAAGGGCTTAATTCTGGTGTTGTCAATTAACATTGAGTTATTATTGTACTATAATCGTCTTGAAATAGAACTGATTGACACCTTATTAAGTTTTCATGTGACAGGAAGATTTGATCGTGTCACAAAATTGAGTAAAGTTTCCGAATACGCCCTATAATTTTCTCTGGTGACAAACAGCCAGTTTTGAACTACAATAACACCATTAAAAATTCAATATGAACCCAATCGAATGAGTTGTAAAAGCACTACTCCGTTATACTGTGTAATAATAAATAATGTCAATGATACTTTTGTACAATTAAATAAATACGTTACAATTTCAATTTCGTTGAGTGGTTTTAAATATTGCATGTAATAAGCGTTACTTAAATTAATTTATATTTTTAATTAAAAGTATCCCTTGCACTGTAATTAACAAATAAACGAACACTTTTGCCTGCTTGTTTAGGCCTAGGCAGAAAGGAACGCAAATTGAGAACGCGTAAATATAGAGATTTTTTGAAAGCCAGTTTATAAGACCCCAAATCTCATTTGCGCCTTTTCCGTCTAGACTGCACCTTAAATTTTATTGAGTGACTGTTTTTTCACAGATTTTAATATTTATGTATAGTTTTTCTACGGTCAAAGGTTTGTCTGGGAACTATAGATGATATTTGTATATTATATTCTGACATAGGAAATACCTGGTAGATAAAACACGTAGATTATTGTATTTATATTTACGAGAATATATACATATATCTACATTTGTTAGTGACTAATTACTTCGCATAATAGAGGGCCTCTAATTAACGAAAATGTAATCCTACTGCCTCACAATATTCGATATTTTGATGCATTTCAAGCCAACATATTCAGTCCTCAATGCAGTCGGATATTCGTAATCAAAGCACATTTCTCTCTGTAGACGTTTTTGTCCTACATAAGTTCCTCTTCCCATAATATAATAGTATGAGTAGTAAACGTCAAGCAAAATGACTTATTACGTTAAAGTAGTTACTCCTACATTTGGTCATATCAAGTGTAGTGTGAGGGTGTAAGGACATCCATCTTGTTGTTCTGTCAACAACTTTCTCTGAACGCAAATGGACCAAGTAATTTGTTTCGAAACATTATAACTCTATCCATTCCGCCTCTTATTCCCTTTTATTGGAATACAAATACTTTACCAATTGCAGGGTTACTTCCTAACTTTTTTCTTTTGTTCGACTTTGATATTCGAAGTTCGATTGTTGCCATTGAATCGTTAGCGATTACCATAATCTAATTTGAAGATGAAATAGTTGTTATTGGTACATTCAATACACTTTTTATGATTTCGGGAAAGGTAAATATGGACATTGAATGAATATAGAGAATGAAAGGTCAAAGAGCGTCTAGGGAGGGTTGACGAGGTGACAGTAGCGGTAACGAAGCTAAGAATGTGACTATTATTCCTCAAGGGGACGTAGAGCATCAAGCGCCAACAAGCCGAGCGCACCGCGGCACGCCCACCTTTAAGAGTCCCACTGTTGGAATCGCAAGAGATTTCGGTAAAAGAGCTCCGGAATTGGACGCTGAAGGTACCACAAAGAGCCTGATTGGGTTTCCGGCCTCGCAGCAATGTGAATGGCAAAATTACGAAACCAACAAAATACCCGACCGTGTAACAGACTTAAGCACAGTCCAAGCTTGTGTTAGGAAATAAAAGCAAAAATCCACTTGAAACTGGTCACCGCAGCCTTTAGACAGGTCGACTCAGAGGCTGTGTCGCTTTATAAATGTTTGTGAAGGATAGGAAACTTATCGCGTGCGATATTGTTATGTTCTATGTTCGATGTGAAGGGTCGTCATCGGAGTCAATGCTCTTTTACTTAGGTAGAATATTAATGGAATTGCCGGCACGATTGCACTTAAATAAAGTGCATTTTCATTGAAAAATGTAACACGATATCCATTTTAATAGGAGTAATTTTAAAAGTGGAGTTCAATTCTCTCTAAATAAAGGAGCAAGTTTTCAGCTTCGGACTACTGTTTCCAGTGGCGGAACTTCAAATACAACAATAAGGAGTTGAAAACTTTTAATCGTTCGTTATGATTGGAAAATACCTGTCGAACTTGTTTGAAATGGAACAAGCGCAGTTGTTAACACCACCCTGACTGGTTGAAAGCTTTATTTTTATGTTGCGTTACTTTTATTTATTACACTTGAACATTTATTCAACATCACATACTACATACTAACATTAAAACACGTACACCTACAGAACAAGAAGGATTCGAAGCGCACGCTCGCAGGAAGTTTATCCCCAGGAGCGATCTGATGGTGGCTTATGACTTTGGCAAAAGGAGTGGTAATGATGACAGTAATGATGAAGGTAAAATATAAACAAGCACACCTCGCGCTAAAAGTGCTTCCAAGCTTAACGAGATTATATTATTAAACTAATAAAAATAAATAAAAATAGACGCTTCTGCAGAAACAGATAAAGATAATGCTTCTTATCGCTTTACAAAATAATTTACCGACGTGACTTGCCGTTCAACAGAGGAGGAAATTAGAGTGACCAGGGGGACTTTCAGACCCAACTCAAACGTACTTATCGCCAGGGGTTATGGGAAAAGAGCCCGTTTGCCAAAGAACGATCGAGGTATTAGTCGAGATAATCTTTGATCAAATATCAAAGGAATCATAAACTATCAGTGACTTTGGTGTCGTCAGACGAAAACCGGCTTAAACCGGCAAAAATATTTATACGATAACTATTGTACCGACCCAATTAAAGCCCGAGGGACCGGCGAGACGGCGTTTTGAGTCAATATACATGCGACACACGCTTATCAGAACATGCTAACATCAAAACATAATTATAAACAAACACATAGCAGCTTTTGTTCGCTTTTTAATCGACAGTATCTAGGTGGGACATTGTGTACGGAAAATACAGCATCATTACGGGTAACAAGTGTACTATCTTCTTTTCGGAGAAAACATAAGTATTCGTGGGCCTTTTTTCACGTGGTACCCGTATTAATGGTGTGTTTATGTGCGTGTGGAGCTGTGATACGGGACACGAGTGTGCCCTTTGACTTGTCTTATTTCTGTTCTGAATGGAAAACTGTGAGAGAACGTATCTCACTTGTGGAGATTTACTCCCGGCCTGTGAATGCTTGTAGCTTTTATTGTGAACGGATGTAACGAGAAGTCTCGTTTTTAATGTTGCTTATTACGTCTTGTGAATGCCTCATTGTTAGCTCAGTTAATTAAAGGGAGCAACAGTTGGTTATTTCGCTCTTTTTATCTGCTGAGGGAGCAGTGTCGATGGAACTCGTTCTGTGCTTTGTACTCGCTTCTGCGAGTATTTGTGAAGAACAATCACGACTGTTCGCTAGGTGTGTAGCAGAAGTTCTGCTCAAATGTTATTGGATATGAATTGATGTTTGCATTCGGAAAGGAATGTTGACATCATTTTATTTCTTCGTGTTGTTAACATATGTTTGTGACGTCACAGTGTACGGTCTGGACAACTTCTGGGAGCTTCTGGAGGCTGCGCCTGAGAGGGAGGGCCAGGAGATCGCTGACGAGAAGACTCTGGAAAGGTAAATATATTAAACTTTTAAAAACTCTTTCGTTTATTTTACAGACCAAACATCAGTCTTGAATAAAAATAAAATATGACTAAATCTGCCTTTAAAAGTAGTTAAAAGTATACCAGAAACATTTAATCATAATTTTTTAAACAATGTTATAAAAACTACCCAATATTTATTTTAAGATAAAAATCTTCGGAAAATCGGTTTATACTTGAGAAAGTTTATAGTATCATATACACATAACAGACGCTAGCTTGCCTGTCTGCTGCCAGACACCCTTTGTCTCACCAGACTATTCTTACAACAATATGTGAAAGTTGCAAGTAATGTGATTACATAATCTAATGTAAATATGCTCCTGTGTTCTGTGCTACAGGAAAATACTTTAGACCAACCTACTTACGAAGAACTGTTTCACACACAGCGTATTGAAAAAATAACACTCCAATCAAATCAACCATGTGAAAATATGTTTACATTTCAGCAATTTTTAATAAATTTATCTCGGTTTAAAACAAGCACAAAACACGCAAAAAGACAAAACTTAAGTTTGAAAGTGTCTCGGTTAGTTAAGTTACGAAACAAGACGCTTCACGAGATAATATGTGAGTAAGCTTCTTTAAAATAAATATACTTGAATCTTGCGTCAAGACAATGAGTGTAGCAGACACGGCAGCAGATTTAGTGAAATTGGTATGTTGTTGAGTATAACAGTAATTTTGTTGATACCCAGGTGGGGTATAATGCGTAGTATGGATAGTAAGTGCTCTTGTATGTAAAAGTACTCCAGCTTTATATTACTATTAGGTTGTTTAGTTTTCTGCTGAAGTAAGGGTACCGGATAATCTGGAGGTAGTGATAAAAAATATGGTGATGTAACTTTGTTCATCTTACAAAAATATTGTGCTAAAGTTACAAAATATAATTGTGACTTTAAGAAGCATTTTCCCTTTGCTGCTTTTCAGTCTTTTAGGGGTGGTTTATGGAGACTATAATACAGAATCCCGAATTTATAAATAGTATTAATTGAGTATAAATGACGTCATTTAAATAACAATAGTAATCACAAACTGCATATTAATCCCAAATATCGCTAAATACCAATTTGCCATGAAATCGCTCCAATCAAGAATTTATTACTAATTGCTACACTGAAACTAGAAATCAATTACGAATTGCAGAATTAGCATTAGCTGTGCCAGTTTCAATTAACTTGTAATACAATATTTTGTTGGTTAGCTAACGCACATGATTTGATTGTAATTTAAATCGTTTTAGTTTTAATGGGAACTGTATAATTTTGCATCGACGTAATATTTTGTAACCTTTAACAATACGTTAAATGATAATCGAAAACGTTTCTAATTTGCTACTATTGATACTAAAATAGACTTCAAATATTTTATTTATAGATTCAGTGTTCATTTCAGAATTTATTTATAGCAACACAAAGTGAATTGTTACATATTTCGATTGAAAGGAAAACCTATCAATGACTTTTGAGTACAGTTGCAATGAAATTGGTTTCTAAAAATATTTATAAAATATTAGTCAGCTTAACTGCAGGCCTGACGCGAAACATACTAATAATATTTGTTTTTATTTGCTTAGTTAAGAATGATAAGAATTTTCAAGAAAAGGGTTTTAATAAGCAAGGGAAACATTAACGTTTACACGTGCAAAGCTATGTTGCTAAATCTTAAAATACGCAGAAATGAAGGTAACGTATCCGGCCTTTAACCAAACAGTCAATTTTTGGGCAAGCATATACTAACATTAACTGAGTATCGTCGTAGAGACATTGAATCTATTAATTACATGATTGTTTTTTTAATGGAAAAGTGAAACATTTTAATACACATATCTTTTTTCTCTCTGCCGTTTCGTGTGTCATCTATTGATATGAACTGCATTGCACCAAAGTAAGCTTTTTGTAATACGAATATAAGTCTATTGTTTTTTACAAACAGCAAAACGCGAGTAGAGAATAGAAAGTGATGGTATAATCCGTCTCAATTTGCGCGTGTGCCCAGTAATTTGATTTACTTAACATGACAATATTTACCCGGCGAATTGTGTTGAAATAACGCCAATTTACACTGAGGTCTCCACAAACAGAGGTACAGTGGCTAAATTGTTGGGAATGAAAGCTAAATGTATTGTATAACGATGTTGAACAGTTTTATTGTGGAATTATATAAGGATGCATCGCAAAAACTAATTTTAATTTCTACCTTGCTATATAATTTGATACTTATATTAAATATTTGCAGAAAAACCCAGCCTATACACACTTCCCTCTATTTTTAACAGCATTAGTCAAGCAATCATTTAGTTACACTAATCTTGTATACGGAACACCACTCTACTATAAATACATCTTCTGAAAACTAAGTGATTTCTCACTTAGTAAAGTAACAAGTATATAATAAAAATAAAGTGTCGGTCAGAGATCCGAACTTTTGTGAGCACAAATGACGCGAGGGGTGAGATAAGTCTCCGTACAAACACACCGCCCACGCTATTGTATTTCACTGATAAGATTTGGCATTTAGCAGATTCGATCTGCAATCCGAATACCTTCTGCGACACCGATAAACGGGGACTGTTTGCTTTAATAAGTAGAAGTTAAAATTAGAAAACCGTATCGGTATTCTATTTTTCTCACGATAAGCAAAGAAATTTACACACATATTTTTGTATTGCTCTCCCAATTTGGAAATTCTCACTACTACCGTATGATACGATATAATGATATGTTGACAGATACTCATCGATCTAAGTAAATCTAATTATAGAATTCTCACTACTTTTCCAATATTTCTGAAGGTATAAATAGCAGTAGTATTTACAATTTGACTGCCTCCATGGCGTAGTGGTTTAGGTCGCCACGCCGAAACCACTGCAACGGGAGGTCGTGGGTTCGATTCCCACACGGGACAATTATTTGTGCGATCCACAAATAATTGTTTCGGGTCTGGTTGTGCTTTGTGTCCGTTGTTTGTATGTTTGTAAAAGTCCCCGCGACACAAGAGCAATTCTTAGTGCGGGAGTTGTCTTTTAAAAAATAAAAATAAACAAAAAATAAACAATACTTATATTTTCGATCTTACTAGAATTGCTACGTGCGTAGCAGTCGCTACGATTTGTAACTGCTACGAAGCGTAGACAAGTCTATTGGAAAGTTATAATAAGCGTATTGCAGTAATAACCGCACGCGGATAACCAAACTTAAGTGGCAATGGGCAGGACATTTGGCTAGACGTGAAGACGGAAGGTGGACCAAAGCAATCACTGAATGGCGGCCATGGAATGGGCGAAGGTCTCAAGGAAGGCCTGCAACTAGATGGTCGGACGACATTGTTAAATGTGTAGGGCCGAAATGGATGAGACAAGCGGAGGACCGTATAAAGTGGCGTGCTGAGGGGGAGGCCTATACTCAACAGTGGGTGGATACGGGCTGATTAGATAGATAGATAGATTGCAGTAAAAGTAGAGCGTGAAAAATGCAAATAAATATTTTCTGCTCCGTTGTAGTATGAATCATAGATATTATGTTATTTCTGTCGAACACCCACAATACGTATGCATATATCCCCTTTTTCATCGATACCTTAACCCATTTAACCTAATCCTATATATGTTACATGTCTCACTGAAGCTATACAGCCATATTATGACGTCATTTTACTCATGTGAAGATATTGCGTCATCAATTTCATTTCATTCACACTTTTTCGAACGCTACGAATTTCCTCTTTACATAAACTGTGCATTAGGTGTTATACGGTGAATGATAAAAAATGTTTGAAGCAATACTTCGGGCTTAAGCTTAGCTTTTCGTGGATTTTATGATCAACATCGTAAAATGTAATTCATAGTTGTTTTATAATAGGTCTTTATAAGACATATTATGCACTTTATCACCAGATAATTTTCTGACAATAATGTCATAATATGCATATAGTTACTCACTACTTATAATTTAGATTTAGAGTTACTTTTCAATTAATCAAAAGTGTGCGTTGCTCCTTAAAAGGCACGTTGTCACCGGTTTAACAAGATTATAGAACCGAATGCAAGTCTATGAATAAACGCCTAACAGTGTTTATTCCGAATACGACGAAATGTAAAAGCCTCAGTGATTGTTATTTATTTTGACAGCTGTATAGAGAGCTCCAATCCGCATTTCAAAAAAATGTCTTTGAACTATTAATTAGTGGATTCTCGTGTATACGAATCAAAACTACGTTTAAAAGCAATTATATCGCAAAAGAGACTTAATGTAGCCGAAAAATACTCGAAACATGCAAGGCATTAAATTTTTTTTTTTTATTCTTTTATTTGTTAACCCGGGAAACTGGGTTGTGGAGGTCAGATAGGCAGTCGCTCCATGTAAAACACTGGTATTCAGCTGCAACCGGTGAGACTGGCAGCCGGCTCTAACATAGTTTGCAAGACAGGTTAAGCCACGATGACAATTCTATGCCTCCGATAATAATATTTTGTTTGTCACCAGCATTCCTCTGGATTGGTTTGTGAACGAGATGCTGAACAACCCCGACTTCGCACGATCCCTTGTACGCAAGTTCGTTGACCTTAATCAGGTAATGTTTTTTTAAGACATAATAATACACAACTTATACACAAACAGACATCTTATTTTTATCTTAATAGAGTATAATATATGTCATTCTTCTGAACATTTACACACATTTACTATAAATATCTCCTAGCGTTATCTGCATTTATCAAGTATTCGTTGCTGCTGTCGCCCTGCACTTTTTCAATTTGCAAAGATTTACTGCCGGCACTTTATCATCTAGAAACTGTGTTTTTTCTTCAGAAAATGTGGTTATTTTAAACTGACATAAATAAGATACTTTTTCTAGACTTCTAACAGCATTAATAAATAACATGTTTATAGGAACTCATTCATATAAATTGTCTAACAGGTGCACTGCAATTGAAAACACTTTCATCTTACTTTACATAACAAGACCTTTATATCCGGATTACCTACAGGTTTAAGTTTAGTTTAGTTTAGGTTGTAGTCATCACAAAAGCCCACACGGGTTTCTAAGGTGAAATTAATATGCGCAGCGTGATAGGTAAATAAGTGGCTAGACTAGGGTGTACACTGTACAGTGTGTACATCGGCTTAGCGCTTAGTGCCTAAACCCCCTTTACTAAGTGTTTGGAATTTGTAGGGGAATGAACTCATCCGGCTAGGCTATGTACTTTTAAATAGTTATTTTATATTGGTGAATTTATGACCTGGTTTAATACTGTTTAAATCTATAGTTTAGATATTTTTTTTATAAGGGAATTAAAATTTTTGGTTTGTAGGTCCTAAAATCGAAATATGAATCCATTGAATCCTTCTGCTATTCTTTTATCATTACAAAAATAAAAAACAATTTTAGTCGAATTTACACATTTATAGAACAAGAAATACGTTTAGTAATGTACATAACCTTTATAGATTTTAATTATGAGGTGACGGTTATAAATAGAATCCTATGATTCAGGAGTTCAGTTGTTAGGTACTGGTTTAGGTAGTGATATATTATTGTATGTCAACCTTCTGCGTTATTAATGGGTTCAGAAACATGGGTAGGTGCCTTTGACGGTTAAAAGGTTGAAGTTAATGACTAGAATTAGTAATACTTGTTGAAGAACTTAAAATAACTTTAGCAAAAAACAAGCTTTTATTTCAAATGCCTAATAAATAAAGTTAACGTACGATTCATATAAAAAAAATCTCCTTATTTCAGGTAAGTCCACCGATAAGTAGATATAAAGAAAAGTTTAATATTTGTTTCAGAAGTGTACTAAAGAGTTCGTCAAAGTTTTCATGTCGAAATTTTGTATGTACTTTGGCAAAAGATTTTAATTAAGTGTAATAATTGGAAACCTGGTCGTGGACGACATCTGTTCGTTGGGAGTATTACGACATTGTTAAATAAAAAAGTTTTCTAAATTCTTTGTTTGAGTAAATACTTTTGGAATCACTTGATTGTTTGGTACAATCTCAGCTTAATTACATCATAAAAATATTGAAATGTTTTGTCGTCATTTGTTGCAAGACGTTTTATTTTTCGGTTTCCATAATCTATTAGACGTGTTAGCTAACCACTACCACAAACAATATATTGAGAATATTAAGGGTGTTCATACACTGTGTAGAATGAAACGACTACCACTGTTTGTAAACTCCACATTCATATTATTATATTGCCTATATTTGTAAGATTGACTAAGGTTTGTGTTTGTCCACAGGACGGCATGCTATCATCGGACGAACTACTCAGGAACGTGGTTTAAACATACGTTTTGTTATCGTTAGTACTGGAATACCATCTATTATTTACACTCTGTTACTATCAATATATTTTATATAATCTATTTATCGTTCAGTTACAGAACTTGTAACGTTACTGTGATATCAAATAATTATCTTCACGCATACGAAAATTATAAAAAAAAACTTCTTTCATTTATTTAATGTTAATTTTAAGAATGTTGTTTGGATATTACGATTGTTGTAAATAATTTAAAATATGATGTCGATGGCATAAGAGTTGTCTGTCCATAGTAATACTCTTTATATCTAAAATGTAGATTAATATTCGTTGTAACTTGGAGTTTTGTTTGTCTTATGTGCCGCGTTCAGATCAAATGATAATTACATACATGTATAGATGATCGTCAACTTTCCGGTCTTAGCTTGGCATTGTGTCGCAATACACAAGTGTAACCATCTGATACCACTATGTCATTGTTGCAGCAAGGTTTGACGGAAGCGGAGACAAGCACAACGGAGTTTAATAACCAAATGGAATTGAAGCGCCGTAATGCTCGATGCTCGCTCGGAGTTTCCGCTTTAGTGAAACCGTGCCCTTACGCTTGTACTCAACTATTTCTGGAAATGTAGCGATTCTCTTAAACGCAATTTAATCATGATCCATCGAGGGTTTAGATCAAAGTAATTTAAGAGGTACAAGACTAAAATGTATTTTAATGTTAGACATTATTTGAACTTACTCTGTTTACATGTTTCGACATCTTAATGTAATTTTCAATTATCTAAGGGGAAAGGCGAACTAACGATCTATGAATTGTATCCTTCTATGAGTATTTAGGCTGGGTCACATCGTATCCTATTTGAGTCAATTTTCATAGATGAAGTTGTAATTTTAGTGGAGTCTGTCCTTTTAATACTTGCTCTACATACATACATGTAATTAATATTGTAATGGATATAATAAAAACATATTTTTAGGCGATAAAATATTCGAAAACTGAATGTTTGGATACCCATCATTTAATTAGTTCGTTGTTAATTACCACTGTCGACGTTATGAATGAAATAAAATAAATATATCTGGTATCGAAGTTTTCATTTTATTTTCCCTACTCCCTTGTAAAAAAGATATTTTGGTATCTTATAAATACGAAGTTAAGCATAATATTGTGCAAGGAACTTTTAGAGGAAAGTAACTTTTAAATATCCTGAAGTTATAACAAAGCGTCTTCCTGAAATCTTACAAAATATTCAATGGAATATCACAACTCGTGTAATGAAAATTTATGCAAATGTAAGTTAGTCTCTTCACAATTTATTAACTCAATCAAGTCAAATTAATTATAGGAAATGAAAGAATTTAATTCTGATAAGTTCATAATAAGTTGCTAATTATTTTGAGAGGGGGAAGTCTGTCTTTTCCTCATTCATTTGAAACACTTAAAACATACAAAAGAACAGGACATTGGTTCACAAAACTAATAATTTTATATTTTCGCAGTATTCTTTTAAGTAAATTACAAATTTTATTCTATAGTTAGACACAGTAGAAATCACCGTGAAATAAGCACTTAGAGATATCAAAACTAATATTATCTTTGTATAACTACATATTTTTATGGATTATATATTATACTCCCAAGTGAAAAAATAGCCATGAACGTGTCACATAGAAATTACGAACTATTCTACATATATTCTACGTCCCTCCCGTGTGTTTTAAACTCACCCTTTATAACAAATGACCTCACGAAACATATCAAATATTGAATATACGACAATTAATTAACTAGAAATTAGCGGAAAGTCCCTAACCAGTCCTACAGGTTGTTGTTTGCCCTTCAAATTATTAATTAACTAAATACGACCGGCGAACACTATACACGCAAATTACTTTTTAATAACTAAAATTGAATGGCTATAAGGGTTAATGACATTGTGGTCGAAATTGAGTTCATTTTACATTAAAATTTTCTATATTTGAGATATTTTTTTGAAGTTTATAAGAAGACATAGAGTTGTTATATTTGTGTTGAAAATAGATTAATGTCATGACATTTAATTAACGTCCGAGAGTAGGCGTAGACACAATAAAATATGTCTTGTATAATGTTGTCTGCAAGAAACTGATTTATACATAATATTGTACATAGCTTTGAAGAACAAGTTTAAAATTAGTCGTAGCACGTAATTGCCTTCTAATCCATCGAAGTGTCAAATACTATCCATATTAATAGAAAACAATACGCCATAATATGTTTCAATACAGTCGAATATCCGTAGCACTCGTAGCAGCGTCTACAGAGTTTCAACTATTTCAATCGTAGCGCTGTAGACAGGTATTCCTATTAAATGCTTCGTAGCACAGTCTGTAATCGCTACGTGAAAGATGCGACCGATCAGAAGTGTTCCATTGTGATCAGCGGGCGGCGACGCGTATCTTCAAGTTGGGCTATACATCACTGTACTATATTAAATCTATTGGTAAGAAATATGCAGTCAAAATAATTGTTATTTAAAATGACGTATAAAGTATAATAGAATACGGGAATTAACGCGAACACGCATTTTACCTTAAAATGCCTAAGGCATTTTAAGGTAAAATGCGTGTTCGCGTTAATTCCCGTATTCTATTATACATTAAACATGCAACGCGAGAGTTTAAAAGTTAGGACGTATAAAGTAGTTGCGTACTGATATTGTTAATCTCAACTATAGTCTTAAAGTTTTTGGAAATGAAAACTAAAAGTTAATAAAGGTACTTTGTACTCGTAAGAGTATTAAAGAATCACTGAATAGGTTAGTATAAAAAGGTATCATGAAAACTTCAACTGATAGGAGGCCAATTTTCGTCATAAAACTTTGTTCTGGGAATAAGCTATTCATAGAATAAAATTATCAGATTTTAGGAAAACTTACATTCGGTTACGCTTTGATCTTATAGATCAAATTTCTCGTTCGAACTTAGTATAATGTTTTGACAATTTTATCACATCACAGCTGAATCTCTAAAAAAGCTGTAATAGCAATTAACATAATTATCAACCAGCTATATAATTTCAATAATCACTACAGAGCTATTACCTAACACGTCACGTCTCAGACGGTTCAAATTAGTCGTCAGTTAAACGCTGTTCACTTAGGCTCAGATATCCCGACGGACCAACACATAGGACTATTGAGGAAACAGAATACGTGTTGATTACTAATTATCTCATTATATAGACACAATAGAAATTGCATTATTATATCGTATACATTCACTTTACCAGACGCTTGGACGATTATTTAAATGGTACCCACAATTTTCTTGATGATGGTAAAATTAGCAATGTCCAGAAATATTCGAATTTGATGTGTGAAGAACACATAATAATATTTATTTCACTTCTGTTGTAAGTGAAACGTAAAATGTGTTTAGATTTAAGGTTAAGTTTTTTATTAAAGGGACTCTGTATTTTTAAATATACGGATCATTTGTATATTTCTATAAAATTAATGGTAGGCAAAAACTGAATGATGGTGGGGAACAAGACACTGGAGATAATAAAATCTGATAATGTCGGCACGATCATGTAAACAATTATTTCCAAGTATTCTTTCAAATTTTTTTTCAAAATATTAGCTAATTATTTCAAAAGTCCTATAGATCAAACATTATTTCCGTTCCTACTTTATAAAGGGAAACCTAGCTGTCTTTATTTTATGTTAATTATTATTAGTCTCAATAAAATGTTTAAATAACGTACGACCTCCATGTTCACGTGTCAAATATTGTTCTAGACTTACTTGGTGATGAAATTAAATCGAGTGCCACCCGTCTGCGGCTTTTTGATTTTTTTCCATATTTTTGATATTTTGATAACTTTACCCTTTTTCACTTATGGCTGACTGAGCTGCGGTTATTTTAGAGTAATCATAAAATTCACATCTCTTTTTGCATTATAATATGATTTGATACGATGTCGAGAATCACGATAACTTAATTTATAGAAAACTGACAGACAGCATTTTTACTGAAAAATATAGCTTTTAAAAAATTTTTTTTTTCAGTAACAATTAATGAAACTACTAAATTCTGTTATTCATAAGGGATGTCTGTCTCATACAGGTAAAATTTTATGAATTCAAAAACAAATCATGCAGACATCATCACCGAATGTGAACTAATTTACAAAGTAGATTTTAGGTTTATCACAAACAGACAGACAGACCCGACGGGCTACTTTGTTATTTTACATTACTTAGTTGTGATGATAGTGGAAATAATGATTGTAATTAAAACTACAAAGTAAAATGGCATAAAAAAATTACACGTCCTAATCACTCTATCACTAATTAGTTATTTGTAACTTTCCAAACGACATTATATGCTGATACATCACACTAATATTATAAACAGGAAAGTTTCTGTTGTGATGTTCATGATGCATACACGCTCTTCTGTTATAAAAACTCAACGTTGTTATAATATTATCAACACTACACAGTTGGTTTATAATTTAATTTGTTGTTAGTTCTAATAAATGATAATAATCAGATTATAAAACACGTGTTTAAAAAATGCCGCATTTGACTTGATGGGTTTTTAATTTGTCCAGTTTAGTTTTATATTATGGTGACTGGTTGTTAAGGTAAAAATTTGGGGTTTTTAATTTTTTGTAGTCCATGTTTCGCTTCGCTAAATAATACATAATTATACATACAACACGCATAGAACACCCTGCGTTCGATTTTTACTCATTAGGTAGCGACTCTGAAATATAAGGTTTAAAATAAAAATCTTCATCAATCCGAGAAAATACTATTTAACTTTATTAGTAGTTACAAGATTCTAATGTGTGTTCTATACCACTGTCCCACGCTAGGTGGGGTCGGCATCTTACTAGTTTCTAGTGATTTATATTATTAGCTAGTTAGTTTGAAAGATCAGCTTTGTACTTCCATCTTTGATAAAACAATTTAGATTTCCCCGTATTTAAGCATCTCAAAATTTCTGAAAACTTGTTGGAACAAGCAAATGCTTTAATTCACCGTATTACCGTGATACCTGCTCAAAGAGTGCAAAGGGCAATGTTAATGGCGCTTTAACGAAGCTAATTCTCTTCAACTTTGAACAGAAGGCTCTTGTCAGTTGAATGCAGTTATTAACAGTTTCCTTCAGCGAATTCCCTTTGAAAGTTTGTAAGTGTTTAAAGGATTACATGTAAAAGATACCAGCACTTTGTTTATTTATTATTTTAATGCAACACTTCATGGAAACTGCTTCAGTTGGTATATTTATGCCCGGTGTATTTTTGAGTACAATAGCGTTTTTTTATATAAGTTAAACGCTATTGAATAGATAAACTACCGCTAAATGTACCTCAAAAACCGGGGGTTAGTCAGTAAATTTGTTTAAGCACACGTATAAATGCATTGACATGTAGAGAAACCATAGATAACAGAAAATTAAAACTATGCGGAGAGCTCGATAAACTGGCAAAAAATGTATTTATCATATGTCAGATATTCGGTAAGTACATAGATACATATCATTCAGGTGAAACTGTGGGCAAAAGCTAGTCTAATCACAATCCTCAGAAAGCAATGATCAGACCACTGAAAAGGTTTTAATAGATTGTTTAATGCCATAGGTTACCTGTAGTAATAGAACAAGTACTCAGTGATATTTGGAAACTACCCACGCTAGTAAATCCAGACATAAATTCACATCATCATTTTTTAAATTTGTTTTAAAATTCGATAGCAATCAATTTTTCAGTTAGAATGCCAGTACCTAAAGGTGGAAATTAATTAAAAACTGCATTGGCTGCTGCACAGTTATCGTAGAACTTACTTTCAATAAACGAACTCGTTATAGTTAAACGACTTCAGTCAGTACTTGTTTCACTGGAATGAGTTTTGTAACTCGTACCTGGGTGTTTTGTAATCTGTATATCGATGGGAAATTGATATCAAAAGTAGTAAATATTATACAATAATTAGCGGATTGATGGGTCACGCGCGGGCTTAATAAAGATCGAATGTAGGAGAGACATAGACGCAACTTTTTTATTTTTGTATGTCACGTCACATGTCAAATATAAATAAAATGGATATATTTTTAATAAAAATGTTAAAATAAATTATCGTGATGACACTCAGAGTTCATAATTTGACTATAGACTAGCCGTATCGTGCTGATTTTAATATAACAAAGTTTGAATCGCCACATAATCTACAACACATATGTACTACAGATTAACTCCAACCTAGGTATTCAAGGCAGAGATTTGTAACATTGTTGTCCAACTAACATATTATACAATAAACTTATTACGAGTTGCAGTTAGACAATAACGAGGGGTCTTTGACGAACAACTAGCGTATTCTCAAAGGTACTGGGGACAGGTAAACGAGTTATTTGTTCCACGATCATATAAGGCATAACTTTAACCGAATAAGGCTCGCTAAGTTAGTCATAATGACATTTGTGTGGTTCGCTAGCTATTTAGAATACGAGCTTCATAATAGACTAGATAGCTAGACTCAGTTTGCCTCTCAGTTATTTAATGAAGATGTGCGAAGTATAGCCAGTGTCCGAGGAGAATTTCACCAGAAGACCTAGCTGAGTAAAGCAAGATTGTAAAATTAAGCAATCTTACAATCTTGCTTTACTCAGCTATTATTATTTTTTCGCTTTCACATTATGACCTTAAACGTCTCAAGTAGGGTAGAGTAGTCAAACGCAGTTTAACAGAAAGGCCGCAGCTAGGAACCCACAAGCATAAACAAAAATAAACATATTATAACAAAGTTGTTTTAGAATTTTGTTCATATCCTTTTTGGGTGAAAACAAAAGTATTTCCTCTTCGCAGTAAAAATACAAAAATATAACGTTGGTTCGATTAAAATAGAAACCTCTACATTGAAAAATAAATATCATACAAATATTATTAAAGTATATCACTCCTATTATACACGAAGATGTAGGCAGAGGTGTATGAAAAACACCCACGTTTCACCATTTACTGAGCAAGTCTAGTGCCAAAGGGGATAAAATTCTGTCAAAAAACCACGCGGTCGAAGTCGCGGGCAAAAGCTTGTATTTTGTAGGGTGTCTATATAATTTTGCCATCAGCTGCATGCCCACAGGATAGCTTAGACGTTATTATACACGGCTGCTTCACAGTTCACACCCACAGGAAAGGTTTGAAAATCAAGTGGGTAGGTTGTCATCAAGTGGTGGCTAAGGAAAATTGTTTTATCTTTCATAACTCTCGTGTGTTGTTTCTGAAACCTAATCTGTCAGAATTGTCAGACATTGAACAACGAGCCGCGGTCAGCTTAGATGTCAAAGGTATAATCACTACAAACTCGCCCACGCAATCCTTCCGTTAAGCACTATCATAATGAGATATCATGGTGAATAATTATAGATTAAGGTGAAGGAAACAACACTCATTTGACTTATTACTTATTTTGACGTAATAAAAAATCAGTTCTAAGTATAATAACATTTTGTTAAAAAAAGATTATGCGTTCTTTTTTTATTTATATTCGTTGTGTGTGAAAACTGCCAATTAACGTTCGTTAACTACTTAACCATCTGGTATATGTACTATCGAACAAACTGAATCATGACCCACCATGTGCTCATTTTCTAAAACACGTCTATATACACGTAGGTCGAAATTCGCTTGAACCTACGTTTCCTTTGTGATGAATTTGTTATCTGTCATTATTGCGACAAATATTTTACACAATAATGCTTTGCTACCGTTTTCAACAGGCTCCGTGGCGTAGTAGGTTGATGTTACGACTGCGACGCGTCAGGAGTCAGAGTTCGATACCCACTCAGGACATGGTTTATTCGGCCATTATATAGGAAATAATGTAACTATAAAAATTTAAATAATATAGGGTAACCAGCATAGTTATTACCCGGTTAAGGAATTGATACACAATTTTGGTCAATAGTATCTTTATTTAGTAAAACATTGACATAAACTGTATTATAAACGCAACTTAAATATTCTTTCTAAAAGAACATCAGTCCTTTATTTCAATAACTTTATACTTATTCAATATAAAACACTTAAAAACCAGAAATACTAGCGAATACTGTTAATTCAAATGTGTTATCCTTAACAAATATTGCAACAAACTTACTTTTTCTTTTCGAACTACACACCTGTCGCACAAACGTCGGACATGAGTTCTATAAAATAAAAATGTTACCAATATTCTAAAAGTGACATATATCGCAATTAATTTGAACTGGTTACTTTAGAAATTAAAATAAACGTATTATTCCTTAACATTGGCAATCACTGTTTGATGGGCAATGACTATAGTGGTTACCCTAATCGTTTCACAGATTTCTAAATGACGTGCTATTTTATATTTGACACAAATAGGTTTTTTCGTAGTGAAAAGAGTTTAAACTATTTACATTCTAGATTCAAATTAAGAGTGATTTATCGAAAACGTATCTACGTACTGTAATAACAAAGGTCAAAGTTGACTGTAGTTGTAATACATCATAACAAAGTCGTATGCGTGTTTAAAATGTCCTAAGTGCAACTTTGACGATAAAGATGAAATTCTTACTGTTTTGACGGTGTCAAGCGAATTATCGGCAAAATGGGTCATGATTCAGTTGGTTCGATAGTACATATGCATGTGATCATGAATTTGTTGCTAAAAATTAGTAAATTAAATTAAAATTCCCAAGTTCCCGTTGACTTTATTAAGAATTTTTATCATGAGTCTCTAGTGTATGTAATAGAGACTAGTATATTTACCTTAAAAAGTACATAAGCTTTCATTTCTTTCAATTCTAGAAGTATCTTAAAAATACTGAGTTTCAACCACATCTCCGACGAGCGCGTTATGGGAAAATTATGGTGAAAAGCGTATATTACTTTCGCAATTTACGTTGAATATTACCATGCATACGCCTTGCTTTTACACCGACTTTTCACCTATTTTGATGATAAATAAGAATATCTAAATTGTAAATCGTTACACCTACACGGAATTTAATCATGTATTAAAGTCACAGTCGAACTATACCTTGGATAGGATATTGGAATTCCAAAAGGGAAACTATTGGAAATTGTGATCATTACTTTGACATGAAATAATAGGGCGCTGTTCATATCCCGCTGCATTTCTATACGTTTGTTGCGTTTTAACAATGGAATGTAATTTTTGAAACGAGGTCTCTGTATAACTTTTTACTTGACAACTCCGGAACTTTTGCCAGGTGTGTAAAATTGTTGGATATAATTCATTTCTTTTACTTCTTTTTGCTATATTATCTCTGTTGTTTTTAGCGTTAGATACTTGTGACTTTATGAATATTAAACTACTGCTGTTTAAATAAATGCACAAAAAAGGGGAATCAATATATTTATATAGCGGCTTATATATAGTATTTATGTACATATTACGTAGGTACGTATATGTATTTATATGGTGTATTCGGGAGAGGCTCTTTACCAAACAAACGGCTTAAAAATTATAAAGATTATAGTGAGAATAGGCTCTGAAAATAATTGTTAAATATGTTTATACCTACCTACAATACCTACGCAATAATATGTAGATTGAATTCTCCTAAAACGTTGCTATTAAACCCGAATTTATCGCTCCATCGGAGTTTAGAACACCTAGGTAAGATTCTAGACAATAACAACACCTGTTCCACCTTTGATCTAGAATAATCTCGATTAAATCGTGTGAGGAATTTGTTGAAAATTATTATCAATTAAAGTGTTAAGTAGATGGGAAACTTTGCACAATCCGTAAAATTTTATTATTAAACTTAATATATTTGTCTTGAACTACAATATTGATTGAATTCGTGTGCAGTTAAGCATTTTTTTAATAAGAGAGTTTGATATTTGGGTAAGTTTTCAGTGACGCGAATCATTGTAATAAATAGATGATCTAAAAACTTGAGAACAACTAAACCAAATAACTAAAAAGTACTGTATATAAATAACATATGCGAATAAAAATAATCACTATGTCGAAGAGCTCGTAGGTTTAAAATAATGAACTACGACAAGATATCATTATTTACCTTGGCTCGATCGCATATCAGGTCGTGTCGTAAATCACTATCGAGGAACCTAGGAACTCCGCGCAATGAGCGTAAAAGTCGCATGCATCAACGTAAAACCACACAATAGTATACAAGTTAGATATGCATGTCTATAGGTCTTATCAAATTATGGTCTTATCACAGTATTTTGTTTATTTTTCTAATTGGCTAAGCGTTAGCTAGCGAAAATATGTCTTAATCGGTTTTTATATTAGGTCAGGGAAAAAGTCTTTTCGCATTATAGTATACATATATGAACTTGTAATAAAATCTCTTTGGCTTCAAGAATCACAAATGAGTACACGGCTCATTAGGTTTCTTTCAGTGAGCTCGTGAGGTACCCAAATATCGAGCTTCTTTGTGTAGAGAAAAGATTTTATTACAATTTCATACATACTATAATGCGAAAAGACTTTTTCCCGACTTTGTATATTCTAGCGTTAGCTAGCGAAAATATTTAAGTTTGTCAACTTATTTAGTGTGTGGGTAGTTTTTTTATTTGGTATAATTAAAACCTTGATCTATAATATCCACTACCACACCTTCTCATTTACCCTAGTTTCTATTCAAATAATTTTATAAAGATATTTTCCTTGTCTTGCACCGGCTACTCGTTGCACTATAAACTGAGAGGCTCAAAGGTCGTCAAATGACAAGCGACTCCTTCGTCCGTCACTAAACTGACACGGCTGTTGTGTTCAACTGGCCGTGGGCACAATGAATGGCTACACAATGTCAAGTCGTCTTACTGTTTCAATATACACTACAAGGATATAGAGATTGCATTTATGATAGCTTTGCATTACGCATTGCAGTGAAAACTTTAAATTTTATATCTCTAATCCTGCTAATATTAAAAATCCGAAAGTCTGTAAGTATGTATAATGTATGTTTGTTACTCTTTCACGACAAAAGTACTGAAAAGATTTTATTGAAATTTGGTACACCGATAGTTTGAACGAGAAAATTTTACACACGGATGATGTCGCGGACAGAAGCTAGCTTTTGAATAAAGATAGAGTAATGGCTTATAGTCACTTAAGAATTTTAATGTCTTCTTTTCTTGCGGTCGATGGCACAACTTATTTTCTCTCAAAAACAAGAAAATTTTGCTGATGTATATTTACAACCGAACGTGTGCCCGACGTCAATCTCCCTTGGGAATTATTACAATTTAAAAACCTAAAGGGCATATTATTCTGCAGAAGGAATTAAACTTTTTCATATTAGGTAAGTATATCAGAGACGTATATGTTAAGAACAAATTATTCTTAATCAACGTAGATAAAATAAAAACGTTTTTTACGTTTTAAACCAGGAAGTCTTCATTCATATGCGAAGATGTTTTCAATTATTTATGAACTGTGTACAATTAAAGGGTGACCCAAATTCCGTACATTTGCTTTTCTTTATCAAAGGAAATTAAACGGAAGACGAATGTGACTGGCAACAAAAATAAACGTAATTATTATGTTTAACGTAGCTCGTAGTCAAAAATAAAAAAATCCTGCCTTATTATAGCATCACGCATAATGTATGAAAGAGTTCTTTGATAGATTCCCAAACGTCTTTTTGGGATGACTAGTCAATCGTTTGCATAATGTTTTTTAAAAACCAAAGTTTGAGTAACATAAAGAGATTTAATTGAATTTTCATTTCATTTTATTTATGGAGTAAAGCAGATAATTTTAGTGTGACTACCTATTTTAAAGATTTCTTTTTTCCCAATGATTAAGGCTAGTTGTGTCTTAAATTAGTGCAGTAAAGTTACCTTGATAAGCTTCTAAACCAAACAAAATTGGGCAATCGCTTTAGTGTTACGGTTTCCCTTTGAGCAGGTTGCCCTGTGAATTTAATATTTTGTGTAGGACGGCAGTCGATTGCACCTGACCGAATCTTTCCTTTTACCCTTTTAACAGCAAATTTGTGCTTTGTTTTACGTGAGTAAGCAACGATATTGTTTTAATATGAAGATGAAAAACATTACAATGGGCATGTTAGCTTAATATTTTCCAGGGTTGAATACTATCCTGTGTTAATCCAGGTTATATAAATCTCACCCCAATGGAAAAAAGTAAGATTTTATGTATATGTAGGTGTGTATGTCTGTATGCATGTCTGTATGTATGTATGTATGCAGTCAAAATATCAATTCTAAGTTCTTGCACAAAATTAGCTTGCCTTTACTTTAACTTACCGATCATAATACATAGAGGTACTTATGTAAAATGTCATCAATATTAATTAATTGGGTCCCGGCAGCAGGCGGCGGAGTTTTCGCGGCGTATAACACAATTATTGGTTCGGAACAAGTCACTACAATCATAATTAAATCATGTCACTCAATCCTAAGCTTTCGAATTCGTTGCGGATATTGTTACGATTATTTGCATTCATTTACATTTTTTTGAATTGGAATTGTATTTCGACTTTCGAGGGCATTTTAGAATTTATAGCTGTAACCTTAACTTTAGACTTTCAATCTGAATGTGGGTGAAAATTTTTTAACTTATTAAGTAAATTTAAGTGGGTCAAACACAATACGTCTTTAAGAAAGTTCTAGTGTAATAGATACAAATATTTTGTTTTCTAAATCTATTAGTATCATTAATACAGATATCCAGGTAACGACACGGATCAAATATCTCCAAAATCAAAAAGAGTATACTTATTTAGTGTCTCGTCGACAAAGAAATCGCTAATTAAGATAATAAAATTTCCCCGTAAGCCAGTTCTTAACGAAATTTTATTAGCAGAACAATAACATGTAACATTTGAAAACAGTTCCAGATTTACAAATATATTATTCAGTTGACAAAGGCGTACGTTTGAGTAGAACCATGTAACAGGGGATTCTTGGAAAACGAAGAAATGGTTGAATTCATTTAGTTTACACATTCTGCTTTGAATACGAACAGGAAATTAACTGTGACATTCACACTACCATTTATAACTGCACTGTTTAGTGGGAAATGGATGTGTTAAGGCTACATGTTGTACATATAAAAAACATATGAAAATGTATGGTGATGAAGACTTTTGTTAGTTAAGTTTTTTTTTAATGAATCGTTTTTCGAACTCGAGTATGTCTTTTTTATTGCTTAGCAACAACCTATTACGGTGAAATTGTTTTATTTTTTTAATTGTATGGATGTGAATGAAGCAGGGTAAGTTTGTAAATTCGTAACAAGTGGCGTTCCTTGGTCTCTTCCCATCTCTTTGGGAACAAGGTGTGATATGCTGTATGTAAATTGTTTAAAAAGATACCGATGTTTTTCAATACACATACGAAGGCTCAATCCAAATCACGAAGGAATTATTTTGGCATTACATTCAAAATGTCAATCTTTCGATACTCGTCAGTACCGGCTGTACAGAATCACGCTACCGCACTTCTTTCTAAATGGACGTAAAATCATTACTACGTACTAGCGTCATTATTTAATTTGTTTGACGGCATCTATTACCTAATAAATCATTTCAATTAAGCTTGAAGGTAACCAACACTACAAATAAATACAGCTATAAATCCGTGTTACTCTTCCAATCCTCTTTTATAATAGTAACGGTAAAATATCTGTGTGTATCCGTCCATGAAAGTAATCGAATCAAATTGATTAACATTCCCGACATTTCAAGCACTGCGCTTCTCATAGAGATACAAATTGAATCATGGGAAATATCAGTGCATTCAGTTACGTTATTATTATTGATTTTCACCTGAATTGCAAGATAAATTAAAATGAGTTACAACACGTGTATTGAATAATCCTTTCAGAGTTTAATGAAGTTTCATTATATGATAAAATTAACGTGAAATAGTGGGTGCTAGCCAGAAATTTATCAAGTTATATTTTTGTTTGTTCTGTTCATATATCCATAAATGGATTATGGTGACGTGCCCGGTAACCGGTAAATGACAATAGGTACGCCCCCTATAACATGGGACTAGCTTTGTTAATAGCGAAACGTGGGCGTATTTCTTACATCTTTGGTATATGGTATATCTCACCTTCGGGTATAACAGTCGTGTATGTAAAATATAGGATGGATAAAAAAATTGATGAAAAAAGGAATTTTATTTCGCTAAGAAATAACGCAACCTAAATGAGAAAAAAATCTGTTCGTTAAGTAGTAGCAAATTGTTTAGTAGCTTTAAATTCGGTTCATTAAAATATTACTGGGCCAAATTATCATTCATTTTTGTAAGTTTGGAGACCAAGTAAATAACGGTACATTTTGATTCAAAATGGTGTATTTTTGAAAACGACAGCTAGGTATAAACAAAAAACCCACAGCAATAATACATAGAATCACAGATTTTGTATCACATTTTCCCGTTTAGAAGGGTTCAGTAAGCTTTCAGTGACGTTGAAGCAATCCACGGGATTTAGATGAACGTATCGTGAGACGATTTGTCGCGTCTTTTGTGCCGTGACGTCAACGAATACGTTTAACTTTGAACTTCAATAGCCGGCTAACTTATCGCTTACGTTTTGAGCAGAATTTAGATGGTGGGAAAATAAATTCTTATATTTTATTCGTATTACTTTGTTAAGTTGAATATGTTTATTATATTGTCGTATAACATTGTAATTAGATCGGTATTACTATTGTAATTGACACCGTGTGATCGGTATTACTAATTAATTAGAATTTATAATGGCCAGTTATACCAAAAATAAGCTCTTGCTTAACCTGTAACAAGTATCTCTGAAGTAATGATGTATGTAGTTTGAAGTATTTCACTTTTTTCACACGTTCTTAACCAAGTTGGTGCTTGCCAGTGGTGACTCAATTCATAATTATAGATCCATAAGTCCATACGGATCCATAAGTATGGGAATAGTAGAATAGTATTTAATAGATTTTGTTACTAACTACGTGAATTGAAACTGCATATCCCCGTACATAGAGCAATTAGGTAAAATCAGAGCGTTCTGTCATTCGAGCCGGAGGTAGCAACCGCAATGATTATCCTGCGGGCCCAAATAAGAGGGAGCCGGCGCTGGACCTCTAATCAAACTCGACATTTGCACAAAGTTAATTAGCTAGTCAATCGGAATCGTTGCAGTCTTTGATTGGGATAATTTAGAAGTGGTACATGCATACTAATATATTATTTCAATACGAGAATTCCAATAAATTTTCAATTGCTATTACAACATTGAGTTTATTATGGTTTATTTTTTATGTTTTAGAAAGTTTTTTAAGCTTTAAACCAATATGCTGCCGTGTAAACTTTTCTTTCAATTTATAAAAAGTGCAAAATAACCGATGCCCCAAAACTATTTAAAAACAAATGTTCACTATATGATAATAGAACTACTGTTTCCGATCCTATTAATGATTGAATATTTATTGTCTTACTATCTCAGAAACAGTACAATCATTTTAACAATTTTTTTAAAACATTCACTGATATTTATCTCTCAAATAATCTGCCCAAAAGTGATGAAACTAACACTTAAGTTTACAAAAGCGTTCGCTGATGTAATTATGAAACCTACACAATCTTGAAAATGATTTTAATCGTGTTCTACATTAATTTATACATGTACTTTTATACTACATCTATACTAATATACTAATCTATACTAATATTATAAAGCTGAAGAGTTTGTTTGTTTGTTTGTTTGTTTGAACGCGCTAATCTCAGGAACTACTGGTCCGATTTGAAAAATTATTTCAGTGTTAGATAGCCCAGTTATCGAGGAAGGCTATAGGCTATATAACATCACGCTACAGTCATTAGGAGCGGAGAAGCAACGAAAAATGTTATCTAAGAAAACAAAAAATTACGGGGAAAATTTTGACTAATTCTCTTAAGTGACGCAAGCGAAGTTGCGCGGGTCAGCTAGTCTTTAGAATAAAATGTAAAACATTTTACAGGCAGTTTGTGTAATAGTTAACCTCAATTATCATTTATAAGGGCTGGTAGAGGCTGCTTAACATTTTGTAAACGCTATTCTCCAGGCCATTTCATTAGCGAACAAAACTTAAACAAGTCTGACACAATATTGTAAATTAATTTAAAGTCCTTGTCTCTTAAAAACATTGAGTTATTTCTATAACGAATTACTTGTCATTACTGAATATAGGCTAAAGATAAACCTAATCTCATGTTTTCTATGAATATTAATATAAATTAGTGAGACTAATTATAGCAAAAACATTATTTACTTTATGAGTTAATTTAGGTCACAAGTGGTAAAAGAATTATGAGTGCTATAGGCCTACGTTTTCCAACTGTTTCTGTAGAAATTTACTTCTATAATTTTTGAGTAAATAAAAGTAAACAGAAACCATAATAAAGCATTATAAACCAAGAAAATATAAAATAGTTGATGTTTTAAAACTATTTGTTTTTACATTTGATCAGTGACTTTTTAAACTAAATAGACTTTAGAGATTGTAAAAGAAGTAAAAATAATCAAAAATCCTTGAGGCTCAACGATTACGGTAATCGGCAACAAAGACCGACTTTTAATGTGATTTTTAACGAAACACATCTAATTAAAGGACACTACTAAGCGGTTAACCGTGTATTGTGATTAAGTAAAGGGACAGTAACTGTTTTTATTTACCCAAAAGCCTATATACCAAAGATGTTCCCTCATTACAAATATTCCTCCATCTGAAGCCACCTTAAGAATCATCTGCAATAGATGGACACAGGCCAATGATTTGATTGATTGTTACATACCAGCATAGTTCTAAGAGTAAAAAGATTTCAAGACTGTCCTAGATTAAATCATACAATTAATTCGTAAATTTAACAATGCTTCTAAATAACATCTCATAGAAAATGCCATTGAATGGCGGTAATGTTTCAAACATTACACTTTTTATTTCCCTCGCCGATCAAGTGTACTGAACCAAACTAAATGATTTCATAACACATGACGTTGTACTCCTGTATGTATACGCATCATTTCACAAGACAATATCGCTCATGTTAATAATAGTGATGATCACATAAAAAATATAATTTACCATCAAATAGGCAGGTTATTCGTTCATTATTCACCTTACGAGCTCATAAAGGTCATCTTAATTAAGGTGAAAGTAATCTCAGTTTGTTTGTTAATAACGAATGTATCGAACTACCACCTCCGATGGTTTTCGAAATACTTTATTATTTATCTTTGCGTAGGATCAAAGAACTGACATTATAAACTTTGTCTGTTTGTTAGATTTTACTACATACTTTTGTAAGTAATTGTTAAGGAAATCTATATTATTATTAAGTATCTGTTTAGGATTTTGAAGAAAATTTCGGCCCACATGCTTCTACTGCCCTGATTACTGTAGGCGTAATATTGACAACTGCGGATCGAGCTATTCTGGGGTCGTTTCCCTAAACATTATTTATTCGCTATGAATGATTTGCTTTGTTGAAGAGGAATCTAGGGATCGAAGCGGGTACTGATCATTGGTAACGACTCATTATCTGGTATCAACGAAAACAAAAAAATTAAGGGTCTGAAAATAGCCTGAAATTTTAATATACAATTGTATTACAGTCAACTTAGTTTCGATTATTATCGAAAAAATTATCGAAACTAGTTCAAATTCCCACGTTCAATGTTACCCAAATGATTCAAAGTTATCCAAGTTGACTGTACTTTTTAGAAGCATTTCTAGGTCAGAGGGAATAAATAACATACTAATTACATATTACTATTTACAGTATTTACGTACCACATTCAGGACAGATAAAATATTTTTTATGCTACAAATAAATCAGTGTTAAAAAATCGTTACCATATTAGTTTAGCTCTAATAATTTCCAAAGCGACACGTGGCATAGTGTATGTACGGTATAATCAGGATATTAATTAACTATATATGTACGTATATTATTATTTATTTTGCCGTAACACTAATTAGCGCAGGTAAACACACAATTAGTTGGCTATAACACATATTTGTTATAACTAATAACTAGCGTTTAGGGTAATATTGACTTTATATTAAATTAATTGGCAAAGCAATTGATTTTTGAATTGCGCAAATAAGTGGAATTAAATTAGTTCATTAGAAAATAAGCAAATGTAGTAAATACCACATGTTGGTACATGATGATTGCTAAAAGGTATAAATGCGACCGTATTATTGAGACCTTATATTATTGTCTGCCAGGTCCATCATGTCCACCTCATGAACCGTGATAGTTAAACAGTTAAAATTTAAAAAGATAATGTATTTTTTAAAGAAATAGATGTCACATATCATTGCAATTTAAAGTTACTTTTATGAGTTTCATTTTTTACATCTAACTTTTTTATATACATATAATGTTTACATTGAAGAAAGGCAACGTATCTTCCCTCGAGAATATTTTTCAAAGTATAAAAATAACCCATGTTTTAAAACAGCTGAGCTTTACCTACATTCAGTTTTTATTATCTGTACAAAGGAAAATTATGTGTTTTAACCCTTTTTGAACACCTGAGCCTGGCTAGGCTAGTTTATGGACAGTGACGGACCTATAAATTACGAGCGAAGGCTTTAATGAGTGCTTTGAACAATTTTCTGGACCCGACTTTTGCCCACGCGTGGAGTTTTGGGTGAACATAAATTGCATCTTTCTTGAAAGTTTTATGACTGAAAATAGGATCGACATTGTTTTAGAACGATATAATAAACAAAATATATGTCTGAGAAATGTCGAATAATTAAAAAAATACTTGGCCATCAAAAAGAGCGGCCGGGAGTTTGTTGCCAGCCTATTTCATTGGTTCTACATTCTAAACGGGGGGTAAATTCTGTATTTTTGACAACTATAAGTGAGTCAACCAATTGACCTAAATGAATAAATGGTTTGATTTCGATTTCGAAAGATTTTCGAATGTAGGTATTTATTCAGCTTCCTAGACGAATGTTTGAAGCTTAATAGTAGTATATTATTCAACTTTTTCTCGACTAAAACAGTTAATAATTAACTGAAAATGTTTATAATTCCTACGCACAACAAAAATATTTCGAAACAAATATAAATATTTGATGAGAAGCCAGACCGCAGCGAATAACGGATGTCGGCACCAACTGCGAAGTCTTACAAACTCGCTATAACATTCTAAAACTGACTTTATTTAGAGAAAAACATTTATTATTTTCTAAATCATAAATACTAAACAATATTCTTTTCATAAGGAAATATTTTACAACGTCTATAACACTTCTCGGCCAACGTGACCGACTCAAGGCTTTAATAATCCCTCCCTTAGAGTCATTCGGGGTAACTGTTCGCAGTGGGTAAGTGAGCGCAGTGCCTATATCTTCTGATCGGGGTGAGGGGGCGCCGGTGACTGTTTTGGTCAATCGTAGCTGCAAGGGACGCAAACTAGTCGCGACATGTCATTGCGCCGCACCACACTTTGTTGTTTATTTATTTGCAAAAAACTGTTTTAGGCCATTTAATTGTTTCTTTCTTGTTGTTTGGAAAACATTCTGACACGCAAGATTGTAAAGCAACACCAGGAAAGTCATATTTTTTTAATTATGTGGATATTGTTGTTGAAATTTGTAAGCGTGATATAAAGTTATATTCATTACTTTGGACTCAGTGGTTCTTATATTAAATTTTGGGGTCTGCGGGAAAGTGTGCGCGGGTAAGTGGGCGCACGCGCACACTTGGCCCGGGTTCTTATAGATAATAATAAATTTATATAATTTTAGTACCAAATAAACTCTTATTTGCTTATTTATTTTAGTGTAGCGCCATGCCTTGTAATTATATTAGAAAAAAACCTGAACTTGCGCCTGTTACAACAAATCGCTAAAGCAAAAACTTTAATTTAACAGGTTAAAAGTAAATGTACTGCTGCAGGAGCAATTGGTATAAGCGAGTCATGTCTTTGCAAAAGACTTAAATGTTCAATGGGTCGGTTTAAGCCAGAAACAGTACAAATTATTTAATTTGATTAATTAAGTTTTTATTTTTATACCTAGAATGTTCAAGTAGTTTTGTTGGTTTGGTGTGTGGGAATTCTGAGGAGGAAATGTTTGATTCTGGTTAATTTTCATTAAATTTACTACAAAGGATAGATAATTTTGGTGAAATAATTTAATTAATATCATTAATTTCGGTCAAATTAACCAATGTGTTCACTTGCCCCAAGTGCGTCTATTTACCCCATAGCTGTGCGCACACTTACCCACAACACGGGTCAAGTGTTCGCATTCCGACTTTCAGTTGTTTTTGTCTGTTTGAATGAAAAGTAATATACTTGCAGGTTTTGTTTGTCTTCCAAATTGTAGTCTAATAAATGTTTATTTTGATATGTTACTTTTTTTATTCTGATTTCACTGTTCTAATTCACAATGTGGTTCCAAAGGTGAAAGTGCGCACAGTTGACCCGAACGACTCTACTTCGGAAAGACATCTTTGCCCAGCAGTGGGATAGCAATTTATTTACTCTATTATCAAGCTCAGCCTCTGTCCAACATAGGCACTCAGCATGGAGCAACTCTTTCGTAAATACCTATCCGAACTTGCATTCGTCATGATTAGTTTTCCGACTAGTCTTCAAATAATTACTCATTATAATACCATTAATAGCAAAAAAATCCTTAGAAATCGCCAAATAAATGTCAACAGCTTATTGCCCTACTTCCATTCTTCCCATATCTATGAATACGACACCAATTCAATTGATTACATTATAACAGCTCAAACAGAGAAGTCTCACCGTACACCGGCTATCAGAATCAAATCCTTTATTCAATTTCCGCCTTATCAACGTATTTATAAAGGTAAAAGATTGTGCGAGATCCCCAAAAACGGTTTCTACTTACCTACAATTTGATGAGAAATTCAACAATTCAATTTTTGTAGTACAGCTGCCGTTTTAACGGTTCAGTTCGGACGATTATTGGCTCTATATAAGTAATCGGTTGGACTAAATATATCCGATAGTATTAAGCTAAAGGATTATTCTTTCAGCTTTTCGGTATGTGACACCCGTTAACTTTCACGTTGTAAATATTAATTTTGAATAAAGATATACGTATAATAAAAGTTTACCACATAGAATAGGAATAAGTATTAGGAAAAGCAACAGGTATATTGTTCTCGCTCTTTTTAGAAATATGCTGTGTACCTCTGCCGTCACTTCGAAAAATCTATCAATGAAATGACTATTCTTCAAACCGTGATTCTAAATTTAACCAGCTTAGCCAGCACACTCCCGAGCACAAGTAACATCATTATACATCCTTTCACAAAATCATGCGTTTCTATATCATAATAGTGTTTACAAAAGCGTATATTAATTACTTAAAGGTCATCACGACATTGAGATAAGCCTTATCTGTATGACGCCGGGCTGGATTCTGAAGATCTCCTCTATAGATGTCCATTTAATAAGCGAGCGAAATGAAAGGCTTTAATTAATTCACGGATAATGACCCTCGAGATTATGTGGGTGTTATAAAAGAACTGCGTACTAAACATTAAATATTATGTGTTAAGGATGGATATTGCTAAAGGACTTTGGTTGTAAGGATACGATCTAGTTCTAAAATTGATACATGATTACAGCGATTCACTGTGTTTCCTTATTCCATCAGGGACATCTTTAAATTAATTCGCTGATTTGTTTCCCATCAGTGGTTCTTAAATAATACATACATATATACGCGATATTATAACGCCTTTTTCCCATAAGGATAGGCAGATACCAAAGAACGCTACTTGGTATGATTCTTACAAACTCCCCTAGCCTCATCCACATCCAAACATCTTGTCATACAGGACAGCCGGTTACAAGTATTAGGCACTTAGGTGCGTATATCCTTCTCCAAGTCCTTTCTTATACAATACAATAGTTAATTAGCAATGTAGTGGTTATTTTAGAGCTCCCCATAATTTGGCCTAATACTAGGAACCACTAACGGCATGACAATATAATATGAATATCGGTTAAAATTCATTATAATGTCGTTAAGTTTGACATTAAGCACTAATTTAATTCGAATTCTAGACGCTTATAATATGCGACTACTTACATTACGCTAAGCTTCCTGTGTTAATAATTTCTAGGATATTAGTAAACCTCAAGGGTGTTAGGTTCTATTTCATAAACTGTACCTGAAATAGATGTGTCTTTGAGACTGGTTATGAGAAGTACTGAGCTAGTGCAATAATCTTCTATTCAATATGGAGTATTAATATGCAATGTCTGAGAGGAAGACAGATTAGCTCATGGTATTACAATATGACAACAACTGGCTTGTCAATATTTTGCAAACAAAAATCTATACTTATATTATAAAGCTGAAGAGTTTGTTTGTTTCTCAGGAACTACTAGTAAAATATACGTCCACACGGAGCGACTTTAAAATAAAATGAAATTGTGTGAGTATGTCTAAGTTTATGGTTTTAACCATGCAATTATATTTTTAGTAACTAATATTAACTATAAATCACCGTTAGTCCTTTGAAATGTTAATTTTTTTAGGCCTTAACTGAGACTTGAACTTAAGTTTCTACTGATTCTTCTACTCCGAAAATTACAACCCTAAAAGACAATGTAATTGTTAAAAGGCCTACTGTTAAAGGTATAATATAATTATTGTACGTTGCTAGATTTATATACCAATTTAACGAAATCCAAAAATCAACTCTAACAAAAACAAGAAACATCTAGTTTTATTTTATTTCTAAAATTAATTGGATACGATTCCAGCTTACAATTTATAATTATTAAGTACACTCTGTCATACAAGAGGTACAATTTGTAAATAAGTAACTGACCAAATTTTTTTGTCGTTGCCTTGTTTTGAAATAAAATAAAAGCTTAAAAGAAGCAAGACTCGTTTTCAAGCTGAAACCTAAGAGAGTTAAGTCGTATTGAATTAATAATGCATTCCGTAGATTTGTCGGATTTGGAATTAAACGTTATTTAATACCTTTTTTGTTTGACATTCCACGAGTCGAGATTAGTGGAACTTTGTACTGGGACAAAGCGCTTTAAGCCCCGATTTGAATTTGATATTACCTTAACGTGATTCGTATGTACTAGATTAAAATATTGGGCAAATGACTCTGATTTCACGTTTAGGTACCTATTGTATACATATTTAAGTATGGTGCTTGCTAACTTATACGTACTACATTTTTTAAAGATCGCGCTATGTTTGTTTGCTTGTCTGTCCGTTCGCGATAAACTCATAACTTACTGATAAAATTTTCATGCAGATTTTAACAATAAAATAAAAACGAGTGCGCGTATATGCTCATAATTTTTTATGCAAATAATATATTACTATATTGTGATGATTGTTGTACCCAGGCGCTGTTTTTTTTTATTCATATATCGACTTGACTCTCCCACAACAATGCTCATCCCTAAATCTTGTTTGTCTGCATTGTGAGACCTGTTTGTCCAATATATTCATTATTTCCAAATAAGGAAGTTAGTAGCAGAAGTTGAAAAGATACAGAAGAAGTTTTTTCTAACAGATAAACAACAATTTGATAGTTGTGAGGTCGAAAGTGTAACGGTATATTGTTTCCCTCAAAATTGCAAGTTTCTCAACTAAAAGCCGTTTCGTGTTGTCCTGACGTTTTGTATATCGCGAGCTGTGAGGGTTAAGGGACAATAATGGACCTTACATTTTTAACTCGTGGTGACGGGAGAGTGGGTGGTAGCATGACTTGACTTCTTGATATGCCTTGGAAAGTACGTTTTAAGATGTATTAAGGCTATTGTGTGTTGTAAAATATGAGTAATATTTCGGTGTTACAAAAGGTAAGATCTATTTTTTGCAAAAAGGAAACTCACTTACCCATGCTTAATATTTAAAAGAAATCACTTTTGATGTTGATGAAATAGCCAGGTGAAAAGCCGAGTAGAAAATATATCATAGATAATCCAAAACTTTTGGCTAGTTACGCAGTTCCTGCATGCGTATTGTGTATCTCAGTTGATAACTATTGTAAGTCGGTTTGATAGCCGCATTGCTGCTTTGACGTTATTCATTCATTGTTATTATTTAAGCAAAGTAACAATGTACAGAGTAGTGGCAATCAAAGGATTGTCTACGGAGATTCTTATGAATCCCGATCTTAAGAATTCATTTGATTTTTGTTAATATTGAACACTTTCGGTTGTCGAAGTATTAAGTGTCTCTTTGTTGCAGAAAATCACATGAATATTAAGATCCTTGTTTCAATGGAATCTTCAAGTTTCAGTTTGTTGAATTAGTAAGGATTAATTAACTATTAACTTAAGATAATTTGATTACGCCTCGATTCGGTTCCGTAACTATTAATTGTTCGAGCTATTTCTTGTTATCACGTTTCCTAGAATGGTGTTGATTACTTCGTGTAAAACGTGTAGTTAATTTTACTAACTAATAAATTACAATAATATTTGCTTTACATTTTCATTTAGTTTTATTTTTTGACTCCTTTGATTGGTGGTTAATATAGTAGAGACAAATTTGTTAATACCACTCAATATCGTCACAGCGCCTACCTATCTATGAAATAACCGATGCGTGTGCGTAATACGCTATGCCTGCCTCAAATTCCTTTCAATAACTTACATTTAAATCTGGAACGTGAGCTTTTGCCAATCGCTCGTTTTCCGTTAGCCGAAAGACTAATGCCTAATGACTGCTAAAACGTATTTCTCAATCCAATATTTCAAGCACTACAGTAACTTAATCTAAAGCACAGGCTTCTAGGCGGATATTTCAGGTCCAGTAAACAAAGTCGATGAACATTGTACGTATAAAGCACTATGGAAAATGACGCTTAGTAACTAGGTAGTCTCGTGTCCTGTGTTTACCTGCCCCAGTCAGTGTCAGCTTTCATTAGTTCCTCCTGTTCACCTGACGAGGTACAAAGCAGTCTAAGAACAAAAACCAATTTAAGGAAAGGTAAGTGAAGACAACGGGTGCTCTTTAAATTCAAGTTAAATTACAGAAAAAACATTTAGTTTTTATAAGATTATAGCGTAGATTTAAAACGAAAATGTATTACGCTACATTAAATTCTAGTGTAATCATTTTTGTTATAAATCTATTATCATAGATTTTGTTATGTTTCAACAACAACAGTTAACAGTTAGCAAAAATGAAGCCGTAATTTCTTCGTACTACCTAAATACTGTAGGGTTGTAAGCGTGAGTTGCATTTTAAAAAACAAAAATATAACATATTAATATGTATAAACATAGACATATAGTAGAATAATGAAGAACCCAATAGTGTTAACCGTTACGGTGCTCCAAAACTTCTTACTTTCATAAGGTAATCGTTCAATATCCCGTAAACGATTCACCGAACACAGGGATTCCTTATAGATTGAAATATAATCCCGCGTCTTCGTAAAAGCCGGTAATAAAAAACAATGCTCCAGTTACGATATGTTTGTATAGTAAATAAAAACATAAATATAGACATTCTTGACATAAATATACTAATTTTAGAAACCTTTTTATTAATAAATGTGAGATACTAAGAGTAAAGAGCCTCGCTCGCTGTCGCGGGTAATATAAAAGATTTCTTTAATTTACCTATACCATCCCAACTAGTATTATAAATGCGAAAGTAACTCTGTCTGTTTGTCTGTCTGTTACTCAATCACTCCTAAACTACTGAACCAATTTGCATCAAATTTGGTATGGAGATATTTTGACACCCGAGAAAGGACATATGTAGGACATATAATATATCTCATCACGCTACGACCAATAGGAGCAGAGTACCAGTAAAAAATGTTTCAAAAATGGGGAAAATTTTGAGCCATTCTCTCTTATTTGATGCAAGCGAAATTGCGAGGGTCAACTAGTTGTCAATATAGGTAGAACAGAAAACTAGAAAGGAAAACATCAAGATGATGTAAATTAACAATTAATTTAAATTGTTTTTTGTCAGCAAAGTTTAATAAACGTTCGAAATTAGAAAGTACGGAATTTTACAAAATTAACAATAACGTATGAAAATACGCAGCATTTATACAGCCTCATTAAGCTAAACAGTCAATCTGGAACTGACCTTCACGCGTGGCAGACAGTACCCACCGAAATATTTAAACATGAGAGGTAATTCAGGAACTGTAAATTTCACGAATAAAAAAACTAGGTAAAACCATATAGGTAATAGAATTTTTGAGCTATTTCAAATTGAAGAAAAAATCATCAGTAAAAATAAAGCGACAGTCTTATTCAATTATAGTATGTAATTAAAGTATTTATTTAGGTTAAGTCACATTAATTTTATTATAGGTACATTTGAAAGTTATAATTTGTGTCCTTTATTTAGTAATGAGGAGTTATTTATGTTAGCTAAATTAGGGACCAAAAAATTATAACTTTTAATTTGTGTTTCTGAAAGTAAGACTATAAAATAAGAAGCATTATTTTTAATAAAATAATAATCATGATTTCGTCTCACGACTCTGCCTCTTATGTATATAAGCCAGAAAAGCCATAGCCATAAACCACTGCTAGTTTCGACTACATTAATACTTATTTGCCTTTGAAAATATGTCATGATTTAATTTCTAAAATATAGCTTAAACTAAACTGACATTCAGTCGTTTTTATAAGCAAGGACACAAACAAACACAAATACGTAACAAATATATGGATGTACCATAATGTACTTGTACAACGTATAGTTAGGCATCATCATACATCGCATACACATTGATTAGTCTCATGAAACGAAAATTAGGGCATCTAAATGAGAGTGATTGGAACATAACGTAATTTTCTGGACACGCTTTCAGTTCAATATCACTTTGCAGAATGTCAAAGGGCCGTAATTTTGCCCCTATCGACTATCGACAATCGGCTAGCTATCGACAAATTTTATATCAATTAATAGTGCGTTTTTCTGCAGTCGGTACTATCGACTAGATAGTACACACTACTACTCTTTAAGCTAAGTTCAATTGTTTTACTCCGATTAGTTTTTTAAATCAAAGTTGGGAGCTAGCCAGTTGTCGATAGAAACGGCCGTAGAATATAGCGCTACAACGGTCTTAGCGAATGCCGTAGGATTTATTTTTTAATACTACATTTTCATTGTGAAACACTCGATACTTGATAGTACTGTTGGTTTTTATAGTCGATACTATCGAGTATCGAGAGTGAGATGTTTAAATTGTACTTAAGGATTAGTTACCACGGCATCCGCTAGAGGCGTTGAGTTTTCAAACAAAATTTGGCGAGGTTGGAAATCGCCGTTCTGTTCAGTAGAATGAGGAAAACTCAGGAGATACATTAAACGTTTAGTTTTACCTCCTTTCGATTAAACTTGTATTTACTTAGTCACTTCTTTGATGTCTCTTCTCCACTGCTTACGGCAATAAGTTATTTTTTTATCGTTTTGACCTTTTGAATCCTTATTCCTTACCAATATTGTAAATATGTAAGTTTGTGTTTTTGTTATTTATTTCCACAAAAACAGTTCACGGGATTTCATGGATTATGCTAAAACCATAATTTATAAACAGATATATGTATATCAGATAGTTAAGCCGGTTTTCACATCCAAATACGAACGATAATGGCTAAATATAGTAGAGATGCTTTAGTGTTTCTGATAAAATTATTCTTTCCAGTATGTAACAAATAAAAATCTGCGAACGAATTGGTGGTCAAAAGTTTGTATTGTAATCACTTAAAGATTATTGTATGTTATAGGAAGTTTACTTCGAATATTTATCATTTTCATTTAGTTATAGATTTGTCTTGTAGCAATAAAGTTGAATAGATGTTATTAGATTCTGCCGCGGGGAAGACGTACAAAAATGTTTTGTCTTTCGTCTAATATTACTCACAATACCAAACAAACTTAAATAAGATAGTCATACAAATTGACACGTTTTTATATCACGCGAAGCAAAACATCGTGTTGAAACTTTGCTCGGCTGAAAAGTTCCTTAGTACAATTGCACGAATGCAAAATCGCGGACCCTCAGTTAGCATGGTGGACTCAAGGCCTTTTCTTGTTCAGAAAGTGACCTTTGTCCAACAGTAGGACGGATAGATATAATATTTAATCGTAAGATTCATATGGGAAGCTAGTTGTATAATTAACTTGATGAAGCAAACGCAGGTAACAACATTGCACGTACAAATATTTGCGGTACATCCAGTTATACCTGCATATAAATTGTACACGCTACACAGACATACAATATTACTGTCAACACTAGAACTGGGATCCCAAAGGAACAGACAGCTATGTACCTCGCGTTATTTTATAATTGCTTGTAGTTTTTCATAAGGGTTTTGTATCAGCAATACTGCGTCATATACAAATGAATAAAAAATAAAAATATTGTAATATGTATACAAGAATATTGTTTGATTCTGAATCTGTGGCTTGTTATAAAGGGATTAAGCATAATAATATATTAACATGTGCTTTTAAGTTCTACTTAGTATAATGTTGTACTAACCGTAATTGTTAGCTTAAATCACGATTTCAGCCTTTGTTATATCAGCGTGTATGCATGCGTATCATATAATAGATAACGGGAATTAACGTGAACACCCATTATATCTTGCAATACTTGACGTTTCGGCGCGAGGTACACTAGCCGTGGTCGCAGGCAGTCAGGAAAAGATTGTGTTATAAGTTACAATGTAATGTCACGGCAAGAAACTATTTTATGCTACTTCATATTGATTGAAATAGAGCGCCATTGTCGCCAACAAACTGTTATGCAGTTTGGCGATTTTTTGTGAAAATTTAAATTTTATTGTTAAACTTGAATAAATGATTTTAAAAAAATATTCCTTGAAATTCAACTTCAAAAGAAACAATATCAATTACAATAAGGGTTCATAAAACCAATAATAATTCAACAGAACTATCATCAAACTGAAACGTGAGCGCGAACTCTCAGCATATGAGAACAATCTGAATTGATTGGATCCTAAGCAAAGAGGTGGTAATCCGGAAACAATGAACTAAGTCAATTAATAGAGAAGTTCATCTCATATTACTTTGAAGGTCCCTTTATATTCGTCACTGTGATTGAAAGAACTGTTAATTACTTCAAGTATATTGGATAGGTGAGCCGCCTACGGATACGTTGATAAAAGATTATGGTGGCTATGACCTTTGGACTTTACTCCACTTTAGCCCAGAGGTAAAAACCAAGAGATATAATTGTGAAACTTATAATGTGGTAATAAAGTTTTATGCACAAGTATTATTGCTAAGTAAGATACTGCAAATTCAGGTGTTTTCTTCAAGAGATACTTTTAAAGGTATAAAACGTATCCTCATCAAATTTAAAAATTTAATCTTTAGATGCGTGTTTACTATTCATTGCAAGAGATTTTATACTGTAAACGTTGCTATTACCCCTCGGCCGTTCCAATAGACCCATTTCAATACTTTTTTAACTATATCCAAAAAACGTTACGTGGCACAATATGGCTACTATACGATACTCCAGTCTATAAAGACCACAGCCGCGTCAAAGAGTCCCAATATTGACGGACACAATGTTCCTATAGTTTCATTACAGAAATATCAGCTATGCACACGGCAACTGTATTTTATGTGCATATTTTATCGCTCGAGTCATGTAAAACGATTTTTTAGCCGCCCATGGTCGAACGGGTGAATGCAATAAAGGCTCTATACATACCGTAGGTTGCAACGGTATAAAGCCATTTAACTTAATCCACCCGTGAGTTCGACATTGTTTTGCTATTGGAAACATGGGGAATTTATTTGCAGTAGGTTTGTTTCAAAGGTTAATTGTGGGGGATCACTGATTTATATTAAACTAGACTTGCACGTGACTTCTTCCGCATGCAAAGAAATTCGTTGTGAAAAGTATCCTACCTATGTAACTTCAGGTTATAAAATATCGTACACCGTTCATCAAAATTCATTCGGCAGTTCTCGCGTGAAGGAGCAAAAACATTTTATTATACCTGAAACTGTAACTATAGTAAAAATACTTTTCCGGTCACTTTTTCGTATGTATATCAGTCATGTTATGCTTTTTCAAAGATCTATTCTACCACCAAATATATTTTTCAATTAAAAACTTCATTTACAGTGCGCAAAGTCTGTGTTTGTATTGTTAAAGAGTATCAGGAATAATTTAAAGTTTAAACCAAACGAATTTCGTGGAATTGTTATTATTTTCATTCCAACCCACATTCTATATATAGCAATATATTATTTTAAAGTAATTTTAGGTTAGCGGGAATTTTAATTTGTGTGGTTACTAATTTTACGCGTTAAGAGAAAATTACTGACATTTTTAATTACTTTTCATAATAGTTAAAATATTATTCCATCAAATACGCAGTTTACAGAGGCAAGATAAGATTTACATAAAGGAAATCCATATAAATTGAATAAGCAAATTTGAAGCAAACAAACAAAAATTATACTCAATAAATAAACAAAATTAAACAAGTCTATATTTAAATCATTTAATTTTAGACAAAAGTAAATGAAAGATGAAATCAAAGTGATTTTTGTTCTTTGAACTGCTGCTGGCAGGAAATAAATTGTTTGATTCGATAAATTAGCCTTAAAAAGTTTTTTAATCATCTTAAATATTGAAGAGAATTCTTATTTTACAAGATAAGCTTCTACATTTAAATTTTATGGTAGTGATCAAACATCAATTTTATTATGTGATTTTTGACAATCATTGGTAATAATTAATTCGATATTGTAATCATTTATAACTTACCTTATGTATTCACAGTGCAATCACTAATACCCCAATGTTGGCTTACATATTTATTTATTTATTTTAAACTTAATATACAGAGCTAATAACTTAATAGACAGCCAGGGGCACTTTCTGCCAGTCTACCTCAGGGTGATGCAGAGATTATCGTGAAGGTGTTTAAAAGAGGAAGGAGAGTGAGTTGAGAAAGGTTGTACAAATAAATAATAAAAGATATAAGTAAGCAATATGTATTATTCCATTCACTACATTACTCCTTTTCATACTTACGTATATAAGTTTAATGTCACGATGCACACGTAATATTATTTTAGGCCTTCTCCACCCGCTCGTTTTTCCCTACCTTGTCCCTACACTGTTTTTGCATACTTTTTTTTCTTTTTCGCGCAATATTTTGTCTTGTCGAGATCGGCCGCATGTCACTACGATAAGGCGTTTTCACATTAGATGAAAACCACGGTCCTTGCGCAAAACCTATATCCTTTTTCTATAATGACATTGGACTCAAAGAGAGAAACTCAACACACAATTTCAGGGGGAATCACCTTTTTTTCTTAAATAGTTTTGTATTAACCATTAGTATTAACCTCACCGTAAAAATGATATCTTCAACCAAGTTTGAAATCTGTGAGGGAAAAAGACAAAATATTGTTAAAAATATTTCTAGCTGCGATTTTTATATGGACTGTTTATGTATTAATTGGATATTAATTTCGAAAAGGCACATATGTACATTGTCTATATGTTATGTGAGATATGCCCTTTTCGAATTTACAAATTCAGCTTGTTAGTACAGTGTTATAAAATTAAAACGAAACGTAGCGTATGTTTCATAATACAGTTTTTACTTTATAATATTGGGCCACTAAAAGCAGCCACTAGTCATCGAATCTCTATTGTCAAAGTTTATGTAAAATGTTTTTAGGTAGGTTTTGTTTCTCATTTAGAGTTCCCAAATGCTAAATTATTGCTAAGGTCTTTTCAATTTTTTATTAATGTATTAGATTTTTACCTGAATAAAGATGTTAATTTGAAAAGATACTTTAGGTGTTTGCTAATCAATCCGAACATAGGAGGAGGCTGCTGAAAATCTAATAGTATTTAATAAAACAAGGTCACAATTTCCACGTGTCCGTCTAGTAACGATTATTAAAAGCATACATCATTTTTATTGGTCTCCGTATTTCCTTGTAACAGTTTTACGTTGTTCTATAGTTGATGGGATTTCAATTATATCGTAAATTATTGTCAATATGCTCTGTTTAATTTTAAATGGTTTTCTGTGTAGGTGTGATAGTAAAAATATACTTTGATTGTAACTCGATTCTACGTTGTTGTGTTACTGTTACCGTTGCTGTGCTTGCCTACTTTGGGCCTCTGATTTTGACCTTAAGGAATTTTGTGATAGGCACCAGTTGCTTTTGTGTTCAATAAATCATATCATGAATTTCAAAGAATTAACATCCATACAATCAAGTGGACGAAAGCAAAGATTGAAATTATAATACGTTATAAGCTTCCGAGGTGTCCACAAGATATCTTACGGGTGTGAACTAAACGAAAGCTAAACGTTTTACCTGAAAGATGCCATTTTTATTTCTTATATTCTAAAAATACAACCGGAATGGATTGCAAACGACTTTTTAGAGTCGCAACCTACGTAACAAAAGAAAACAGTCCCTAAGGCGAAACGAAAATAAAAAGCCTTGCAAACGTTTTGTGAACGTGAAATTTTTACTCTTAACGATATCAATTGTATTTTTTCTACTTTATTTTTCTTCCTTTTTTAATTTTATGTTTACTTTGTATGCAGTTTGTGCTTTAATTTTGTTCAGGTAACGTTTAGAAAGGAAAAGAAAAAGGTTGCCATGTTTTATCTTTTTTATCGTACAGCATAATTAAAAATTAGGTGTAATGTGCGTGATAAATTTATTCATATGATCTTTTCATGTTTCAAAAAGAGTTTCCTTCGCACTAAATATACCTTTCAGTAGCGCAATCCTGTATAATCTGTACTGTCGAGTATTGAGAGTTTGACATTTAGAATAGACTGCCAAAATAGTTCCTACAACGACTGGTAGAGGCGCTGATCAGTTTTTCATACAAAATTTCTCGGGTCTATCCCACTAGTCCCGTTGAGTTGTCCCGTGACGGGACAACTGGCACTATTTTATCCCAGTTGTCCCGTGGCGGGACAAGTGACACTGTTTTGGTGCCAGTTGTCCCGTTGCAGAAAAATCACGGGACTAATGGGACAGACGGAAGGGTCAAAACAACTGGTTCCATTGAGTTGCTCTGTGACAACAGGTACTTGGTACTTTGGTAAGATAGCAGACGTTATACAAACTCGTACATTTTAACAAGGGTAGATATCTCAAATGGAATATGCACTATACTTGTGTAGATAAATTGTAAAATCAAAAGTATTTAAACCTATGTCTTAGTAATAATACTCATAGTGTACACAGGGATTGTTACCGGATTGTGTCCCATTACATCTTTGTTATACTAAAACTGTCTAAAAAGGTCTCTGCGAGTTGGCTTCGTACGAGGGGACTGCCTTCCAAAAGTCCGGAACTCCATAGTCCCGAGATGGAAAGGACAAACAAATAATATGAATTTTTTTGTTTCTTAAATGTGTTGTAGTACATTTTTACTTAATTTCTAGTAGATAAGTTGAAATTACATTGTTGGGCCTGTTAACAAGACATTTTTAGTTTCCTTACATTATGTTTTTTCAAGTAGGGAATTTCGGATAAGCATTTTACATTTCTGGAATGGACGGTCATAGATATAGTCACTCTTGTCCATTTAATTATAAAGTGAAAAGCCTAAATGGTAAAAAAAACTTCTTGTGAATTTTAAGTTCACATAAAGTAGCGTACAATTCATCATCTGCTATCTTACCAAAGTACCAAGTACCTGTTGTCACAGAGCAACTCAATGGAACCAGTTGCTTTGACCCTTCCGTCTGTCCCATTAGTCCCGTGATTTTTCTGCAACGGGACAACTGGCACCAAAACAGTGTCACTTGTCCCGCCACGGGACAAATGGGACAAAATAGTGGCAGTTGTCCCGTCACGGGACAACTCAACGGGACTAGTGGGATAGACCCAATTTCTCGATGACAAGCCGGTTGTCGGTAGTCGATAGTAGTAGAAAATCTAGCTACAGTTTGTGATTTACCTCACATAAAGTTGTTCAGGTACTTCAAACTTCTATTCTAACATTGTAATAATAACATACATTGTAGTAAATAATAGCCATAAGAACAGTTTTTCTTAACTCCGTATGTTAAAGAAAGTTGCTCGTAATATAATGTAATGTGTTAGTTTACTTTGCGCGAGTGTAAACAGGATGAGAGCTACTCAAAGCATCTTCGCTCTTGAAATTTGCACTAAGTGTTATGAAAGAAAACTTATAATAAAACTTTACACACTTACACAGTTTATTAAAAGTCAACTATGCTGCTTTCTGTAATGAAAAATGAGTTGATTATGGTTTTTACTTATGTTTAATGTTATTTTTACATAATATTTTACTTTTGTTTCACCAATGATTCTTACCGATTGGCAGTCGAATCAATGCGACTTAAAATTTTGTTTTTAATTTATTTTTATGTACTTAAACAGAATTCGACACAAAAGCTCATAATAAGTAGAGGAAGGGTCTCAAAATGTAGAGATGCTAGAGCAATTGTGGCTTTTGCAATAGATGTATAAATTGTATATACATACGAGGCGCTCATAGCCTGTTGCGCTCACTGGTGTTTGAACTGAGCGTGTCCGTGCTTCGGAAAGCACGTAAAAAGTCGGTCCCCGTTCATTAAGATGACAGTCGTTAAGCCATGTCAAAGGCTTTTCGGGCGGTACGCACAATTTTGTCACTGGGTTGACCATTAATTATATTATTATGATGAAATAAAAAAAAAACAATTCCATGAATTGTAGGTATTTCATAATATATGTTTTAATCTCAAGGCCTACCTATTATGCGGGTACTTACACAATTAGTTAGGTATCCGTTAAAACACGCACTCATGCGTACTCGACGTGTAATGTCAGAGAGTTTGAGAGAACTTATTGTTGAACAACTACCGGCCATGTTCAAAAGGTGAGCACTCCATCAACTAACCCTTCCGAATAGTTAACACGTACTCGTGTTGTGTGTTCATTATATCTTTACAGAAGGTAAATTAGTCAAGTATCCGCTCTGAGCTTGGTTGTAAATGTATCTAGGTATTTAAGTATGTGTTTAGAAGTATGTAAGTATTTGTATCAGTTGGTTATCGTAGTTGTGACTAATTTGGATCCAAATGATCGTGCGTGAGTTGTCCAATTCTTTGTTTTGATTATTTATACGTCTTATATTTATCTCGGGACTACAGAGTCTCGGGCATTTGGAAGGCGTGCGTGGGGCCAAAGCCAATCTTCCTAAAATGTATGGCAACACAATTCGATGATTATCCCTGTTCACACTATAATTATATATTATTATTATAAGATTTTATTTTATAACTTATGCTTTCTAAGTGCGATCTTAACCATTTGTTGCGAAATGTTGCGTACTTTAATAATTTTTTGTCGTCTTATCAAATTCTAATTCTTTGCTTCTTTGCCAATTCGTAGCAGTTTTTGGTTGATTGATTTGGATTTTGATTTGGATCACTGTAGCGAATAACAAATATGAAAATGTTATTTGATTAGTTGATCACCTAAAAATCTTACATATTATATACGTTCTCCGCAGAAAATCTTTTTTCAATACATACGATTACGTAATATTATTAAGTACCTAAAAAATATCTAATCCTAAGCAGAGCAATGATGTACGAGTACTTAGAATCTTGTGTTTATTTACAACATGTCGGCATCCGTTCTGTTTAATAACAAATTAATGTAACGTGAAACAAAAAAGGTAAAGTATAAATAAAGCGTACTTCCGTGGGCGGCTACCTAATAAATAAAAGAGCTCAGAAAATCTTTAAAATGTCATTATTCTACGCAACTCGCCGACATATTAACACGCTTTTGGTATTTTATTTTTGAGAACAGATATAGACAATCTTCTGTTAATAAATAATGCCTAACATATATTAAAAGTCTTCAGTAATTACGGTGTAACGTCACAGCCCTTTTGTACCTAACTCCAACTTAGTTTTTCCCTTTTCCAGAACATTTTTTTATTGCTCCTCAACTCATATTACTCAAAGCGCGATGAAAAGCGTTATAAAGTGCAAGCCTTTCTACTGTGAAAGGTTTGCACTTTATAATATTAGTTTATAAATATGTATTATTACACTTTATAACATAACTAGCTGACCCGCGCAACTTCGGTTGCGTCACATAATAGAGAATGGGTCATAATTTTTCTCGTTTTTGTAACATTTTTACCGTAACTCTGCTCCTTTTAGTCCTAGCGTAATGATATATAGCCTATAGCCTTCCTCGATAAATGGGCTATCTACCACTGAAATAATTTTTCAAATCGGACCAGTAGTTCCTGAGCTTAGCGCGTTCAAACAAACATACAAACTTTTCAGCTTTATTAGTATAGATTAGTATAGATATTTCAAATCTAACCAGTAATACCTGAGATTAGCGCGTTGAATCAAACTAACAGTTAGTTTGATTCAACGCGCTCTTCAGTTTTATATTTTTAGTATAGGCTGTATATTAGTATAGTACAGAATTAGGCTCATGAATCATTAGGCACTCTGTCATCGCGTAGGCATCAATGTTCTTTAACAAACAAAAGTACATTTATTATGTACAACCAAAAGTTAGCCATTCATCAATTGTTTGACATTTAGACGAGACAAGTTTGATACTTAGGGCTTTTGGTATGCTTAAAGCAAAAGTAACTTATTGACAGTCAAATTATTAACACTTGATTATATTAATACTAGATTTATGCAGCCATCGACAAAAGACAATGGTAGAGCCAGTCAAATCAATGCAAATCATTGCGGTCGTAGGACCAATATGAAATAATACTTGAAATATTCATCATTCAGCATCAGTTGTTTTGTAAACTAATATTCCTTATATTACTATTATTATTCTACTGCTTAAGGTGTTGAAAGTGGAATAGGTACCTATTGCGATTTTTTTTGAAAATTTTCGATGCCATCTCTTTGTTTAATAATTATTTACAGTCACTTAATTTACTAAGCTTCAAAATTTTATAACGACCGAAAAAGGAAACAATTGGAGACTCAAACTAGCTGTCCATAAATCCGTCATATAGCCGTACCTCTCTTGGCACAACCAGTGTAAACTCTATAATATTATCATTTTATTTTAAATGCATTATAATTCGGCTTACCTCCTTACAATGTTGTTGTAGGACAACTCCTAAAGGATACAACAGCGTCCGTGTAATATGTTCTATAAACACTCAGGTCATACGACCTTTTGTAAAGGGTACACGACGGGAAAATATTAAACATGTTTTAGGTCTTTATTTTGTTTATTTAGTAAATGAAAATATAAAGCAATTTTCACGAGAAAAATTAAAATAAAATCTACATACATACAAACAACGCCTGTTACACCTGAAGATTCATGCCGAGGTAGGTATATCAATACAATTACGATAAGCCATTACAATGCTAGTCTCATGTAATAGGGGGCAAACCTATTGCCATATACCGGGCAAGTTACCAAACTCCGGGATACAATTAGAAAATATTCTGATATAAATTGGAAAAGACCAATAGCGCCTGACTTAGCCTGCTAACAGAAACTGGGGGACTGCAGCCATAAAGGTAGTAGAAAAACTTTTTAGGACTTCTTGCTTCATAGCATGTTCCCATTATTTTAGTCACAACAAACACTTTATTCAAAGAGATATAAATAATTCATTCAAATTCGTGGTTCTATTTTCTATCTCTATTAGGCTAGTGAAGGCCATTTTTGTCGTTGTGTTAAACCTTGAACTTAAATTCTTCAAGCAGTTTAATTTATAAGCAAATAGACTAAGGATGTTCTTTAAGTAATTAGTTATTTTTATTGCACTCCAACGAGTCATTCTCATTAATCGGGGCAACTCAATCAGCCTAGTGAACATTAACTTTTTTACAGAAGACAATTGCCGCACTAAGAATGAAATTCTCTGGCGAATGTTTTTTAAAGATAAAATCGATGTAGACAGCCTCCGTGGCGCAGTGGTTTAGGTCGCCACGCCAATACCATTGTGTCGGGGAGTCGTAGGTTCTATTCCCACACGGAGCAATTATTTTTGCAATCCACAAATAACTGTTTTGAGTCTGCGTTCTGTCTGTTATTTGTATGTTTGTAAAAGTCCCTGCGACACAAGAGCAATTAGACAATATACGACATAAACGACAATTAACATACACGAATCAAAAAAATATGTGCTAACTACGAATTTAACGATTTCGAATGATCTATTTTAAGACAATTTTTAATTAATATCATTAACAAAGATAAACAGCTATCGAGTTAATATTCAAATTGTATTCAAATGACGACGTTGACCTTTTTCAGCTGAACAAAATAAACACTAACCTCTTGACACACTCCGTTTATAAAAGCCTAATTTAGACCTAATTTATATCGTAGTCCCACAATTAGTACCTTCAGTATTGATGTTTCAGTTTATAAATACTTTTCATACAAAAATACGAGGTAGTATTTTTATATATATATTCGTAGTTAATAGATTAGGTACTACAAATTTAGACTTTCTGAAGAAGTTAATAGACATTTTTTATTTCTTATTAGTTGTTAAAGTCTTTGTGCCACTAACATTAAATTGAGTTCTGTGCATCCTCTTTATATCGGAATGTCTTAAAGAAAAGTTTCATGTCTTTCTTTGTCATGTCATTGACCCATGATAGATCATAGAGACCATGAGATAATACTTTCAGCAAGTATTTTGCTTAAATTATTTGAGCACTACATCCGACAATTCTTTGTTTATTTCATACCTTATTTACCTTAATGTATTCCTTGAAATCAATAATCATTATCCATCAACAAAATCAGGTAAAATTCGCTTCATTTTACACGGTAATCCTGAAATTATCAACTCTTTTATCGAAAGTATAAAAAAGAAATGTTTATTGGGCGATTGGGAACGGCGACGACTTAAAAGATTAATCTTGAAAGCTTTTAACAGCTTTTTATTTGAAATCTAAAACATCCCAAATAATTTACCTGGCCTTCGTATTACGTACTTGTGTATAAGGATTTTGAACAAAAAATAAAGGAATTAAAATTCCAACTACCCTTTCAAGGGAACAGAACAATCGAGAAAAAAATTCAAGATTTTTTTTACTTTGAGTTTCATATATCAAGTGTTTTACACTTAATGAGATAGCCACAATTTGTATTTCTAAATATTGTACTAGAAAGTTCTTTGTTATTCCATATTATTTAAACTCGACCCTAACAAAGTTTTGGGTGTCACTTTCAAAACTTGTTCTATTATGTATTACGTGTTAATTAGAAGTAATTAGGCTCTACTAAATTAAATATAAAATACTGACCTGCTTATATAGTAAAGCGTTAGTTTATGTATTCTAGACAATATTTTTTTTGTAAAAATGTTATGTATTGTCCCATACTTTATAACTCCTCCTAAAGTAGTCCTTACATATTGTTTTAGATAATAATCACAGTTAAACAAAGTATAAGAATTATTTGATCTGTAACTTAGATATTCAAGATTGGAAATTGTGTTTTGAAATAAAATATAATTGCTTTCTACCCTAAAAATAAAGTTTATTCAGAAAGAAGATAAAAAACACGATAATTGCTGTCTTACCCCCGGTTTCTGAGTACATTTAGCGGTAGCTTATCTATTCAATAGCGTTTTTTTATATGAGTTTTGACACTATTGAATATATAAACTACCGCTAGTACCTCAGAAACCGAGGGTCAGTCTGCTTTTTTTTTCATAATGGACAGTGAATCAAAATACTTAGTTAATTATAGTGTGCAACAAAATAAGAACAAGCGTGGTGCAGTCGCCTACACAGTGCGCTACAAATAAGGCACGTAATGGACTTGTTGCTATTGTTCCGGAACAATAACTCTTCGTCTTTGTTCCATAAACATTGAGCGTTCCTCGCATATGCGTAGTGCTGTCGCAATCGTCGTATTGTCACTGATACTTTTCTGTTTCAAGGTGAAACATCTCAGTGTGATAGACTTGGATACTTTACTGTGAGTAAAAGTTTCAATTTATTTGAACCAAGCTAAGTTAGTAGTGAATTAACCATTGATCTTAACCGCATGAGGTTCGAGTGCTCTGACAGTAGTATTTGGAGTTTTTTGTACTCATGCCTGAAAATGAGAGTGTGCACATGACAAGTTTCTTAGAACAATAATAAAAACCTAAGAAATACAAAATAAACACACCAGTCTGTTATAGGTATAGGGTTAACCTGTCGTTAGCTTAACATAAAAATTTATCAGATTTAAAACACGTAAAAAAGTGTCTTCTCTAAGGATACGATACTACTGGCGGAACTCTATAGATTATTTCTTTATAATTTTGTAGAATGCACACAAGTTACAAATAGATTCCAACATCATCCTTTGCTCTATAAACCTATGTAAATTTCATATTCCACGTATCCCACCATTGGTTTGCCCGCGTGAACCAAGGAGGCGGAAACCGAGTCGGTTGCCACGTGTGAATATTATATCAATGAAAAACCATATTGTAATTTATGTAAATACATGTGTATTTAACTTGTGAAGATTCTGTTTAATATGTACGATTACAATTTGGTTCACATGATACATGTGGGTGTAGCGGTGATTCGAAGAATTCGTTTTGAAGCCTGCATTTTTTACTTTTTAATAAAACGTGATGGATAAAAACCAATGTTCGGAAAGTATTTTCAATTTTTATTCGATATTTTATGGTCATGGTGTTCGAGTTGGACCATGGCCTTTGTAATGGTTTAACAACTATTATAAAAATATGCGATGCCGGTGCCGGAATTACCCATTAACGCATTTTCGATTGATTTCCTCCAAACAAGGATTCGTATTGCTTCAATATATTAAGTGGCCACATATTTATGCGAAACCTTCATAAGATGTCGCTTTACCCTCTGATCGGCTGCTATTTTGTGCAACTGAAACAAATCATCCATTTAATTATTGAATAGTCGGCTTCTACCAAACATAATAGAAAATCCGCTTTAGTTTATGTGGCGTAGGTTATGTATCTTAGATTTTTCTTATTTTATAAAACTGTAAGGCAATAGCAGTAAAACGTTGTAAGTACACAGTACAATAGAAAACAAACGACAAGTCGGACAACAATAAGTCGAGGAGTGGATCTCGCGCGTGGTTCAAAGCGGCTCGGCTTACAAAGCGACTTGACTTTGCTAGAGGTAGATCGGCTAACAGCCGGTATATCACCATTGTTGGTGTGAACTATTAAAATCATTGTTGTAAAGACTTTGACACTGTATTCTTTTATATTAAAAAGTTACAATGCTTTGTGAAAAATATTTTTGATTTATACCAACTAACAATTTTTTTTTAGATTTAGAGACTATTAATTGACATTTTTGGAGACCTATATTCGATGCTTTATCAATTTTTCTTACAAGATTCATATAATATTTTGTAATTATCCTGGTTTTATTTTAGTTTAAAAAATTCTGTCCCACTCCAAACAACTAGACCAATTATCGTCTTATGTAATACAGTTAAATAACAGTGTTTCATTGCCTACTTTTTTATGAAGTAAACAATTTATAAAAGGTACAATTCGATACGTTCATAATTCTTCCAAGAAGTTATTCTTCGCTCACTTAAAATAACACTTGTAAAAATCGGTAAGTCAATGTCAGCGACCGTTTTAAATCTTAAAGTATCTAATATGTATAGACGTAAAGCACAGCGCAGAGCTACAATGTACTAAACCTTTGGACATTGTGTTTTATTCACACCTTCGGCCAGACACAATGAAGAATTAAACATGAAATCTACTCTCACTTTTTTCACTCGAACAGCCGTATTTCGTGTCCTTTGTGCAAAGACAGATCTACAAATTACTTTGATTTACAAACTCTACCGTAAAGAAATTTATTGTAGTTTTGTAATATATAATTTGTAAATAAGAACTGTGGCTGCAATGGCTTTATATTGACGATTATAATGTACATCGTTATCTTCTAATTAAACACGTGGTGAGGATTTGCAAGTAAAGATGGAAATATACTTGACCTTTCCGGAAAAGCAAAATAATTTATAAGAATTTACAACTCTCGTTATGTGTCATTGTAAACCAGAATTGGTCAAACTAATTACATTCTTGATAACTACATGCAAATGGACGTTTACGAAAAAACTGCGTAACTTGAAGAATATTTAATTATTTATGCAATGAGCTGTCATCAAGTTAATTCAACAGAGTGCTTCGGTCAATAGGGTGGTTTCAGAATTATGTAAACTGTGTTGCGTGTGCCCAACATCGTTCCGACCGATTTCAATGCAAATTCTTAGAAAAAGTTTACAAAATGATAAGATTTTCAACAAAAATATTCCGTCAACGTATTTTTAAGGTGTTTATGTGAAAACATAATTGTCAGTTGTTTTTATACGTTTAGAAACCTCACTCGAAGCCACTTATCTTTTATGTATGAGGTTAGGATACGACCTCAAATTAGATTTGACCGAAAATAGTTTCTTTGGTCAGGAAACACTACTAAAAATATGATGTTATGGTGTAGTTCCCAACAGCTTGACATAATATAGTCGTCATTATCGATACGAGGCATTTATTAAGGCCAATTATAACGTAGCGTAATGTTTTATTCAGATTCAGAGAATAAAAAATATTTGCGTCTACGTGACGTGGCTTTTCATTGAAAAATATCCTAATTATTAACAAATACTTGTCTTCTTCGTAATGACGTCACAGATGATGTATGTTTGTCATTAAACAAAATGGTTATTTTCCTTGTTATTGATGTCTGATATGGGAACGTGTCTGGCGCGTAATTTAATTAGTCCATAAATCTTTAGCAACAGGTTGCGAAGGTGTGGTTTAGGGATTATGTTCACTTTCCTTTACTCGTTTTTTTTTCAATATTACAATCAATTTAGACGTCGAGGTATAGCTTATTACTATCTTTGGAAGTATAAGCGGTTCCGTCACTTATAATTAGAGCTTTGATTTCGATTGTGGTTGGACGATTTCGACTGGAAATGTAAGATTTTCATGACCAAATAACGTAAGGAAAGGGTAACAAGTTAATGATCTATTACGAAAATACCATATTTGGCAATGAAATTTTAATGCTACGCAGCAACAAAGACGTCAAATTTTTCATGTATTTTTATTAAACAACTGAAATTTTACAAGAATATTTTCAATAACCTTTAACATTATATTAGAGGAACATTGAAAACTGATAGTAGGTACATCATTTGACCATCCCATGAGACTACAACGTGATCTCAGATATTCTTTTTTGAGAGGGAACGTGACATGATTGAGTAACGAAATTTTGATCGAGCTGACCGAAATTTGATCTCTTATAAGCAGGTCTTGATACTGTTTGGTTGATAGCCTATGTTTTTTATGAATTTTCTTTCAAATTTCAAATCAGAATCATTCAGAGAAAAAGCTAACGTCTGTTCATGACAAACATTAAAATAAATACATGACAGATCGTTATTGATAAAATATTAATCGTTCGTCTATTTGATCAACATTATATCTCTTTAGCTCAAGGTTCACAAGTAATCTTATATGTAACAATGGAATAGCCAAATGTTGGAATCGCCAACCAATTCACTTAAAAAAAAATGCAAAAAAAAATCGTGAACGAAGGAAAAACACTTAGGAATTCAAATCGAACAATTAAATTCAAGATGCTTAAAAGATTGGTATTAAAATAGTTTATAAAATAGTTGCAGTCTGGAACTAACGCAGTCAGGCATTAAATCTTTGTCTGGAAATATAATAAGTATTCAACTTAGAATTCTATTCGTACATCAGCCATACAACATAATGCTCTTGAAATCTTCAATAACAAAAATGATAACCAATTTTAAGAAAAATAAGTAAAGCACGAAGGGTAGTTTTGTTCCAAGAAACGAAAATGTTTAATGTCTTCTTTTCAGTGTAAAATTTTATTTTTCCATTGATAAATGTAATTTCATTTCTCAATGAAATGAGATGCAAATTGTAAGTCTGATGGTGGATAACTTCAATTTATTTTTAACGCTAAAAATCAAGATAATCTTACCATTATATTTCGAAATAAACAAATTATACGTGTTTATCTTTATGGATTCACAGAATTTCACAGATTCACTAATTCAAAAGCGGGTGGAAGAAAAAACATTATTTAAATATTGTAGTTAATCCCAATACTATGAATTTGGGTGAAAAGTCTTGTTAAATATATCAATCCAGTATTTTTTAAAGGGTTTTCCATCCAGCGGCCTTGACCATCAATTTGGCGCTTTCAGTTTTCATCATAATTCAGATAGGATTGGAATATCAATATTTAAATCGACAATTTTAAACGATAGTTTAACCGACTTACCCCCGGTTCCTGATGTACATTTAGCGTTAGTTTATCTATTCAATAGTGTCAAAACTCATATAAAAAAAACGCTATTGAATAGATAAACTACCGCTAAATGTACCTCAGGAACCGGGGTTGCAACCGCAATCAAACATCAAATAAAAAAAAACCTACTTTTTCTTTTTCGAAAATCGAATTGTTGAAAGAGAAAACAAGTAGTAAGATAAGGCAACGGAAAAACATTGTCAGCCAGTCTCAATAACATGGCGGAGGAATATACAAGCATGTATGCTATCTTCATGCTCCATTTAGCTTTCAAAGACGTACCCGAGAAGAACATAAGATGCATAACATTGCATACAACGTTTAACTATAAATGTATTGTGTTAGTATGTCACTTGGTTTGTAACAAAAGTTTTAAAAAGAATACGATCTGACAACTTAGGAGTAATCCTTGACATGCATCGTTTTTCCCGATTATAATTAAGAATTCTGTTTATTTCCAAAATAAAGTAACTGTTAAACGGGCCACCGTCAACAGCCTATGGAGCCAATGATGTTCTGAGTTCTATATTATGCGTACCTCTGCCAGCCTCGCACCTTGCCTACAAGGCTTGTTGCCTACTAAATTGTTGGGCTAGTGGCTAGTGGAAAGAGCAGTATCTAATGTATTTTTTAAATCCATTTTCTCTAAACGATGAATTGATATTTTGATTGCTTTCTGTAGAATTTATATTAATCGTTTACTGATTGATATGTGGCGTGTTTCTATTACTGCTGATTTCCCAAGAGACGAATGTTGGTAATCTGTCTAATATATTCATAATAAATAATAGAAACAAAGTTATGCTGAATGAGGCTTGGCGAAAAGGACACGTCGCTTTAAATCCGTGACGTGATTTTGTATACAATAAATATCAGCGGACGAAGTAGCAAAGGTGAGATACAAAATATGATAGGTTAATTTCTTAATTTCACCTTTGCTTAGACTTATTTTTACCGTATGGTTAGTGGTCAACCTAGTGTCAAAATTGTTCAAGCCTTTGATGGCTTAACGACTGTTATCTTAATTAACAACACCTGAATCCGACTTTTTACGTGCCCTCCAAAAGCACTGAAACGCCCAGTTCAAATATGTGGTCACCCGTCTATGGAATGACCGCGCCAAGGTTTGCTTAACCCACAGATCGTTAACCATTTTTACTAATTCATGACAGCACAAAATTTAAAACCAGATATTTTAAAGTTACCTTTAAAACGGAAGTGATAAAATACAGCGAACCGGGTGGGTGTTGGTTAACAAACGTATAGAACGCCTGGGTAGTATTGGGTACATCGGAAGATTTCACTCAAGTGCACCGTGAGTGGGAGGTACAATTTGTAGCTGTTTGAACAACTCGTGAGGACCTAGTGGGAAACTCGATTTAATTTATTAAAACAGCCGTTTGAAGGTAATTCTTTGGCGTTTAGTTTGGTTTAAGGTTTAATGTTTTTCGAATTTTGTATTTTAGTTTAGAAGAAAGTTTCGTTTTTCTGTTGAATATAATAATATTAACTATTTTATATTTCTTTACTCACTGAAATACTTTTTACAGTTAAAAATATATAGACGAATAACTTACCAGTCTAAGTATTCTAAATTAAAACAAAGATCTTATTCTCAATTCACACACAACCCAAGAATACGGAAAAGGAAAAGTCCGAACTAAGGTCAGTATATTTGCTTCCTAACAATATTCTTAGCCAAATTTCCACGTGATTAGTCGTCATCGAAGCGGTAAAGAGGTGAATTCATCAAACAACAGTTGTTGTTGATGTATTAAGTCTTTGATAACTTATAACTTCGCAGTAGGTGTGTGAACTGAGAGAGGAATGGAAGAACCTAATTAAATAATTTGGCTTTTCGCCAATTTTGTGCTTGTATTGCGTAAAAATGTATTGAAATGTGTAATTTACGCTAAAGACGACTCGGAGTGTTATTATTTTAGTGGCAAATTGCTATTATAAATTCAAGCATAAAAGCATTTCAAAAGAAACTTGAAATGTAATTCCAATTTAAATAAAATAAAATAACAGTCTTCAGCAGATTATGAATGCATGAATAATTCTTATAAATTTTTCAGTTCTCTTTGAGCGTTAAAATTATAATAAGTTTTTATATTATTTGTAAAGATTAACTGGGGTATCAGTTTTTATTTGAGAAATTAGTAGCTGATAGGCAAAATATTTTTGTATATAAATATAATTTAAGACACAAATTAATTTTACTGAATTTAATTATAGCTCTCTTAGGCATTACCGTTTGCCATTGAAACATGTATGTATTTTCTCAACATTTTATACGGAAATGTCAAACATTCGTAAAAACCAGCGTTCACCCGAATTTTACAATATTTATCAGATAAACGGTGGTACCCTACGAGTAGCAAGTTCATATCTTACTATACGTAACAATGGTCATATCAGCAATACTGTTCTTAAAACGTTAGATTAAGATAACTTGTGAATATGTTCAAGTGCATACTAATCCTACGCGGAATGTCCAACACGTAGACTTAGGTTTATAATCTGTAATACCTATTATTTTATTTAGACAGGGTTTAATACCACTAAGATGGATAAGGTGCTTACTATCACAATGGCTAGACAAACTTACAGCAAGCTAGACAGTTTTGCTTTACAAGAATAACAATAGTTATTGTGTTAGTGGTCTGTACGATAGTGCATACGTCGGCTGCTCTCTTTCGCGAGTTCGTTTCCCAGTGTCGGGTAATTTAGACTTTTCTTATTTTGGTGTTAGGAAAAGAGGTTATTTATTTAGCTGTATATGTTTTCTATAAAATCACGGGTGAATTGCATGTGGATTATTGTCTGATAATTCTTCAGGGATTGAAGAAAAAGCAGCTCTATTCACGAGTACTTTTATTGCGCGAGGGGACAATTAGACTCAATGGAAATAAATGTTTCAATTAGAGGCCACTCTGGACTCTACATACATCTCAGAGGAAGATTATTGCAATATTCGTTGCTCGTGTACCAGTAGACTATGTGGCGACTTTAATACTATCGGAAATGCTTTTCTTCCTTGCTTACTTGAAATATTCAACTATGAATTGAAATTATAAGCTTACACATCTCCGCTTTTTAAAATATTTGCTTTGCATGTTCATCATAATGATAGGTGTCCGAGAATTAACCCGAACATCCATTGAACACTACAATTCTTGACCTTTTCGCAGGCTAATATAATGCTCGTGATTATTCCCGTACACTATAATATGAAAAGTTAACTGTTTTGATTGGCTGACAAGTGCACATCGCGTACAGTAGCACTTACCTATAATGTTTAACTAGTTATCAATCTACACTACCATGATAAAGAGAGTGTATTGCTTTTATGTCCTCATGAAAACTGCACCCGTTTAAAAATTTCAGGGTAAGGAGATTTTATGATTTTGTTCTTTTCCCCGCGGGCTTGCGGTTACATAAACGTTTTATGTGCTCAAATACATAATACGACTCTCAGACAACTATCAGTGCAATGTTATTTATAATTCTTGTTAAAGATTGTTCTTGTAGATTGTAACATACAAGAAAACAAACAAGCATAGATAATATCAGTTTAAAGTTTGCGGAAAAATTTTGCTGTAACATTATCATCTTCCGAGAAATGCAGAGTGTCTGTCAAATCTCTTGCATAAAGTTAACATGCAGATAGCACAGTAGCTCTCTCGTATCGGCTCTTACTGCGATTGTATTGATAAGGGATCATATGCTATCCTCTGTCAGATTGTATGGACGTTCGTCAGCCTCTGATAGTGAAAGATAAATTATATTAAGGCATTGGTGTAGGAGATTAAGATGTTTGCTGTCGAATACTGTTTCTCATATTACGTTACGACGTTTAAACCTGGTCTTTACTTTTTAGTAGTTCTTAGTTAAAATATTCGTGTTTAAGAGCTGTGTCATAGAAATCAGTACTTATCGTTTCTCATTTTTGTTTCTTCTTTTGTCTTTAATAACTACGGGTTTATCATAAATAGATTATTATATGCGCTGCATTACTACGGGTAGTAGTGTAGTAAGTATTTAAACCGTTGTGACCGAAAACCGCCTAAGAATAACCATCAAAAGATGCAAGTAAAATTGCTTATACCTCTTAATTTTTCAACGTCACAAAAAATTTTGAAACAATATAGCACGATGTTTGTGTTTATGATCTCTGTGGCAATCTCTCGAGTTGTACAAAAATCTCCTAAATTCTACATGTTCTGATAACGTTATTGGTAACACAATTTGTGCATACTAACCGTGACAAATGTCCAACTATCTTATCGCTACTAAAATTATAGAGAATTGTACTTTATTTTTATTACAATATTGAAACCATTGAGCAGGTGTAAAATCTAGCAAAGTGATACAAAAAAATCTTGAAGTACTTTTTATTTCGAAAAAAACTTATCACGCAAAAGATTATATATATTATAAATATTTTTATACATACATACAAAAAATCACGCCTTTTTCTCGTAGGGGTAGGCAGTAAGGGGACAAGAGAAGTTTGTAAGCATCGTACCAAGTGGCCGATGCTTACAAACTTCCCGTGCTTCATTTACATCAATAAGGTACATCTTGATATATTATATCTACAGGACCGCCGAGTACCGCACCTAAAGTTATTGCAAGACACCAACGATATGTTTTTAGTTAGTACCCGTGTCAATTTTCTTATCTATTCTTCATATTTATTTCACAAAAATTATATTTACAATATTTGTTCAACTCTGCTAAAACTTACCTGTTTGTTGTGCATGTACCACACATACAATAAATCATATATCAAATAGATAACAAATATAGAAATAAAGCAAAAACATCGACCTACATAGATATAAGCAGGTAAGTTTGAAAACATCCCCATTAAGTGTGACACGAAACTCCACGCACTCGTGTAATGAAACTCATCAACCGTTGAAATTGATCCCAAGTTCCAACACATCGGCAACTGGTTGGAAACTCGTTGATGATGTCAGATAATCAGGATAAGTATATTTGCACCAGCCAAGATTCAATCACACCTACCTAATGTTACTTGACGTATACGGTTTAACAAGCTTTTTATTTTGATCTGAAATTGTTGAGACATCTTGAATTGTTTGGTAAAAGTAGATCAGGCATTTATACATAGGATTATGCCGTTGAAAGTGCAGTCTGATCTATTAATAAACTTCCCTAGAAGGCTATAATGTAATAATGAATGAAGATTGTAAAATACTGCATAGTTATATAATTTACGGTACGATATCTCCGACTAAACTGTCCAATATCTATCCATCGTAATAAAATTTGCATTTGAAGTTTAATAAATAAACTAATTACATCACTATTAAGTTCGTGTGTTAATCTCAATTAGTGTCGTTTAACCGAAACTCCCTATAACCAAAACATTTTCCCATCAACAGTAATATTAAAAAGTACAATGAAACTCTAAGTCCATTAGATTGTTAAGTAAACAGCACAAATTAAACGATCTAAGCAATTGTGAACCGCCTTGCGGGCGCCCGAGCAATCTAATTAGTGAGAATACTCGAGTATTGGCTATAGTAGACGTTGTACGAGCTGTAGGCTATGTCGTTTACGAGGCTCGCCACCCGCCCCGCATTGATACAGCCTTTAAATGAATTGACCAGATAGTAAAGTACTCTTTCAGTTCCGTAAAAAATGTAATACATTTATAATCAGTTGCGTCTTTTTCATCAGTCTCTACTATCAAGTATCGAAAGGGTGTACTGCAAAAATAGTTCCTACAAAGCCCAGAATTTTTGGGTAGCTAGCAGGTTGCGGTGGCGACAGTATTAGAAAATAGCCCCTCAGATATTCGAAATTTTAATTACGAAGGTCATAAGGTACTTATTAGGTACGGGTACCTTATGAACTGCGAATTACTGTACAGGTTTTTATATGGTTTTGATTGATATTTTAAGCACATAAATAACTCGTGAATGTTCTAAATGTGTATTAAGCATACTGAACCCACTGAAAGACCTATGGAAGGCGTGGATGCGAGATTATGTATTCCCGGAATTTGTTCGAGATGTGTTATTTAAAAACGTTCCAAGTATTTTTCTTGTATGTATGAAAACTCTTCTTGCTTCAGAAAAGCTTGATTCATATTTAACTTTGTTTTAAATGCATTTTAATAAAAATGCGATTGTTTTTTGAACCGAAAACAACTCTTTTTCATCGTAAAGGAAATCCAACCGACTATTATGTCGGCGAGAATTTAATTTCACTTCGTTTTATTCGCTGCCGTTTGCTCTTTTTTCACAAAGACTCCGACTTTCAATTAGCGGATCATCAAAAATACTTTTTTGTTATAAAAAAGTAATTATAAATTTGAAAAGTTAAGTAAATAATGTCTATGAAATTATTTTGTAGTGTCTAGACTTAATGGTCGAGTACCTGAACAAATTAAATAAATATAAATTCATAATTTGAATTGTATTGGTGTCGTTTAAAGTCTGTCTATTTATCTAAAAATAAATTAAACTAATGTATTGTCAAAAGACCGATCTAAACTTATACTGACCTAATTGTATAAAAAAAAACATTAGCAATATTAGAAATCTACATTATCCTTGATAACAAGTTATTTTTGTCTCCGGATATACCGTAAATCATCTCTCAAGCCGAAAACTTCTGAAATAATTAATTTCGTTACATATCTAATAAAACGTAGGCAAATTATAGTATTAAAGCAACTTCAAACAAAACAATGACCCGGAACAATGACAAAATGTGTTGAAACATTAAAGCGCGTAGGATATTACAACACATTTTGTCACTGTTGGTCTTGCAACATTAGATCTAAATATTATGACCGAATTTAATTACAAAAATGAGGCTTCAATTCAAGCCTCAAGCTTATTACTAACTATTACGCAACATGCAGAATGAAACTACTGACTTGATAAACATTTGCTCAGCTCCCACGCAAGGCATCCACTCGTAGTTGTATGCGAGTGGATGCCTTCAGTAATGTGTCAGGCGTGGGCATGTCTTGTGTCTCTATTCAAACGTCATCCACTAAAATTCTAGACTATTCTAAGATCTATTGTTTTAGCTAAAATAAACATTGTAAAGAGCAGCCAGTACCTAGGATATATTCCAGGAAAATGAAAGATGTGTTAACGCACGTGGTGAAAAGCGTTGAATTAGAAAAGTATCTATATCTTTAAGCATTCAATTGCCTGATTTATATAAGCGATTAACACATTTTATGCATTTGTGAACTCCTTTTTCGATACACAAATGTTAAACTTGGACAGAGTGACTACCTTACGACAGTTAAGGGTCTTAAAATAGTATATAAAAAGACTACGAGACTTATCCCATTATCCGACGCGCACCTTAAAGCGGGTAATGTATTTATTTCCTAAAGCATTGCTAAGCTAACTTTCTCAACCGATATCTCTATATCCAGAAAACTGTTTACAAATAAAGAGAACGCATTTGAGCTTTTACAGAATTGTATGTATCTATCTATAATACGATGGACGTTATCTATACACATATTATACAGGACTTCATTAACCACCAGACAAAGTTCACAGATACATAACAAAGGCGCTGGCTAGGATTATTCAGCACTATCGGTTGTCGCAGAGGTGTCGGTGACAAAGTAAAAGTTTGACATTTAACTGCATCGAGACGACGGCGCGGATACTGATGCAATTCTGAGAATGTTCCTATAGCAATGGATTGTTCTAGAAAGACTTGTTGATTAATATCTCAGGAATTATTTATTGGTATTAGAATAGGCTGGTTTTAATATTATAATTGTGTGAAAAATTGTGACAACAGATGATGGGTGGGTGAATAAGAGCCAGTTTCGTGGCTTCTGGATAACTGCCGAATAACTTATCTTATAAATAAAGTCGTAATTGTGTGAAAATAACTGCTCAAATTTCGCCTGACAAGCTGTTTGATATTTATTCAAATTAATACTGAGTCTAAATGTCTTAAATTGTATAACCAAAATTCCTAGAAATCAATATTTGACGAATAAATCGAAGTACCTATCTAACCTCACAATGTGCAGTTGCCAGAATACAGAAAGTTTATTAAGCACAACGTAGTTTCATGCCCGTCAATTTGAAAATTCCTAACTTTATTGCTCCCGCTGAAAGGTTGAACTTTAAAAAATACGCGAGATCGTTGCATTTTTGAGGTGCGAATAAAATTGTAAAGCCCATTTACGTCGGCTGTCAGACTAGTCTATCCAGTATAGGATCTGACATTAGTTTTTAAAAATAGGTGCTGCGTCAAATCCTGTGGAATCCAATTAAGTGTTTTTCAAAGATACCTTTTTGAATGTTTAATCTTACAGTTGCATTTACTGTTTTATGAAGATATTGATTATTTTAAATATTGCACATTTACAGTTCAGTGACCCTGTCATAGACGTAATTCAATCAATAGGAGTCCGTGAAGGCAATTATAGTAATTTTATTTTTTTACAAAAATGTGAGTCTCTTCTATAACAGGTTTTTTACTTTTGGCACCATATTTTTAGAAACACCTAAAACTATTATATGACTTCCTGTAAAAGCGTTGTAAAACTAAATAAAGGTCCTAACAGGCTAAGTGGCTGTGAGTTTTATTACAATTTTCCTTGTTCCCTGTACGTAGTTCATCTCTCGTCATAAAGTGGACGTTTTTCTTCAACAAAGACAATAAACATTCCTCGCCAATTGAGATGACCTTTCTTTGAAAGCGAGAACTGACGTTTGAAATGTCATACACTTAGAAAGAGAATTTCTGATGTTTTCTGATGAAGTAAGGAAACTTGATGCATATTGTATTATTACAGAGTGGAGTTTATAATACTTATAAGAGCTCTTCTAAAAATATTGTTTGGAAAAGTACGAAAAGATTTTCATGAATCCATAATTACTGCCTTATACATCTTGTAAGGTCAGATTAGATGCAAAGTATACACAATACAATTTGAAAAATTCAGAAATTTACACTTAGTTGATAATAAATGAAAATCATTATTTTGATAAGATTCTGAAATTAATAAATAAGAAAGTAAACATAAATAAGGAAGAACATGAATAAGGAAGGAAACCTAAAAGACTCTATTATAAGTCCATCGTTAATCTAATAAAGTTAACCATACGACAAACATTCTTAATCACAATCTATAACACAATTTGCAGTAAAGGTAAGAACCATCCGACTATCACTTTGAATTATACAACATACACCAGCTCTTAAAACAAAAAAAAACAAACAAGGAAACGTTTATCACGAAAAAATTGAGACACCGTCTTAACGAAGTGGTATGTTCAGGCCGATGGAACGAACAAGTGACTTCAAAGGCCCCGAACAGCAAACAATAGTTATTAACAAAATAAACTCGCCTAGCACTTGCCCTTTGACTTTACGTCTAATTCGATTACGTACTTGTTCAGAGACCCTTACTTCACTTGCCTTTATATAATGTAGGTCACTGGAATCAGTCAGATGTTTAAACATGATTGACCGTGAAAATGAAAATTTCAGTTTTATATGTTGTAGTGAACAATATTTGGGAAAATGATCGTTTTGAATATTTTAGGGTAAAAAATTGGGAAGGATGAAGTTTTTTTTTCTACATTTATTGCACATGCATTTATACCTTTCCTGAAGAAAACCAATTCTTTCTCTTCAAAATAAAAAAATATATTCCAAATGGTTATTAAATGATTGTCTAGTATTTTAACTTTCCAAAAAAAACTGTTGAAAATGTCAATTATGAAATATTCTTTGGGAGTAAATTAAGACCATATTCGACGTTCACTTACGTACATAGTTTTATAGAAGAGCACTAGGTATATTTTTTATCAAAGAGTAAGTAATAAGTACAGTTCATCGTCCTATAATAACATCCCTGTCAAAGATCGTAGTATGCAAACCTACCCTTTTCATTCCCTTTTAAATGACCTTTATCATAGTGTAATCCATTGAAAAGCAAGGTTATGAATGAACCATACACTACTCCTATCGAGGTTTTAAGTTTAGACACACTTACTAGTCATCCTAAAGACTTCATTCATTTTTTGATACACGTAACCTTTAAGAATTGGACTATTACTAACTCACAAGACTCAAAGGCGAATACCAGTGGTGTCCAATATAATGAAAGTGCTAAATCGTAAATTTTTAGCTTTTAAGACTGTAGTAAGTATCTATACTTAATATTATAAAGCGGAAGAGTTTGTTTGTTTGTTTGTTTGTTTGTTTGAACGCGCTAATCTCAGGAACTACTGGTCCGATTTGAAAAATTCTTTCAGTTTTAGATAGTCCATTTATCGAGGAAGGCTATAGGCTATATAACATCACGCTACGGTCATTAGGAGCGGAGTAGCAACGAAAAATGTTACAAAAACAGGGAAAATTTTGCCCATTCTCTTAGGTGACGCAAGCGAAGTTGCGCGGGTCAGCTAGTAATGTATAAAGTATTAAAATGGTTTGGTGATGTTTAAGGACAATATATCTTTAGAAAGCGGCATAATCTTAAACTTAGCAAGAACAAGTAGCTATAAAATGCGACTCAATACAGATCGCTATTTAAACCAGCAAGTTTATAATAACCTAAAATAGTATTTTATTAACAATATATTATTTTTGAAATGAAAAAAAAAATGAATATCACAAAAAGCTATGCAATGTTCTCTATTAAAATAATGCAAACTGTAAGATCAGAATAACTATCAGTGAGTCACATGAACTCAAAATTTATCGAATGGATTCCCATTCGATAAATTTAAAACCTATCTAATGTAATGAGTCAGAAATATGTCAAGCTTAACATTCCTAACTGTTGCCTCATCCGATTTGTCCGAATCTATACTAATATTATAAAGCTGAAGAGTTAGTTTGTTTGTTTGAATGCGCTTATCTCAGGAATTACTGGTCCGATTCGAAAAATATTTCAGTGTTAGATAGCGCATTTATCGAGGAAGGCTACAGGCTATATATCATCACGCTACGACCAATAGGAGCAGAGTACCGGTATTTTTTTTTTACAAAAACGGGGAAAATTTTGACCCTTTCTCTCTTATGTCACGCAAGCGAAGTTGCGCGGGTCAGCTAGTGTATGATAGAAAAATATATTTTCTTTGACGATATATCGCTGATGTCCCGCAAAATGGTTAGTACTCGTAACCTGTGGTCCTTAATGACTACATGTATGGATATGAATGAAGCAAGGAAAGTTTGTAAAGATCGTACCAAATGTCGCTCTTTCTCTTCCTACACCTATAGGAAAAAGGCGTGATTTTATGTACAGTCAGCCCCATAAGTCGCTTTACACCTTCATATTTTCAAAACCTCTTTATTACCAAATGTTAATAAATACAAGAACAAAATCAGGTAAAATTTGTTGGAATCAATAATTTCGATCACCGTCAGATGTTTTCTCGATGGAATAATATGCAATTACTACAAATATAGGGTTTCGAAAGATTGAATATGTTCAGCGACTTTTGGAGCTGGCTGTACGTATGTTGTCGTTATAATGTACCATGAATATGGCGATAATTTTCTTTACCTTTTTCAACGGTCACTTGGCTTTTACGCAACCCACAAGCTTCCGTTATTAAATGAATTGTATTACTGACTTATACGGTAGGTCTTCCTCAAATACGACCTCACGGAATACAGGAATTTTGTTAGAAAACATCATTTGAATAAAATGAGGGGCTAAAAAGTCTTTAGGATACATAATTAAAACGAATGGTGAGTTTTTAAAATCAACGAAGTTGTAAGTGAAATTAATTTAAGTTGATATTTGTAGGACATAGGGTAAGTTATCAATAAAATAAAACAATGTATAAATCGAATCGATTCATAAGATCCCCTTTATCCCGTGACCTTTTATTTGTTTCTGTATTTTTTACTTTCTACGAAGAATTAGTAATTTTATAAGAATACGTAATGATATGACTAACTAACATGAAGCTTCGTATTTAAAACGTCTATACTATTATTTAGAAGCTATCATTACTGGAATGAAGTCACATTCTTAATTACTTCAAGTTATAATTAGTCGGGCACTGTAATTATATTATACTGACCTAAGCCACGAGCGTTACTTAGAATTTTGTCCAAAATTATTGATCCATGGTATTTTAAATTGCTTTTTATCACAACCTTCAAATGTCATAAACTGTCAGCTCTAAAAAAATATCTTAATATTTAGCAATTCAGCGATCAAATAACATGAAATATGAAAGTGAAAAGTGAATATATATAGCTTCACTAGTCGTGCTTTATATAAAGCACCACTAGCGAAGCTGAGGTTTTGTTATAATGCGTAACAACTAGTATAGGCAAAGCAATGTGAGATTATTTTTATTGCTACAAGCCATTAAGAAACGTGTCGTATTATAAAGCAAATGAAATTAGGAAATGGGTAGTTGTGAGAAAGTAACAAAACTTGTTTAATTCATAGATAAAGGTCACAAATCAGACAGGAAAGACGTAATAAGAATACGACATACGAATATTTTGTTTTGCGCAAGTAAAAGGTCAATTTCTACTTCGCCGTACGTCTATCCATCCATCAATCACCACCTTCGCGAGTCTACTAACTGACCGTTTATTGTGTTGTCCGTGTCTGTCATTTATGACAAACTTACTCTGATGTTACTTACGATTTCAGAGAAATTATTATGAATACACCTTTTGTTAATTCTGCGATTAGAAACACGATTAGATCTTTTAGCTTATTTATAAATTCTTTGATTATCTGGTTGCTTCTTGCAGAGATTTTATGTTTATTCAATGTACGAAGTATAGAAAATATAGTCCGACAATTAAGCAAAACGTTTAAGTATGTCGAAACGATTATCTAGATCATATTTTTTTACAAACATTTCCAATCTAAAGGCCTACTGCAGCTGCATACTACGAATTTTCTATTCCTCCAACTGTTACTACTCTAGCTCTCCACTAAATTGTTGGACTATTATACATTTTGATACCCGGAACTAATCATCTTAAATTCATGAACAAGATTGCATTTAGTAAATACCCAGTCAAGATAAAACTAAAGAAGATATAAGGTATATAACTTTACGTATTTTCCACAACGCTACGAAAATGATTAGACGTACAAGTAGGTATTGAGTGTCATGAAAAATTACACTGTCTATGATAACAATGTTCATGACATATTCAATAGTTGTGACGCGACGTACTTAATCTATTGTAGTAGTAACATGTATAGACTGAAGACTTATACTTTACAACCATAAATCGGTTTTTATGTTACTAGAATGAGCTCTGCAACATTTCTTCATCAGGGGCCGGATAAGTTATTTGATGGAGAGAACAATTAACGCCGAGACGAAAAAAGAGATTATGTTAGTTGATTTCTCTAGCTAAGCGCGAAGGTTTGGCGTAACCCAAGCGGTATACGACAAACATGAAACGCTGAGGTTTGAACCCACGACCTATTTGACGAGATGCTGACAAAAAATGGGTTTCATACACCCTTAGGAATGCATATTTTCAGGTGTAACCGATATAAGTAGTGAAAAGTGTGCTATTCACAGGTCAAGTACGGACTTTATGCCATGCTGTATGACAATAAATGCCATGACCAATGCATGTTTATTAAATTTTGCTATTCCGTTCGTGACACTTACCCTTATAATAATGCTATAACTGTTACTAAATTATATTGTTTCAAAATCATCTTTTACTAAATTAGATAATTCTGTAGAATCTGTGTCTGACTGGTCAGATTCGGCATAAGACAATGGCGTACTTTGATCTTGGAGGCACAGATCCAACTCGGGTCAGTGAGCCAGATAAATAAGTTATTTATTGATTTATAACTTACTTTAAATTATTAAAAAGTCAAACATAGTAAAGTTAAGCATTTGAACAAAGAAACATTGCTTAAAAGTTTTGTTTTTGTGCAACTCAAAACAATGTGTAGCCAAAATAATGAGAGGTAGAGTAGTAGGTTGAATAGAATTCGCAATAGGTGCGTATTTTAACGGTTCAAAATTATCAAAAAATTGTCAGTGACGGTGAAATTGTAGTTTTGCAAGTCAATACATAATTAAACTCGTAATTACTGCATTTTTTCAATTAACAAACAGAATGAAATTGGCTGAAATGAAGCAGAATGTTCGCCGTTCATCAACAAACTGGAAGTTCCCAAGAATGTAGCAATCAAATCGAAATATCAGCGAATCTCGATTAAAAGGTAAAAATAAAAGAGTTGAACTTCCACGAACTCAGAGTTTCTGCACTTTTCGATTTATATTTTTATGGCATCTTGAATCTCTACTAATAAAATATGTATATTGTGCAGTTTGTTACTGTGACTACAGATTTTTTATTTTCGTACCACGTAAAGGTGAATAAGAAACCCACTTATTGCGGTTCACAAAAATTGGTGAAACATGCTGAGCTTACGACATCCAGTGCAGTCGTAGCAAAGGAACGACCATGACCACATTTGGGCCACACCTATACCAAGGTAAATATCTAGCAGTTTTTTCAAACGTTTCAGCCAAAGAATTAGTTTTTAGAAACACAGGCATAGCCTCATGGTAAAGTATTGTATATAAAAATATCGTCAGTACACTTTGTTTGAAAGCAGTCTTATAAACGCCGAGTTGTTTTGTTGACTTAGAACTTCGCAATTAAGAAATAAAGTATCGAAATTAACGATAAATTCTTAGAAATTTCATTAAGTACTTCTGTCT